>NC_041404.2:76260093-76575093 GCF_900747795.2 Erpetoichthys calabaricus
TCTTTTAAGCAGCACCCGGGAGCACTCCAGGTGGCCCATTAGCATGTTCTGGACATACTACCAGGTGTGACGAAAGCCTGACATAATAGGGCTTTCCAGTCTCTGCAGCTTTTCCTGGCGCCACCTACGTAACCCAACAGAGCTGCAGAGAACGCCAACTCCCAGCGTGTCCTGCGGGAATCTGTGGTGCCCCAGCAACCAAGGGGGTTGCCCTCTAGCATCCCTGGGGAGATAATGCATTGAACACGCTCTCTCTCCCAGCCCTTCCATCCAGCAGCTGTCCCAGCCCGGCAGGGCCCCCAGCCATCTGCAACTATATACTGTATGTATTGTAATGGACAACACATATGGGTTGGCGTCCCTGCCGGGACTGGTTTCAGTTCCTTAACTGTCTAGGAGGTCAATATACAGTTAGGTCCATAAATATTTGGACAGAGACAACTTTTTCTAATTTTGGTTCTGTACATTACCACAATGAATTTTAAATGAAACTACTCAGATGCAGTTGAAGTGCAGACTTTCAGCTTTAATTCAGTGGGGTGAACAAAACGATTACATAAAAATGTGAGGCAACTAAAGCATTTTTTTAACACAATCCCTTCATTTCAGGGGCTCAAAAGTAATTGGACAAATGAAATAACTGGAAATAAAATGTTCATTTCTAATACTTGGTTGAAAACCCTTTGCTGGCAATGACAGCCTGAAGTCTTGAACTCATGGACATCACCAGATGCTGCGTTTTCTCCTTTTTAATGCTCTGCCAGGCCTTTACTGCAGCAGCTTTCAGTTGCTGGCTGTTTGTGGGCCTTTCTGTTCGAAGTTTAGTCTTCAACAAGTGAAATGCATGCTCAATTGGGTTAAGATCAGGTGACTGACTTGGCCATTCAAGAATTTTCCACTTCTTTGCTTTAATAAACTCCTGGGTTGCTTTGGCTGTATGTTTTGGGTCATTGTCCATCTGTATCATGAAACACTATCAATTTGACTACATTTAGCTGGATTTGAGCAGACAGTATGTCTCTGAACACCTCCGAATTCATTCGGCTGCTTCTGTCCTGTGTCACATCATCAATAAACACTAGTGTCCCAGTGCCACTGGCAGCACGCCCAAGCCATCACACTGCCTCCACCGTGGTTTACAGATGATGTGGTATGTTTTGGATAATGAGCTGTTCCACGCCTTCTCCAAACTTTTTTCTTGCCATCATTCTGGTAGAGGTTAATCTTGGTTTCATCTGTCCAAAGAATGTTTTTCCAGAACTGTGCTGGCATTAGCAAAGTCCAATCTAGCCTTTCTATTCTTGAGGCTTATGAGTGGCTTGCACCTTGCAGTGCACCCTCTGTATTTACTTTCATGCAGTCTTCTCTTTATGGTAGACTTGGATATCGATACGCCTACCCCCTGGAGAGTGTTGTTCACTTGGTTGGCTGTTGTGAAGGGGTTTCTCTTCACCATGGAAATGATTCTGCAATCATCCACCACTGTTGTCTTCCGTGGACGTCCAGGTCTTTTTGCGTTGCTGAGTTCACCAGTGCTTGCTTTCTTTCTCAGGATGTACCAAACTGTAGATTTTGCCACTCGTAAAATTGTAGCAATTTCTCGGATGGTTTTTTTCTGTTTTTGCAGCTTAAGGATGGATTTTGTCACCTGCATGGAGAGCTCCTTTGACCGCATGTTGTCTGTTTACAATCATCCACATGCAAGCACCACACCTCATATCAACTCCAGGCCTTTTATCTTCTTAATTGATAATGACATAACGACGTACTTGCCCACACCTGCCCATGAAATAGCCTTTGAGTCAATTGTCCAATTACTTTTGAGCCCTTGAAATGAAGGGATTGTCTTAAAAAAAATGCTTTAGTTGCCTCACATTTTTATGCAATCGTTTTGTTCACCCCACTGAATTAAAGCTGAATGTCTGCACTTCAACTGCATCTGAGTAGTTTCATTTAAAATTCATTGTGGTAATGTACAGAACCAAAATTAGAAAAAAAGTTGTCTTTGTCCAAATATTTATGGACCTAACTGTAACTGAGAGATAGGGAAGGCTCCATTTTAAGGCTGTATGCTCCTCCAACCCACTAGCTGACAGCACCCGCAGGGAATACTGGGAATTGTAGTCCGATAGCGCAACCCTGCTGAGGTCCATGGGTCTCGCTAGGGGGTGCTGCAGGGTGTTACTACACTCCCCACTATTTGGGACTTCTGAATGGCTCGGAAGTGCTTCCAATGGGCAATCCTTCAACAAAAGAAACTGCACTGTCTTGTCCAGGTGAGTCGGAACCGGGAGAGGAGACAGGCAATGCCCACCTCGGAGGAGTGGCAGTGAGTTGTGCAGAACAAATAACACAAGAAAATTTATAATTAATAATAATAATAATTCTTTACATTTATATAGCGCTTTTCTCACTACTCAAAGCACTCTCCACACAGGGACGACCCGGGAAGTGAACCCACAATCTCCTTATTGCAAAGCAGCAGCACTGAAGGTTTTGCTTTGAAATAAATCCCTTTGTTTTGAACCTAGGACTTGTCTGTGCATTCATGTTTTCTTATCACAATATATAGTAATGGACGGCAGACATGGACTAGTATATTCACTGGGATTGAACAAGGATCCTTTCCCAACGAGGAGGCCAGGGCAATAGATTAATTGGTGGAGATGAGCACTACTGAACATTTTCTCTCCCAATAAACTAGATGGCAGTATCCCTGGATTGGGGCAATCCTGTTGAGTTCTGTGGGGGCCACCAGGGGGAGGTGCTGGGATTCATAGTTCTTACTTTCAGTGATTTCCGGGTTACCCAGAAATACTTTAATTGGGCTGTGCCCTAGCACTGGAAGTACTCCTGGGTCATAGATAAAAGAAGCCACTCAATCTCAACCACGGAGTCAGAGTCAGAGTAGGGTGGAAGAGGACAAAGCTTGCCTGGAAGTGTGGAAAGTGAAGGAAAGTGATTACTGTAAGAACTGCAAAAGCCTTTATAAGGTATATGGATGCAAATGAGCCCTTCTATTATATCAGGAGTTGTGTCTGGGGTTTGGGGTGCAGCAATGTCCCCCATATATATATTGAATGTTATTGTATTCATATATGTTACATTCTGTGTAAACTTTTTATGTATGTATGTGTGTCTTTGTTCATACTGCATTATTGTTAGTGTTTTGAGGAGACATGCAAGTAAGAATTTGATTGTACTGCATACAAATGACAACAAACAAACTTGAACTTAAAATGAGTGCATTTCTATTATTGACTGCTCTAAAACAGGACTAAGCCTAATCTTTTGGTTATAAACTAATAGGTTTTGAGGATCAATACACATAGGAAAGAACATGTACGCATGATGCTGTATTAGCTCTACCTAAGCATTCTTATTTGCCAGTTGCATTTGTATCTGCTGTAATTTGCAGAGCTCTCTGTAGCAGCATTAATGGTATTAAGGTCCTGGGAAATTCATAGCAAGCACTGCTCTTCAGATGTAACAGAACAAGCAAAATAAAAATGATGAAGCCATTGTGATTGCTACATAGTTCTGTCTGATTATAAATTTAAACACAGACATCTGATATATTTTTCTGACAGTGTCTGCTAACTAAGAAGACCGCTAGTAGGCCACCTAAAATCAATATTATTTGCCACTTTCTCCAAGCTTCTTTCCTGTCATTTTATTGCCCGCCCGTCTGCCTGCTTGCCTGCCTTCTCATATGATCGTAACAATATCATTTAAGAAATACAGGAATATTCTTAAGCTGTGCCTGCATCCAAAATAACACCAGAGTTATCCTGTTTAATAATTTATCATTTTATGAATTCCAGAAGCTTTGATGTTCAGTGTGCAGAAAAGCAGTTGTTTTTTCTGGTTTTTGGACTTTAGAGGAGTGGCTTCATTGTCACTCTTGAATTGTAAGCCATTGGAATACATGGAATATCCTCATTACATTATTAAACGCCTTCAGTTGCTTTCCTGCTCTTGTTGTGTTTTCCAGTTACCCAAAAAGGAAGTTAGAATATCCTGTAAGATTCCAATGTGTTAGTTATTGAAATCTCAGAATTGTATTCTCTAAACTTCGTCAACATTTTTAGTTTTTCAGGTTAGCTACACAACACAAGGACTAAGGTTCTGATCTTTGCACAGTGCTTTGTTTTAAATCTTGCATTTCTCAACCTTGCACAGAGACAAAAATATTTGCAAATTCCTACTGCTGAACGTGATTCATGTGGGAATGTAAAAGTGGGAGGGAGGGATTTTTAAGACCATGCTTCTTGCTTTCATTAAGGTTGAAATCGGAGGAGGTACTAGGAATTTTTCTTCATTGCTTTCTCCCATTAGGATGTCTTTTTCTCTCTTTGTTTTAGTAAAGACAAACTCAGTACATGATACATCCTTCAAGATTTCTTTTTTGTAGCTCATAATACAAAACAGAAGTGTGTGACAACAGGGCAAATCTAACACATAACTACACTAGCACTGAAAGTTCTTTTAAACCGGGTGTAATTTATGCCTATGTGTGACTGTCTGGGCCCACAAGACGATATTTAAAAGTAGTTTACACCTGGTTTAAACTGCACATCAGCTCTCTTTCTGTTCCATTTTGAAATTAAATTAAGAAGTCAGATGAAAACAGTTTGCATTTAAAATGTTAAAATTTCTTCTTGGATATAACTTTTATAATGTTATAATGGGAGCCTAAATTGAGAAGGAAGCTGCAGGTAAAAAGAAATGACACAATCAGGGCTATTGCAAGATGAATGCTGGAACTGGCAAAATATCTTGCTATGCCACAATAATATTTGGCACACTGGTATATGAGAATGGAATGTATGAGTACTGGGCGCCACTGAAGAACTAGAAAAGCTATGTCAATGTTGTGCCTGTGCACAGCTTAGATTGTCCAAATTTCAATCTTTAAAAATTGGCTAAGTCTAAGGGTGGTGTGTCATGTTTGTCCAAATTTCAATCTTTAAAAATTGGCTAAGTCTAAGGGTGGTGTGTCATGTGAGAGTGGAAAACACCCACAGACTACTAGAGTGCACACATGTCCTCAAATGGTATGGGCAGGCATAGGTGTCTTGAAGACCGTGGCTGGAATTGACCACAGGAGGGGAATTAAAGCTGTCTCACAGCTAAACGCAAACTGAATGTTGAGTCAGGAGAAAAACTATAGGTAAGCATTTGACTATCAGGAGGAAAACAAATTCCTAGTTTAGACAAGGGTATGTAAGGTTAAACAGGCAGTGAGAGGGTATGTGTGCTGATAGATAATAGGCAAACCAGCATTATAGTTACAAACTGAGCTTTTCATAGAAAATCTCATGGGGCAGGAAATTAATCATTTTTCTGTTCCTGTGCGCATTGTTTTACCCTCTTTGTTTATTCCTCCTAATAGGTATTTTTCTTTTTTCTAATTTCTTTCAGTGAAATAGATGTCTAAACTGAGATACTTGATGATACTTATAAAGAGGTACAGAAATTTAACATAAGAAGGAGAAGAGCAGAATTAGTCCATTTAATGTTATAACAGGCCCTTAAACAAACTAAACAAACAGAGGGAAAGGTCAGAGGGGGTGGTTCCAAGAGACAGTAAGATATATTCAGAGAGATTCTATGGAGGGTGCTATGTAAGGCAATGGTAATGGTTTGATCTACATTACATATGGCAACTTCTTGAAGCTCAAATGAAAGAGTGAAAAGGAGAGGAGGATGTGGAGAACCCTGACTGGCACCTTTAAAGATCAGGAAGGGTCATGATATCACCGAACAGGTAAGAATGACGAATAGAGTGTTCTGATCATGTTACTGTTAACTGAACTAAAGCAAATCTGATGCAAGACCTGTCTGAGAAACTTTCACTTCTTATGACTGAACAACTTTTCAGAATCTAGGAAAACCTCATCTAGAATCTGTGGAAGGCTAAGAGTAGTAAGTAGTAAGTAGCAAGTAGTAAGTAAGTAAGTAAGTAGTAAGAGTAATGATGTGTAAAAGGCGCTTAATGTAAAGTGTCATTTGGCAAACCCAAATGAAGCCTTTATGATCTGGAGGAATTAATTTGGAGACTACCAATTGAAGGCAATGTGTCAGAAACTTAGCTGGCAGCTTTGCATCTGAGTTCATTCAAGATATTGGATAATAGCTTGAATAATCAGTAGGCTCTTTGCCTTGCTTTAACAGTACGGTAATCAAGGCACAGCTAACGAAATTGTTCAGTCCAGCGATGAAGATAGCGACTTTAGAGACTTTGATAGTTGCTTAAAAAACACAGAAAGGAGCTCATGCCTGGGGACTACCCAGGATGGAAAGAGACTATTGCCTCCTTAAGGTCAGTCACAGTAGTACAAGCATCTAAAATGGAGGTTTCTTCCTCAAACAGCTTAGTGAGATTTACTGTGATTAAAAGAAAAGCCAAGCAAAATGACACCTTTTATTGGCTAACTAAAAAGATTACAATATGCAAGCTTTCGAGGCAACTCAGGCCCCTTCTTCAGGCAAGATGTAATATAGAAACTGGAGTTCCCTATGTTTATATACACACTCTAGGACAAGAAACAACATTGGTAAATCTTTAAATGAGAAATTTTAAATGTAAAAAATTAATAGATTCATTCAGGCTAGGGTTAATTTAACAAGAGAGAAAAGAACAATGTATTATCAAGAACTCTGGATAAGATAACTGTCCAACAAAGTCTTTTGAAGTTTGTAATAAGTTTTTTCAAAACAATGTGGATCTGTAGACAGGTTGTCTGTCATTCTGAGAGATGTAAACAATCCTCATATCTGGCCATAAAACTCTTGTCTCTATTCAATCCATGTTGTAATGTATTAAATTTTAGCATGAGTTTAACTTCCCATTCTTTTCTCTCTTGCTGTGTTTTGAAGTTGCCCATAAGCACTGTGACTTTAAAGTCCCTCTCACAGTGTCCATGGCTGTTGAAGTGGGCCGCTACAGGAACATCTGTGTTGCCATGTTTAATGTGGAACCTGTGTAAATTCATTCTCTGGCGGAGTGTTTGTCCAGTTTCTCCCACATAGAGTGCAGTGTCAAGACATTTCATGCAGAAAATTAGGTAGACTACATTAGATGATCTGCAGGAAAATGGTCCCTTTATGTGACCAAGTCAGCAGTGTGGTATAACTATACGGTCTGTATCATAGATATGGGCACGTTTTGCATCTTTTCTGTAGGCATGGAGATGTGCCATTTTCTGTTGGTTAGGGAGCTTCGGACAATTAGTTGTTGAAGGTTTGGTGGTTGTCTGTATGCCAGGAGGGGAGGTTCAAGAAATACATTTTTCAGTGTTTGGTCATTGTTTAGTATTGGCTGAAGTTCTTTTATAATTTTTCGAAGTGTTTCAAGAAGTGGGTTGTAGGTGACAACAAGGGGGATGCGGTTCTTGTTGTCTTTGTTTTTATATTCCAGAAGGTTGTCTCTGGGTATGGAAATAGCTCTTCTTATTTGAGTGTCTGTTGTTTTGGGGGTGTAACCTTGTCTGATGAAATCTTGTCTGAGCTCCTGCAGTTGTTGATCCCGGTCTGTCGGCTCTGAGCAAATACGATTGTACCGTATTGCTTGGCTGAAAATAATGGAGCGCCTTATATGCTTGGGGTGGAAGCTATCACTTTTCAGGTAGGTCCATCTGTCTGTCGGTTTGTGAAAAACAGAAGTTACAAGGGTGTTGTCTTTCAGTTGAACAGTGGTGTCAAGGAAGCTGACTTCTGTTTTTGAGTAATTCAGCTTCAGCTTTATGTTGGGGTGAAAACAATTATATTCATTATGAAAATGGAGGAAGTCCTTCTCACTGGCAGTCCAGATTATGAAGATGTCATCTATGTAACGGAGATACAACATTGGTTTTACGATGCACATTGACATGAAACCTTCCTCCAATTTTGCCATAAACAGGTTTGCATAGTGAGGTGCAAATCGACAGCCCATTGAAGTCCCCATTTGTTGCAAGTAGCAATCTTGCCCAAAAGAGAATGAATTATGTGTCAGAGTGAATTTTATCATTTCTATTACTGACTTTGTGGGTAAATCATGTTGTTTGAGGTACATTTCACATGCCAATGGGGGATGTTTGTGTAAAGTGCCTCAACATCCATTGTGGCCAGTAAGGTTCCCTCAGGTATGGGGCCTAAAGCAGACAGTTTTTTTAAGAAGTCAGTGGTGTCCTGGATGTAGCTGGTTGTATTACGGGTGAGGGGTTTAAGGATGTGCTCCACCCAACCTGAAATATTTTCTGTAAGGGAGCCAATTCCTGAGATTATAGGCCTTCCTGGGTTCCCTTCTTTGTGGATTTTAGGAAGCATGTAGAAGTAACCCATTTTGGGGTTCTCAGGAATTAAACTGTTTACATGATCCCTGATGTCAAGAGGAAAGCTACTTACTATTTTTTTTAGTTCCTTTTTGTAGATATCTGTTGGGTCTTCTTGCAGTTTGTAATAATGCATAGTATTGGACAATTGTCTTTGTGCCTCCTGTATATAATCTGATGTGTTCATGATGACTAAAGCACCCACTTTGTCTGCTGGTTTGATAATGATTTCTGTATTTTCCCTTAGTGAATGTATGGCTCTCCGCTCATCCCCAGTAATGTTTTCTATCCGATTTTGTTGCCTGTTTAAGATTCCTGTTTTCACTCTCTGTCGGAAGCAGTCTATATAATTATCCAGGGTAGAGTTTCTGCCAGCTTCTGGTGTCCATGTGGATTTATTGGTGGGGTTGTTGTAACTGCTTGTTGTTGGTTCCTGTGTGTTACTGTTTTCTTTCTTGTGGAAAAATTCTTTTAGTCTGAGTTTTCTGAAGAATTCTTCCATATCACTGCAGAGTCTGATTTTGTCAATGGGCTTTGCAGGACAATATGAGAGTCACTTTGTAAGTGTGATTAAAAGGGAATTAATTTCAACAGCACTCGGGTTAAAGTGTTCATAGAATAATTCTAAATAGAACTCAATGAAATGTTTACTTAATTTTTTAATTATGAGCAACAGGTCCTTCTCGAGTGTACATGACAGTGGCAATACCATTGTATTTGTGCAGCCAATGAGCCAATAGCTTTCTACAACTAGCTCTAACAGGATAGTGTCTGGCCCATGTGTAGTGAACTCACTGAATTCAACCTACTGCAAAAAAACTGAATTCAGTCCTGTTCCCAGATTATAAAATGTTCTTAGTTAGATCAGTCACACAGGGGGCACAGGCATTCCAGAGCAGCAAGACATGACTGAAGCTCAGAAAATATTTTGTCTATGGAAATTTGCTAGACCAGAGAGAAACTAAGAGAAAAATCACAAATTGCCCCTTTGACTGCCATCCAGACAAAACAGTGTCCTCTACTGAATCTAAATTGATTTTAATGAGGCCTTCTGAAACAGATGATAAACTCCTTGCAGAATAGAGGACCATGAAGTAGTGATGATTTTAACAACCAAAAATAAAGTTGGGAAGGGACACATTTGTGCTCAGAAAGAAATATGGTCAGCAAGGTGTTAGACAAAAATTTAGCAAGCGAGTAAATTACAAAAAATATAATCTAGCCTAAAGTGAAACTAGTGATTGGGCAAAGTAAAATGGGGAATCAGCAACTGAAATTAGCTAGTTAAATTTAAGAAATATCCAAATTAGCAAAGCAAGCAAGTAAAATTAGGATTATGTTGGTGCAGAGATGAAAGGAATCTCTCTAATAGATTGTTGATATATAAATGTCGATCTTTGCCAAGAATAAGGTTAAAACCTTCAAAGCTTAGAAGATTGTTAGATAAAGAAGGATAAAAGGAAGATTAGTATGGAGTGGGCTCCCTTTTGCACACTTCCATAAGAAGAAACAGAAATCAACCCAGGCCATCGGAAACCATTTAAATCAAAAGGTTACGTTTCTGGACTGGGCCCAGAACAAGACTACCACTTGATAATGCTTGCTTCCAAGACAGGACATCTCTTTGGACAATAGCCAAGCTTTCTGTAAGAAAGCAAAGTCATTCTTCATTTGACAACAGTAACCAAAGATACTTGATCATTTTGTGTTCAATCCAAGCCCCCTAATATAAGCCATGTATCAGAGAATGAAGGAGGAAAAATAAGGATGAAAAAAAAGTAAATACACACACAAGAGCTCCACTAGACCCCTTAAACCAATCCACACTATCAGAATTAACCCCACACAAAAACCCCATAATGAACAAAAACCACACTAAGCAAAAACTCCACTTGCACTTGCCAGGGATCACTCAAAAAACAACGCTGAAAAATCGGCACTGACACTCAGGCAGACACTGTGCCCTGCCCCATGCCACTCCTAGATCGAATATAAATATTTATGTAGGCACGTAATAGATCCATTTAGAAAAACACATCAGGCAGAACAGTAAACCTAGTAACAGTCTGGAAAAACACACCAGGAGAGTGAACAGTTAAATAAACACCTGACACTCCCCACCCAATCAAATGAGCTGGTAGTAATAAAGCTGCCTTCCCCCTTTGCATAAAAGCAATGAAATGAGTCTACTAAAAAAACTTAATACATAAACATTCAAAGATATAAACAATACAATGATTTTAAACATTCCACTGTAAGATTTTCTTTGTCAAAAATTATATTAGTATTTTCCAAACAAAAGAAGAAACAACCAATTAGAAAAATACAACATGTGCTTGAGTTCTGTTTCTGCATGCATGCCCAGAAGTGGTTTCTGGGGTTAAGAAAGTGAAGGTATGGTATTTAAATAAGACTGCCCGAAAGACCATACGCATTTGCATACATTTCAAAGAAAAAGGAGCCAGCCAAAGGACTCAAGCCTCCATGATGGGGAAAAAAACTAAAGTTCAAACTTTTGCCACAGTGCAGTATGCCCAAAAGAAAAAAAATATTTAGACCCTCAGAAGAAAGCAGCAATGGTGGAGTTCACAAAAATAAAGTGCTGGAATGTTGACTGTTATTGTTGGTTTTTCTGGCCATCAAAGATAACGCTTCCAAAAACATGAGACAGATTAAGTTGAGCAAGGCACTGAAGCAATGGGTGCGACCAAGCAATACAAGCATAATTTTTTGTGGGTTGTGTGCCTTTCCTGGCAGCTGTGGTAGCTAGATTAGAAAGAAGTAAATAGGGATTTCCATAAGAGAAATTGGGAATTTTCTTTGCCTACCACACCACTGAAGTATTTTATTATTAATAGCCTTGAATGAGGTAAATCATGACAGAAGGAAAGAAATCCTATGACGCCTCTCAATGATAGGGCACAACCCATGTAAAATAGGAATTACTGCTGGCCACAGTTTCTTTAGGAATTCACTTTTACTTACACCTTCTGAATTGTCTTTAATTCCAATAATATGCACATTATTGCAAGGGTTCTCATTTTCTAATCCAGTCAATTTTACAATTAAGAAGCAACGGGACCGCTAGAGATCAAATTTTGTCATCTTGCTTGTCAATCAATTTAATAAGCTCACTGAGACCTTGTGAGACTTTGTCTTCTTATCCTCTACCATATACATTTATTTATATGTAGTGAACCCAGATCCTCCATAAAACTCTGTAGGATTCAGTTTCACAGGATTGTTGCTGTACTTTGTGAGAAACAGAAGACATTTTTTAATTTTCAGACAAGTTGTGAGTATATAATAATCAACAAGACAAATGCTATGGTTTTGGGGAGTTTAGTGAAAGAAACAGGCACTACCAAATCACATGTCCACCCACCTGCTGCTAGAGGCTACATGGTCTCCCAAAAATCACATAATGATTTCATGGTGGTGAATGAACCTCAATTCTCAATGCCCTTGGAACAATATCATATCACCTGCCAAATAGGTGACTTTATTGAGATGAATACAGAATGAAGACTCTTTGTGCTCACTTTATATTTAAGCTTGTTGCTCTATGATTCCTTAAATATGCCTACATGCCCTCCACTTATATTATATATTACTTTTTTTTTTGCTTCTGTATTGTCATATTTCATTAAGACAACAGAATTATTTTTTCACACTTACCCTGAAAAGTGTAAATATATAATACATGTAATTATTATATTATTCAAATCATTCGATTTTTACTAAACATAAATATGTCATCCTGCGGTGGGTTGGCACCCTGCCCGGGATTGGTTCCTGCCTTGTGCCCTGTGTTGGCTGGGATTGGCTCCAGCAGACCCCCGTGACCCTGTGTTTGGATTCAGCGGGTTGGAAAATGGATGGATGGATGGATAAATATGTCAAGAAATGCTACTAGGGCTCCTTTATACCTACAGCAATATGCCTTTACAATGTCTCACTGTGACTGCACTTTTATGTTTAGCCAATACAGATGTTTCCTACTTTTTTGTAATTGTTGTGTCTATTTGGCTAATGATGCTGTTACTTGTTATCATATTTCTTGAGCTTCTGTAATAAGCAAAATAAATAAAATACTATCAATCTATCTATATGTACTTAAATTAAATGCATATCATATAGCAATTGATAATACATTATATGATAATATTAAATTAAATGCATATCATATAGCAATTGATAATACACCATATGATAACAGTTATGCTGGTCTAACTGAAGTGAACAAAATGCTGACCCGTCTAAGGTGTGGCTGGGCAGTACTGAATCCTCTCAGTTGTCCCCTGATGAAAGATTATTTTATTCCAAATGAGGTGTACTGAAGCTATTAGGTGTTAAATCTGCTGTTTAAATTTATTTCTTGGGCTGACCATTTCTATTAGTTTTCATACTGTAAATTAAGATTCAGATCAATAGTACCAGATCAATAGTAAGTTTTCTCTCTCCATACCTATATTTGAACTGTCCAGTGAAACACATTTGCCACATATAATTGTTTCTTCTGTCATTATTCTAGCCCAGTTACATTGGATCAGGAGCATGTTTTTTCTTCCACTATATGTTTTCAGTTGCGTAACTCTGACAGTCAGTATGAATTGCTGCTGTTCCATTTATAAGCAGAACTTACGATACAGAAAGAAAAAGGAGTGCACAGCACTTTAGAGACGACATCTCTTGAGTGTCCCACACACATCTCATAATAAATTAAGTAATGTGGTCTTCAAGTTGTGTCACTTAAGTAATAAAACAAAGCTTTCACATAGAAAGAAAGTAAAACACATCTAGCAGCTAACAGATATTTCACAATTGTCATCAGCAGGATACAATATTCCAAGCATCATGTACATAGGACAGAAAGAGAGATGGATTTGGAGTAACTAAGATCTGCCTTGGAAACGTCTATGGAAACACAACATAAGGGGAATAACTCTGGTGTTTCAAAACAGCTGTGCCAAGATCAGTTCCATCTAATTCATACCAGCACAACAGACGGCTCAATGAGGTCAGAAAGACATTTGCTAGATATTTACACTGCCTACGCTGATTACAGCCACACTCAGTAAATGTTCTAATATAATGCAAATACAAAAATGTCTGCACATACTTGACTTCCAAACATCTATATTTGATTTTGTGGCTTTGACAATCTACTCACTCATATTTGCTGAATTCTGCAACAGCCAGTCTGTAAAAAAGAAGAAGACTGAGAAGTTTCCACTAACTGCCAACTCTAATTTTCAGCAATATCTGTGTTAATATCTTCTAAGATTAAAAACTTTCAACATAAAGGGATAGATGCCTGTTAATAAATGAAGCTAAAAGCATGGGTGCTCAGGGACTGGAATGTGATTCAAATCTTTTAATTAACCCTGAGGTTAAGCAGAATGTGAGATATCTCTGTCTGGCTGCAATAAAGCCTGAAAGTAGATGGGCTTCGAAAAAAGCCTGGAAGTAGATGGGCTTCGAAAGACAAACAAAACCTGGCAAATAAATAATACATCTCTGTTAAAACAAAAATGTTTGGTTTTGAGACAGAAATGCCTTATCTCTTAAATAAGTTGCAGTCCACCACATTTCCTGAATAGTCCACCCATTACCTCCTAATTCTTGTATACAGATCATTTTACCACTGCTACAGCTGCTAATGCTCCCTACTTATGCTAATCTTTACCACACAGCACCTCACCAGAAGCATCCATTACACCTCTGCTGCAACCATATTTCTCTGTAGAACCTCATATGCCAGGTTCAGAAGCAAATCATTGTGCATGTTCTCATTCCTCCAGCAAGGCTCATCAAAATGGGTTGCATACAACTGTACTTCCTCAACACTTCACACATTGACTACCTTCTTTTGCCTTAATCATCACTATAAATCAAGTGGCTCATCACTTCAACAGCCCACTCTCATACATTAAATCTTCTAATGCCCAAGGCAAGGTGAACCTTTCATTTAAAGCTGTTAAAACTTTCATGCAGCCTATAATATATGCCCGACTCTGAATGAGACCTTCATCCTTCCATCCATCCATCCATCCATCAGTTAACTGGTATAATTTTAGGGTTATGTGGATTCAGAGCATTTCTTACAATCATTAGATAAAAGGCAGGAACCAGTTCTGGACAGGACACCAGTTTATCTCATGCACATGACAGTTAAGAGTCACCAAGCTAACCAAGGTATTTTAAACGGTCTTAACTAAAATCTGTGACTGCCCAACTTTTGACCAATAAGTTTAGCAACCTGCTTTAAGAAACTTACATAATTTGAACACATAATTTAACAAATGAAAATAAATTACTTGTATTAATAAACAAAAAACCTTCATTTTCTATAATCTTGTAGTTTATTCTTTTCTCATTAGGGTCCTGATTAAATAGCTTTATAAAAACATTGATTTTTTTTCTGATCAGAGACTGAGATTTCCTAGGTTTACATATCCCTGCATTAGCTAACTTTGCTGCCTGCATGTTTTAAACAGTTGTAAGAAAGGTTGCCTCAAATAAACAAACAAGAAATGCATCATACACTGCTGCAATCTGACCTCCTGTCAACTCAAAGTAATGCTGGTGCTGCAACAAAGCTATTGCAAAGCAAATGATTATTTTATTATTCTAATGGAGATCAGCATATTAATTATTTTATAAATTCACATAGTTGTGAGCATATAACTAAACAAAAACACTGCATTGCTGCCCACACAAACACATAAAAAACATTAAGTGGCAGTGAGCTTACTGTCTTTGCAAGGTGGTAGCTGGACTGGTACTTGAGCTGTCTCCTCTCTCCAGTCTATCCCTGTCCCCCGTCCTGTCTCCTCTTTCACCTCTGTCTCCTGCTCCTGGACTAGAGCTTCGAGATACACCTCTGGTCAGGCGGCTTTGACCCTTGCGGTCTCTCTGAGGAACAGGCGGTGGGTTCTGAGAGTCGCGGGGCTGAACATCGCCCCCTCGATTTTGATGCTGGTGCTGATGCGGCTCCCTACACTCCCGGTTTGGGTTTTGGTTCTGCTCCTTGTTCTGTTGGTGATGGTGGTGTTGATGGTGCCGATCGAGTCTCAGGTCTTTATTCTCCTGATTGAGCCTCTCCAGCTGGACCTCTAACTCTTCAATTCTGCGCCGCTGAGTCTCCAATAACTTCTGCTGACTCTCAATAATGTTGTTGAGTTCCAGCAGGTATTCCACTGCCCGGTTTGGGCTCTCTGGGCTACCCTGGCCCCCCTCCATTGGTCCAGCCTACGAGACTCAGCAACACCTATGGGATTCTGTCTAATACGGGAGGAACAATGGAAGATATGTAAATGAACACACCTGACCAAGACTCCCTGAGACTTGCAATCCACAGGTTTTGCAGCTTCATAGGCACATACTCAAAAAATCAGAAAGTCACTCCCAAAAGCACAACATAGAAATGGATTCGTCAAACAGTTCAACCCCCCCTCCCCCCCCACCCCCCTCCTCCCAAGCTCCTTCAAATTTGCAAGGGCAGTAAAACAGCTTTTTTTGACAAATAACAAGACCAAGCTGTGGATCTGTTGCTAGTTACTGGGTCAACCCAGCATGGTGAAGTGGAGAGCAGAGGATACACCGTTTCGAGTAGTCAGCCCAGAGGAAATGCAGTCATTCAGTACTTGTGTTCTGACTGATAGGTATACTGGGGTACTCCTGTGCTGCACAACTCAGAGAAGGTGTCAAACAACAACCACTGGCAATGCGTACTGATATCCGATGCTATGGCATTCAGAGGCACAGCTACCAAGCTGTGCAAAAGGCACATCATGCTGGTGCATGCCTTATACTGTCACCTCAAGTGATTGCACCTTTACAGCAATGCAGAGCACTGGCTGGCCAATTAAAAAATGAATTAAGGGCATGCTGTCAGAGTAGGAATAAAGGTTGTGAAAGTCTTCTTAGTTATAGAACAGAGCAACAAAACTTTCTCCACAAAATCATTCTTTGCCTTTCCAACTTGACAAGCGGGAGGTGGATAAAGATGATCCCTCACATGCTCGCGGCTGCACGAGTGTTTCTTTGACTTGTGTTTTACCTATCTTCGAAAGAAAAGCTTTCCCTCTACTTCTTCACTTCTGCCACCAATCCTTCCCTTTGCGCATTTGGATGTGGTGGTACATTTATACAAATGTATGTAGATATGTTTTTTTTGTTGTTTGTTTGCTCGGGTCTCCTACACAGCAACGCTGCGTTGGTGCAGCCTTCCACCCAGCGCCACACGATATCTGATGATTGTACAATTAATCGCTGCCTCCGGGCGCTTGTCACATCGCTTACGCTTGTTACCAGGTCCTTAATGATGCGATGGACTGTTTTCGGTATTCTGCTACACGTCCTCTACCTCCAGCTGGGCGAGTCCCCTCTGCTTGCGTGCGCCTGGCTGCAGCTTCAAGCCTTTCCCTGAAGAAAATGAAAATCCGAAAAGGGTCGCGTTTTGATTCTCAGCCTCTGGTCCTTTCCCTGCTGCAGTGCCATCCGCCTTCTCATAGCATCGCTCCTTCTACCATCCACCTCCGCCATTCTGCTTAACAGCGAATGCTAAATGCGTTTTTACTCTTCACTGCTCCCTTATCTCAGCAGAGGAAGGGGGCGGTGTATGGAGGGGGAGTGAGGCAGATGTATGTGTATATGTGTGTGTGTGTGTGTGTGCGCGCGTGTGTGTATTCTCGCGTGCGCTCGGCCTCCCTGCTGCTGAATACCCAGTAAGTTAGTCATAAAAGTGCATCACGCATCTCCGCGTCCACCATCTTGGCTCTAATTGCTCAGTAGCTCATCCCAGGAAAGGAGCGCTTTGCTGGAGCCACAATGGCACTAGTTTCTCACCCGCCTCCGCTTTCTGTAGCCCACTGCGTCGGTACTGCGGGCAAAGTCCTCTGTTTACTCGCGCTGCTTGGGCGCCCGCGTTATGTAACAGCGGCATGACAACTTTTACGACGACGTGGAAACAACGCGGGCGTGAACGGTGCGCGAATACGTACATTTCAGGGGCTTCTTTCGTTTCTTCTGCACTGCAACTTTCTAGAGGAAAAATGGCATCTATCTGCGGTATAATAAGGAACGGATAACTTGATTCGTCATTTTAACGTTTATAAGCAGATTTAAATTGAATCTGTTTTATACAGCAATGTTTACCGTAAGCACCATCCCACAAAGTGTTTTGTTTGTAATGGAAACTGTAAATAAGGTTGCACATTTATTTTTTTGAGAAAATAATTTAAAGTGCAGAATTAGTGTGTGTGCTCTTGTGTCTTCCAAAGGGCTGGTGAACCATATATGGCTGGCTCCTGCCCACATACAGTACCTAAATATTGACTGGATAGACACCAAGAATGAGTACAGAAAGTAAAACCAAAACCCACTCGCAGGGCTGAAATAAGGAGGGTGTGGGCCCCTGGGCTATAGGCATTTTTGGGGTCCTGCCTACACTAAATGCCATGAGTGCTATAAACATCAATTTCAAGGTCTGAGTGTCACATGAGTAAACTGCATGACTACTTCAGAATCTTAGTTTTTAAATGATATATATAAGACAGCAGCTCCAAACAAGTACAAAAAAAATAAATAAAATCACTATAACAGATAGATAGATAGATAGATAGATAGATAGATAGATAGATAGATAGATAGATAGATAGATAGATAGATAGATAGATAGATAGATAGATAGATACTTTATTAATCCCAGGGGGAAATTCACATACTCCAGCAGCACAATACTATGAGTCCTTTCTTTCTCTCTCTGTGTTTTCCAAGTGTTTTTTACTACTAATAGCATGTGAAGCAATGGATCAGCATTAATGTTATGATTAGAAGACTTTGTTCATTTTTGTAGCTTTTTTCCTGGATGAATTTTCATTAAATAATGCCATCCAGATAGTGGTTTTGAGCTTAAGGGAATCTAAACAACATTGTTTTTTCATTTTATGACGAAATGAAAAAATAGAATATATTTACCATCTTGCCCTAACGCCATATTTATTTGGTGTTTTTGAAGTGACTGTATTAGCTGTTGCCATGGCGATCTATCCCAGAACCACACAGGAATGTGTGACATGTGTCATGCTAGCCTCACAAAACTTCATGGGTTGCTTGAGAAAGAAAAGCTTACCTAAGCAGGACGCATGGTGAATTTTCAAGAAGTAATGCTGCAAAAGTTTTCGGCAAATTCATTTTGAAACACAGTTTTTTGGGGCCCACTTCAGGTCGGGACCCATGGCTAATGCACCAGTAAGCCTTTTCTAAAATTCAGGCATGCCCGTCTATACCCACTGAAGTTCAATCCAAGCCCACCTGTACCCACACCAGTTTGTACCCAAGCTCACCCATATCCAGGACAGTTTGTACTTGTACATTAATTAAGTCTAAAACCAATTTACATTTCCTGAACTTGTACAAATGTTTCTTGTTACTTAATAATAAACAAAATTCCAGTCTTCAGTAATGTATTGTGTCCAAATGAATTTTATTTACAACAACCTGAGTCATGTGTTGAGATCACAGCCAAGACACTGACTGTATGGATTTGGCAAGGTACAGTAAATTCTTATGAGTTCATGTGAGTTCCCTCCTGCATCCTAGAGACAACAACAACAACATTTATTTATCTAGCACATTTTCATACAAAAATGTAGCTCAAAGTGCTTTACATAATAAAGAAAAGAGAAATGAAAGACAAAGTAAGAAATTAAAATAAGACAACATTAATTAACATAGAATAAGAGTAAGGTCCGATGGCCAGGGAGGACAGAAAAAAAAAAAAAAAAAACTCCAGCCAAAAAATAAAATCTGCAGGGTCTTCAGAAGACGAGACCGCCCAGTCCCCTCTGGGCATTCTACCTAACATAGGTGTTGGGGTTGATTGAGGACCCTAAATTGGCCAGTGATGAGTGAATGTATGCTCCTTGTAGTCTGATACCTTATCTAGAGTTTCTTCTTGTGTGGTGCCTATTACCCCTGCCTCCTGTATACATATAGAGGAAGAAATGGATGGATTTAAAGAAAGCAGAACCAAATTAAAAAGGGAAACATATTCTACTTTCCTTATTATACAAAGAAAATGAAACTTTCTAGAAATTTATCCCTTAAATATTTGTCAATCCCTAATTCATCCATCAAGCCTACCAATACAACATCATACCTTCAGCTGGAGTTAAATGTAACTTTGACAGTCTTTTGAACAAGGACACATTATATGTTCAGTATATGAAATAGTTTTGTTGCATGATACTGTTATTACATTTCCTGTTAATTCAATACAATTTTACACATATATTCTATAGAGGCATCCCTGCATCCGAGTAAAGGTTCTTTTGTTAAAAGTACAAATCACACTCCCTACTATATTTTGTCTCTTCACTAGTGGTTATGCCAACTGCAGCACATGGAAGACAGAGTGCCATCTTAGACTGGATGCTGGTCCATCGAAAGCCTCTATCAGACACATACGCACACCATAGTATTTCTGATGTCACCTGGAAACAGCAGGGTGTCTGTTTTTGTACTGTATGACGAAACTGGAGTCTCTAGGTGAAGTAACTCAAATACATGGGGAATGTGCAATCAAGGCTCTAAAAACAGCTGTCATGGATAACCAAGTCTATTCCAAAGTAATGGAGTATATGAGTAAAGTTGTTCTTCTATGTTAACTATGAAGACTTGTTTTTTTGCAGCCACAGAATAAGCATTTATAGTAATCAGTACCATCAGAATTCACACCCTCTAAGGCGATGATGAAAAAACATTGCTGTGTGAAAAATACTCTCTCACTGGTGCGCATTTTATGGATTCAACTCATATATGATGGCAGGTTTAAGGCAATATTTTTACCTGCACCGGTAATTTTGTTGGTGGTGCAGTGATTGACTCTACTGAATCATAGCCCCTTGAGAATGGGTTTCAGTCCTAGTGTGATTGCTGTTTGATGTTTACATATTCACTGTTTGTCTGTGTGAAGGTTTCTCTGGCTGCTGCATTTTAGTGTCCCAACTTATTCAGTGTTGGTCCACCATAGAGAGACAAGTCTGCATGATGGTGCCCTGCAATAGGCTGGAATCTCATGACTGTTTTCATGGAAAAAGAAGCACTAGAAAATGAATTGTATATTAACATTTTAAACTAAATGTTTTTATTTAATTGAGTATGAGTGTATGTGTGCTTAAGTCTTACTTGTCCATTCATCCATTTTTTTTGGATCATCATTTTTTCTTGCAAATTTATTTAGCCTTGGATACTAGTCTGATCATATAGAATGCAAGATCATAAGGCACACTCAAACTCTCACCCAAACTCAGAAATGACACTCCAGTTTGGAGTCCACATATAACCATTGTAAAACAAGAGACAAAAAGCAGAGAAAGAGTTGGGGATCCACCCCGTATATTGTATGCAACAGCACAAGAAAATGAAATAGCTCCAGTGTAGTGTCTGGGTTAATGTCCAAAACAGGACATAGTGGTAAGGGAAGGTGCTTGGCTTTTATAGCTGTAGTGGAGGAAGAGGTGGGTCCAGGACGGTTCAAGCCAGAAATGAGGTCAGAAGGAGGGAATGGTTAGGAAGTGAATGCAGGAACTGGTCAAGGATTAAGCGCGCCTCTGTTCAGGTGAAGATGGAGAAGACAGGTTAGTGCACTTCTTCAATCCCTGCCTTCATGTTTTGCCCTCAGTTAAGCCCATACCCTGCCTCCCAAAAGCATGTGTATGACACCATCCATGCAAGTCCTGAAGATGTGGTATAGAACCCACATGAAAATCAAGTGAGTGTACAGAATATTCGCTGTGAGCAGGGCATCAGTTATAGGTTTTTGTAGCTATGTGGTGTTGTTGACAATTGACTCTCCATGATTCTCATGGATAATATTTTAAATATTTCCAAGTAAATGATGAAAACTGAAGTCCATCGATAGAATTGATTTTTTTATTATTATGGTACAAGTCAGGTCTGGCATGCCAAACTCAACTTTATTGAGGGCAAAAAATAATAATTTACAGTCTATAACCAAAATGGGGTGAGATATTCCAACAAATACCTACCAGCACATTTTCTTTACAAATAAGACACACATGTACCTCTTTGCTCATCTAAGTCGAATACTCTGCCTTGCACGCTAGAAAAGCAACCAGCAGCCACAGAACCAAGATCAACTTTGAGTGAAAAAATTACGTCAACACATAAAGAAGCAGTTTGATCGCAGGTGAGAATGTATAGCTAAGTCAAAGTACATCAGTTTACACGTACATTAATGATGGTATTTAACCACATTAAAAACTGAGTGTAAATGTACTGGTAATGGAGCACACAGACCACATTTGGATTTGGTCAGAAACAAAGAACAATCACATTTCTTCACAGTTCCTCTTGGAGTATTGAATGTCACTTTCTTTTCACTTTTTCTTTTTGAGTCATTACAAACAGACAGTTTTTATTCTATATACAGGTTAGTAGCTGCAGTGTGCTGTGCTACGCAAATAAATGCAATTTGACATCTGAGATGCATTTAGTGTCAGGTGTCAATGTAAATTATATACAGATGCAATCCTTATGTTAAGTAAATCTTAAAAGGGATCTTTGAGAAAACCAAAAGTCATCGTGAGCCATATGATTGAGGAAGCAGGCTGCTTTCAGAAGGTCCAGGTATTGATTCAAATCCTTGTTTTATGTCTTCTTTGTTATTTTTTAATTCTTTTGTTTGTATTAATTTTATTTCTGTTTATGTGTATTATTCTTTGTATTTCTCTATGCATGTATGTGTCGGTTACATTCTGTATGTTTTGTGGGTGGTTCCACAAGAGGTGGGGCTGCCTGCTTTCAGACCTATAAAGATGGGGTGAAACCACAGCTGCTTACGATTCATTCGAATGAGCTTGGGAGTTGGTGAGTGATTTGTTGTGATTTTATCTCTTCTTTTTTGATTTCTGGAAGTTTGACCTTTTTGTTCTGTTTTTTGGACTTTGCCATTGGATTACGGCATTGGGACTTTGTTCACTTTGCTAGCAACTCCTTATTGCCTTTTTGTGCTCCATGGAGATTCATGTTATTATAGAGCTTTTCGTCAAAAATAAATCTTTCATTTTATAAAGATCCTGTGTTTGCCCTTATATCTAGCTGAGGATTGATAATAATATCCATCTGTAGTGTCCATTTTTGGAAGATTTTAAAATGTACATGGTTGGGAACTCTTCACCTCATAGCACTAAGGTCCGGATTCAGCCCACAGGCTTTAAGCTTGACACTCCCAGCATGTCCTAAATATTTCGTATAAACAGTAATGCAAAAGAAGTCAGTCACAGTCATCCCTGGAGCTTTTTTAAACCATTCAATTTTGTCTACCCTGGTTTGCAGTTTTGTACTTTATGTCAGTCAAAATTAGCTGTGAGTTCAACATATTATAAAGTTAAATAATAAGCCAACAGGGGTTCATAAAATGTAGTGATGGATAAATTAAATTGTTTAAAATGAATGAATAGCCTATCCCATATACTGTCTGTGACCTTACCTTGAGGGATGAAGCCACTGTTCTCAGAGAGAGGACTATAACTTCTGATTTGGAGATACTAATTCTAATCACAACCATATAATACTGAGCGATAACCTACTGCAGTGCATGCTGAAAACTACAGTCTATTGAAGCCAAGAGGGCAACATCATCTGACGTCAGAGATTCAACCCAAAAATGTACAAACGGGACACTCACTAAGTATCGACTGCACCGTGATAACCAACCGGTAAGAATTCTGAATAAACATCCATATTAAATGGACTTAACCCAAGTATGTGACCACAACTCTTGCTTAGCAAGTATTGGAACCAAATGCCAAAAAGCAGCAGCAGCTGCTCAGCACCATACACTTGTGGCACCTTCCACAACATACTAAGCTTTTTCAGAATTCACAAAGCAAATGTAGACAGCATTGTTAAAACATCATGAGTCCTCAAACATCTGTCCAAAGACAAAGGGTTGGTCTACTGTCCATAGCCAATACAGGAATCAACATTGGTCCTTCGGATCTGACAAAGTCTCCATTGCAGTACTTGGGCATATGTTTTCTCAGGGAAGCTGAGGAGTCTGATTCCTTTGTAACTGGAATGTGTCCTCTTGTCCCCCTTTATGGGTGTGAAAAAGCATTCTATAATGAAAGGACATTTATCATATACAGTATATAAAGAAATGCGCAAGACATTATAAAGGTAAACACAAAAACAAAGTTATAAAAATTATGTATTTATGCACTCACCCATTCTGGGTACGTACTACTGTATATCCTATTAATAGCAAATCAGTAACAGACATGTAAGCATATAGAAAGTTTATGTGGTATTAATTCTCATGTTTCAAGGTAAAAGGACAGTAGTTTTGAGATAAGGTAGTTATACTCATTAATCGTGGCACTGCAGAGTGGCAGCCCTTCTGTATATGAGATTCCTGAATCTGTAAATCTTTTGCTTGTTGAGGAATGCATGCAAATACATGCAGAATAACTAATAATCTCTTAAAATGTTTGAGTGCCCCAGAGATCTGTTTAATCCTGAGTTGTTTATTACCACCCCTTGTTCTCATCATGAAACACATTTTCTTAAAAAAGGATTAGTGGTTTCTAAAACTCTTTTCAGTTATCGACAGACTTTAACCATGATAGAAAAGGCTTAAAAAGCAGCTGTTTATCTGTTGTCTTGTGGAATCTTTGTCCTTTATTTCTCCCTGCTTTCTTGCATAAATCAAGCAGTGCCATGTGTGAAGAGAGGCAACTTGTAGAAATATGTGGTGAAAGACAAGCCTATAATTAATTCATAATGCATGAAAAATACTTGATTATCTGTTTTTGTGCTAATATTTTTTCTTATTTAAAAACAAAGTACCTTAATAAAAAGTGACAACTGCTTTTCTGTCTCTGTTATTGATTTAGTTCCAGACATCCATTTCTTTCTAAAGAAAGTGTCTCATTGCTTTGTGGAAATTCGTATTGTGGACAGCACAATATCCTGAAAGAAACTACAATGTAACAGCTAGAAAATGCATGGGATTTTTATAGGGTAAGGTACAGTTTTAAGGGAATGGCAGAAAAATTAATATTTTTATCAGTCAAAATATAATATTGCCCTTTTGGGTATTACACATTTTTATTTTAATTAAATATAAATTAGAAAAATACAACAAATCAGTAACTATAAAAGATTTAAAGGACTTGTATTGCAACAGTGGCTTATCTGCTCACTTCCCTCTTTTGATAATTTTTACTACCCCAGGGAAAGAGTATGATCCTCTTAACCAAAGGGTTTACAAGGGTACATACTTAAACATGATCTTTCATCTAAAGAAAAGCCCTACTGTACAAACATCCATCACTCTAATTCTCTTCACAACTGCTGAGATGCAGCAGTGTCTTCATTGTTGAAAACCTGAGAATGATGTAAAGCCTAAAGTTAAACTAACTTGTCTTAGGCAATTTCTGCATTCCAGGATGTATGTGAAAAGAAGAAAACAAGTTGAACAGTAAGCCAAGAATTCATTGCTACTAATTATTAGTGAGCCCAATATTTTTTATGTAAATTATCAGACTGAATCAAAGAGAAATGCTATATATCTCCAACTAAGATCAGGACTTTTCAACTAATTCATCGTTCAGTCCTTGCTATTTTGTGTTTTTCTGCAACATTGTTAGTATGTTGCACATGAAATTAAATGCAGAGTAAAAAGACATGGCAGTCTATCATTTTTTTATACATTCAGTAATTGAAATTGATTAGCACTCAGAATTGTTCTGGGTTGCTGCTGAGTAATTCCATGCATTTAAATGTTACCTTTAATGGTTAAGCAGTGATGCTCTAATTCTTATTCTGAAGGTATATATTTATAATGAGCAGCTCAGAGGTAATATATTGATATTTCCTTTACCTTTTGGTTTTGTAGATAATGTAGAGTATGTTGAACACCTCCATATATATATATATATATATATATATATATATATATATATATATATATATATATATATATATATATATATATATATATGTAGGTAAAGCTTGCATATTGTAATCTTTTTAGTTAGCCAATAAATGGTGTCATTTTGCTTGATTTTTCACTGTATATGTAGGGGAATTTTCACTGGTATAAAAGATCTTGGGCATTTAGAAAACGCTCCAGTAAAGCTGGCTTTTCAGAACTCTGAAGGCATAAAGCAAATACAAAGAATACCAGCTAGCATATAGTAATAAATACAACTGTGTCAAGTATATAAAGTTAGAGAAAACTATTGAGCCCATCTTGTTCATTTAACTAGTGTCACACACTTGCGTTTAGGATGCAGTCAAAATGCCAAAAGGTGACTGAAACATCGCAAGACAAAGGGTTGTCACATGGGACTTATCCAAATCTTGTAATCTTCCAACAGGAAAATCGAAGAAGAATAAGGCCCTCCAATTCCGGGTTACAAAATGGCCACCAAGACGTCACTTCTGGTGCCAACCATGACGTCACTTCCAGCCACAATTGATGACATGACTTCCGGTTCCATTAAAAATTATATCTCTTCCGACTCCTGTTTTCAACGTCATTTCCTGCCAACCACTTCCTGTCCTCATTCCAATACTGTATATAAATAATAATAATAATAATAATAATAACATTTATTTGTATAGCACATTTTCATACAAAAAAGTAGCTCAAAGTGCTTTACATAATGAAGAACAGTAAATAAAAATATATATATATATATATATATATATATATATATATATATATATATATATATATATATAACAACATAAGAAATTAAAATAAGACAATATTAGTTAACATAAAAAAAAAGAGTAAGGTCCGATGGCCAGGGTGGACAAAAAAAACAAAAAAAAAAAACTCCAGACGGCTGGAGAAAAAAAATAAAATCTGCAGGAGTTCCAGGCCATGAGACCGCCCAGTCCCCTCTGGGCATTCTACCTAACATAAATGAAATAGTCCTCTTGTGTCTAGGGTTTTCACAGAAGGACTTGATGATGATGGACATGCAGACTTCTGGCTTTTAATTCTTCACTGTTGGAACATCATGGTGCTTTGAGTAGATGTTGCCACCACCAAAAGGACACCAGAAAAAGAAACAGAAGAGAGAATAGGGGTTAGTACAGATTTTAGAGCTACCATGGATAGTTATTATAATGAATTGGATATACAGAGTATCAGGATTAAATTACAGTGAAATTATGAGAAGGCCATGTTAAAATAATGTGTTTTCAGCAGTTTTTGAAGTGCACCACTGTATTAGCCTGGCGAATTCCTATTGGTAGGCTATTCCAGATTTTAGGTGCATAACAGCAGAAGGCTGCCTCACCACTTCTTTTAAGTTTTGCTCTCGGAATTCTAAGGAGACACTCATTTGAGTATCTGATATTATGATTTGGAATATAAGATGTCAGACATTCTGATATATAAGATGGGGTGAGATTATTTAAGGCTTTATAAACCATAAGCAGAATTTTAAAGTCAATCCTGAATGACACAGGTAATCAGTGTAGTGACATCAAAACTGGAGAAATGTGCTCGGATTTTCTTTTCCTTGTTAAGATTCTAGCAGCTGCATTCTGCACTAGTTGCAAACGATTTATGTCTTTTTTGGGTATTCCTGAGAGGAGTGCATTACAGTAATCTAGTCGACTGAAAACAAACGCGTGAACTAGTTTCTCAGCATCTTTCAATGATATAAGAGGTCTAACTTTTGCTATGCTTCTTAGATGAAAAAATGCTGTCCTAGTGATCTGATTAATATGCGATTTAAAATTCAGATTATAGTCAACAGTTACCCCTAAGCTTTTTACCTCCATCTTGACTTTTAATCCTAATATATCCAGTTTATTTCTAATAGCCTCATTGTATCCATTATTGCCAATCACTAAGATTTCAGTTTTCTCTTTATTTAGCTTGAGAAAGTTACTATTCATCCATTCTGAAATACAAGTCAGACATTGTGTTAGTGAATCAATAGAATCGGGGTCATCAGGTGCTATTGATAAATACAGCTGTGTGTCATCAGCATAGCTGTGGTAGCTCACATTGTGCCCTGAGATAATCTGACCTAATGGAAGCATGTAGTTTGAGAAGAGCAGCGGACCCAGGATAGAGCCTTGTGGAACACCATATAGGATATCATGTGTCTTTGAGTTGTAATTACCACAACTAACAAAGAATTTTCTCCCTGCCAGGTAGGATTTGCCATTTTGTTTCATGTAAATTGTCAAATGCTACAATTGCAAGTACTTTTGATCATTGCAACCATTTTTCTTGCTTTATTTTGTCCGTTGGACAATATACGGGGACGGTCCCTAAAACTTCTTTTTTGTGGAGCTCCACACTAGCTAATCGATGATTTCAAATACTTCCTGATCGAGTAATGTGGTGCTAACAGATGTCATGGTCTTCACCTCAAAAACATAACGAGAAAGCCATGATCCTTTGTGTAAAGAAATTCTTTATGTTTCTGCTTCCACTTTGTTTCAAATACTGTTCATGAGCATAAATTTCACTGTTTTGAATAAGGATAATATGCTGAAGGTATTATCATTTTGATGGAAGACAAACTTTTAGTTTAGGTATGCCCAGGTTACCCAACTGTTTTTATGCATTCTGCTACATTAATATGTTTTATAATGTGGAAACTTTGGTCATATATTATAGACACATGATTACATATACTGCTAAATGTGTATGTATGAGGTAATAATTTGGAATGTGTATATGCAAAAGTAAAGTATGATTCATCAAACTGCCATATGGCCTAGTTATCTATGCATGCATGCATAAAATCACTTTTGGTAAATAGAAACCTACATGCACATCACACATACTTGCACAGTCGGAATTAAAATACTAATGCACTCCTTACTGGCTGTACAAAGACGATTCTTTCAGGTTGAACCTATAGATTTAGGATAACATACCATTCTTAAACATGCATAATGCACATTAATTTTGGTTTGCTGGGGGCCAGAGTCCATAGCAGCACTGGATACAAGACACAAAACAATGCTGGAGAAGGTACTAGTGCCTCACAGGACCTACTCATGTATATTACTCACACTTGCACTAGGGCTAATTTTGAGTCTCCATTTAACTTAACCAGCTCATCTGTGGAGGAAAACTCTTGCTACCCAGAGAAATCCAAACATGGGGAGAATCAGCAGACTCCACACAGAAAATAACTGGCCAAAGGCTTTGAAGCCAGGACACTACAGGTATAACCAGGAGACAGCAGAACATACCCACTACACCACTGTGCCCTCCATGTTCTGAATTAAGTAATTGTTTTGAAAAACACATAAAAACTGAATTTATTTGACAAAGAAACTAAGCCATAAATGTCCAAAACATTTGATAGAAATAATATTCTCTTTGCATCAGGGCATCACACTGGAATAATGTTATGGAAAGCGCCTAGAGTAAGCACCTAATTTTTATAACAGTTTTGATGAATTATACTGAAAATACTCTCATATTGGTTCTTCAAATCAGAAGAGAAGAGAAGAGAAGCAATCAAAACATCAAACGCTATTGTCAGTAAATGAGTGAACTATGAATAAAAATTCAAGAAATGATTCATATTAATTTCATAGATGTCCAAACACAGATTCACAACAAAAAGGGCAAATATACTGTATATTGTACTTGCATTTTAAAAGTAATTAGTATTTTCACTTCTTTTGCATAACTTAGTAGCATGGTCTAAATTCCTCATTTTTGTCTTAAGTGCAATTTCTCTTTATTGTTTTACCAAAATATCCTTAAGTATTCCGTTCACTGTTTAACTTAAGAATCCCAGTAGATCAGATTTATTTATGCTACATGTGCAGATGGTAGAGAATTGGCTGATTAGCCAATGGCAGCCTTTTCATTTTCACCTCCTTGTTAATTGGCTGCTTGCTCAGAACAAAATGCAATTAAGAATTACCAGTATTAACAAGAGAGTGAGCTAAAGTGAAACAAAAATGTGGAAAATAAATTCTCCACCTTTGTGAATTTCATAGAGAAAAGTATTCTACTTATTGGTCATTTCTGAGGTTTCAGACTGAGAGTTGAGTGTTTCATAAAGTCTTATAATTAAATGAGACATTCAGATAACAGCCAGGATTGATTTCAAATGAAGAAATTGTTTCAAAACAAAGCCTTTAGCTATTATTCTTATCCACTGTTGCTTACCCTTATTTTACTAATTTCATGAAAGCTGGCTATATGGTGACAATATAATTACATCAGTATATTTGATAATTGTTCAGATTCAGTGGGTTGGAAAATGGATGGATGGATGGATTTTAGAAGGTAACTCTCAACCATCAATAATGGCTTTTATGCATGACGTGACAATCACCACAGAGTCTGTACTAGGCTACAGGTGGATACTGTAGGAGCTCCAGAAAATCATGGAGTGGGCAGAGATGAGCTATAAACAGGCTAAGTCTAAATTGTTTGTGTTAAAGAGGAAGGTGGGCAAACTTATTTCGTTTTAGCATTGTAGGCACTATTATTCCAGACATTACATAGAAGCATGTAAACAGTCTTCAGAAGGTCTATAACTGAACAGTGAATGACACAGTATCTAATCAAGGCAACTTGTAATGGGTGAGATGCCTGGCTAAAGGCAGTGAACCGGTCAGGACTACCAGAGAAGTTAAAGCGAGGATATACCAACATGCCCTGCGATGGACTGGCACCTTGTCCAGGGTTTGTTCCTGCCTTGTGACCTGTGCTAGCTGGGATAGGCTTCTACAGACCACTGCAACCCTATTTCAGTGTTAAATTTACAATACATTTTGATTTAGTTTAAGTCTTAGTTGTCTGACTAAATTGCATTGTAGTTTTAGTCACATTTTAGTAATATAATTATTGTTAGTTTTAGTCTAGTTTTAGTCAAAAAAAAAAATTTATTTTAGTCAAAAAAAGTAAATTGGTTTTAGTCAACTAAACATTAAAGTAAATTAGTCAGACATTCAAAATCAGATGGATATCTTTTTTAGTTTGTGAATATGCACAGAATATACTATACCTCTAAACTATTATACTAACATGTATACTATGAGCCAAACCACACATAGTAATTATCTTTATATATAATACGCTACCATGGCTGTTTGTTTGTCTTTCCAGGATTTTAAATCACCTGTAGCTCGCAATCCGTATGAACTATTGACCTGAAATTTGGTACACATACAGTATACTACGTGATGTCTACTATACACTTTTGGGGTGATGATTTACTCCAAGGTTATTTCTATTTTTATTTTATTTTATTGTAGAATCAACTCTCGGCAGCAGCCAGTAGGGCGGCCGTGTGGCGCATATGTACGGGCGCCGTTCTCATTCCCTGCCACCTTCACCGTCACTTCCCTTACCTCTTCATATCTTAAATCATTCTTGAGGCAGATGGAAGACTTAAGTGCCAGCTTAAGTGAACAATTAAGGAAAATATACAAAGTAATTGCAACACAAACACTGACTTAGTCAGTTTTAATGCGAAATGATACTGACGAAAGAAGAGAAGAAGTGGGCCGCTAGGGTGGAGAAAAGAAGAGCTGGTCAGGAAGCAGCAAGCACATCAACCTCTGAGCAAGTGAATGCTAAATGTACAGAGAAAGAATATAAAAACTATGAATGCTCGAGTCAAGTGTATTCACTGAACGCTATCGTGCAGTGCGCCGTTACTGGTTGAATATAAAATGAAGAGTAGGTGTAGAAAGGATTTACTCCAAAAGATCTTGCTCAGATAATATAAGTTCTGTTCTGTCATCATTGTTTTCTGGCCTTCAACATGCCTTAGTTATTCTGCTATAAGATTTTACCAAAAACTGCTGGACCAATTTCAGCACAGGGTTTAGAAAGAATGAGATCATCATGGATTATCGGATTTATCTGACCATGTGCACATTTTAAATTTATTCTCTGATATTTTGCTCCAGCAACTGAAAAATACTTATTAACTTAAAATAACACATTGTGAAAGCCCAGTGCACGTACAGCCACCCTAACCTAACACAGACAGGCAGAGAGACGAGTTTAGCACACAACACCCGGTTTATTTACAGTTCTTCACAGTGTAGAAATCACCACAGCCCAACACAGTCCCTTCTTTGCCACCAGTCCTTCTTCTCCAGTCCTCCTCAGGCTTTGTCCTCTTCCTCCCGACTCTGGCCATCAAGTGGTACTACCTGGCCCCTTTTTATAGGGCACCCGGAAGGACTCTAGGTGCCCAATGAGCTTCTTCCAGCTACACTTCTGGGTGTGGCGGAAGTGAGGCCAAATAGGGCCCTGAAAGCGTCTGTGCGGCCACTGGAGGTGGCCACGGGCCCCAGCAAGTTTGAGCTCCCATCCTCATGACCCATAGCCCCACTGGAAACCAAGGTCTGCCCTCTGTCAGTCCAGGGGAGAAACTGTCCTGGAAGTATTTTCTCCCCAGGTCCTTCCATAATCAGGCCATCCACCACAGCATAAAATAAAAATTCAAACATTGTTATATCTATACTGTTGAATTAGTGAATTCCAAGATAATATAGATAATTTACATTTAAACAAACCCTTAAAAGCTGTTTTTGTAACAAAGTACTTTTAAAATCTGGTTTGTCAGAGAATCCCTCTAAGGTTTGCAACATTTGCTGTTGTAAGATTTATATTTACATCGTTTACATCATTAGCTTGTTAAAAACTCACTATAGAGGAGCATTTTAACGGACTGAGTCCATTTTTAACGTTAATTACAATATTTCAAAACTCTTGTAAAAGAGCATTTGCTGTGCTGTTTCCAAAGTGTCTCACAAGAGTGATCAGACTTTTTTTTTTGCTTAGGGTGTGTAAATCCAATTTGCCAAAGTAACCTTTAGTCAGTTACTCCTAACTGAGAGACTGCATTACAATCACTAACATACCATACCATTGTAATATTTGACATAAGTGCTTTTACTACATTCTTCACATTTTAGGGGTTATACTTGTAAACATTAGTTTGCCCTCAAAAACAAAACGAATAACACAAATTTGATGTTTGGAGATTCGTATTCAGGAATGAGGCAATGCTGTTTTGTTTTGTATTAATTGGGAGATGCACTTCAAGCACTGAAATTCTAAAAACATTTTATGTTAGTATTAATAAATGGAGCAGCTCATTTCATCGGTAATGTAGACAAGTCAAATCGTCAATTCATTTGAAACTTGCCTCAATTTTTAATTGCTACAACTGTTTTGTCACTGCCACTGTGCTCCTCCCACAACCCTGAACTGTATCCACTAGTTACAAAATGGATGGATGTGTGGATGAACATGTATAGATGTGCTCATTACAATTAAGGAACAAATGCAAACCTTCCATTTCTTCATCGGGGCTGTGCAAGAAACTGTATTAAAAGCTGAGGCAGTGCACATCTGATTGCACTTTGAAAGCTGCACAAATCTGTTTCTGAAGCAACTAGTAAAGGGATAAAACTGGCAATAACAAACTCCTGTGTGTGTCTGTGTTCTGACTTTTTCGTTTTATTATTAATAAGCACGTTTTCCTAAATTGCATCTGATGCATGAGTATTAGTAGGGTGAACGAGAACTGGAGGTAACAATATGGGTGTCAGGCAAGTCACCACCTAGATAACGTTATATACCTTGGCATGAATCTCAGTATAGCGCATCTCTAGAAGCCTCTCAGGTTTGTGGTGTTCTTCCCTGTGAGCTTCATTCCACATGGCTTACACTGAGTTTTTTTTTCGTCAGTGTTGCAATTAAAGTTGGTGCATATATCTGACCACTTTTTTCGCGTGAGAATCATGTTGGCTCACATAGCAGAGAGGAACAGGATTCTGGCTGACATGATGATTTCCTGATGGCGCCCAAACTAGTGTCATCCAATTACAAGCATACATACACTTCTTTTTTTAAATTACACCACTGCATTCATGCTTATTGTTTGCTGACAGACTGAGTCATGTTTGACAGAGATGTGCAAAAATCTTCACATCGCTCATTGGCCAGTTGTCTATTTGTAACATTTTTGTTTTGTTTATTTTCTTTTTTTTTTTGTAACATTTTTGTTTTGTTTATTTTCTTTTTTTTTTGTTTATTTTCTTTTTTTGTTTTCTTTTTCTTGGAAATTCTGGTTCATGTAAGAGTTTTTAAGATTGCTAAACCTTATTTTGATATCATTTTGTTGTAAGCACTTTTATTTAATGACATGTAAAATATTTTAACATCTTTCTGCAATGACATTTTGTTTTATGTTGGTGCTCCCATTTTGAGCTTTGTGTATATACTGTTGCAAGCCATGTTGCTATACAGGATGACCAGAGATCACGACCCGTGATGTTTAAAGGTGTAAAGGTAAGCTCAAAGAATTCCTGGTTATCTGAGTTCTAGATAAAAATCTTTTGTGGTGAGTGCATTTTGTTTATTGATCTTCTAGTTACAACTTAGTGCTTTGTCTTCTTGTTAGAATTTATGGTTTTGAATTTTGTAAGACTTAAGACTATGTTTCCTCTCCTGATTCTTCCTCAAAAATCTTCCCAAACAGTTTTGTGTGGCAGAATAAAATGATATATAAATAAAATAACCTCATAAATGAATTCTCAAGGTAAAAACCCTGGAAGAGATATAAATAACGTATCTAAAGGCTTCAGGAAAGGAATAAAACATTAACAAAAATCATAATTCATCACAGCAGCAACCACACTAGTAAGAATAAACAAGCAGTACTGGAAAATGGCAGCATGTCAAAATGTGAAAAATATTCAGCAGGTATTTAAACAACTTTAAAATTAAATCTAAGTAAAGAATCAGATTGTTATATTATACCCTAGCTTGTATTTGTTTGTTGTTTTATTAACATTTTTTTAATTTTTGAATAATTACTTTCCATGTTTAGATGTTTTTCCCATAACATTTGTTTATTATTTGTTATTTGTCTGCTTTCATTTTCAATGTGTGCCCATTGCTTGTATTCTGTGGGTGGTTCCCCTAAAGTCAAGGCCTGCCTCATGTCACCACTACTGAGACCTTCCTCTGGCTACATAATTTACCACAGAAGAGGATTTCGGTTGTTGATCATTGCGTTTGTAGTTTTTATGTAAGTATTGTTTCATTTCTGGATCTCTGGATTTGCAAACTGGGGTGATGGTCTCCATCTTTAAGAAAGGGGAATGGAGGGTGTGTCCCAACTTTATGGGGATCACACTTGTCAGCCTACTTGAAAAAGCCTATGACACAGTTATGGAAAGGAGGGTTCAGCTTTTGGTTGAATTTCGGTTCCAGAAGGAACAATGTGGATTTTGAATCAGCTTTTATTCTTCCAAGGATTCTGGAGGGTTCATTTGTTACATTTGTCTACATTTGTTTTGTGAGTTTGGAAAAAGTGTACGGCAGCATCCCTTGAGGTGTCCCATGGAGGGTACTTCAGGAGTATGAAGTACTAGGCCTGCTGTTGTGGGCTATTTGGTCCCTGTACAACTAGAATGCTGAACTACTCAGTTGTGGTGAAAAGAAAGCTGAGCCAAAAGAGAAAGCTCTGATTTAGAAGTCAATTTATGTTCCTGCTCTCACGTATGGTCACAAGCTTTGGGCAGTGACAGAAAGAACTAAATTGTGGATACAAATTGCAGAAATTAGCTGCCTTCATGGTGTGTCTGGTTCAGTCTTGAAGATAGGGTGAGGAGTGCAGACATTTGGGAAGAGCTCAAAGTAGAGCCACTGCTTCACTGCAGGGAAGGATCCAGTTGAGATGATTCATAAATCTGAATCTGGGACACATCCTAACTGAGGTATTTTAGGCCTGTCCAACTGGAGTAAAACCTTGGGGCAGACCCAGGACTTGCTGGAGAGATTATACTTCCCGGCTGGACTAGGACTTGGAGTAGTTGGTGGATTAAAAGGACATCTTGGCATCTTTGCTCTGACAGCTGCCCTTGCAACCTCAGCCCATATAAATGGCAGAAAATGGATGGATGCATGTTTTATTTCTGATTTATGAAATTTGTTTTGCTTCTGTTATTGGACTTCGCTTTTGGATAATTTATTGAAATTTGTTTGCTGTCTATTGCCTACAGTATTAGGCAAATCGCTTTTTCTGCTTTTTTATGACTTTTGTCTTATTTTCCTATTTTTATTAACAAATCTTCATTTATTAAGATTTCTCATTTTGACTTGTCTCTACAATCCAGTTTTATAGTTCTCTCTCCCATGTGAGACATTTTGATATATTCTGCGACTTCTGCGGTTTTTGAGCTGTTCCCATTTTTGTGACCTGCTTAGGCCAGCACCTGTAGGTAGCAGTTGCGGCACTAGTTGGATTGGTGTGAGCCTCTTCTGGGATAGCCAATGAAGGTCCTTGCATGTTTGTGTGGCTTTTTTTGGAGGCCTTACGCCCCTTTCACCATGTCTGTTCCATACAACATAGATTCTCCACATTATAAAACCCCAAAAGGGAAAAAGAAACAACATAAATATGTGAAGTAAAAGTAGAGAAAAATATAGAAAGATTCCAAAACGTATGACATATTTCTCATTTTGGAGTCATCAACAAGTTTTTACAAGTGTTATTCGCTGTATGTACAATATGTCTTTATTAGTGGGGTAATGGTCCAAACACAGATCCCAAAAGGCTCAACTATTAATCCGTCTCTTTGTAAAATGACCATTCTGCCTTTATCAGCACTCTTCATTTTCTGCCCATTAATCAGCTTGCAATACAATTTAGTGTCACCATGGACACCTATGACTTCTGTCTTCAAAATTAATATTCTTTGTGGGACATCACTGTAATAAAGTCATATTAGAGATGCACAGTTAAACATATGTAGAAACTTGTTTGCTTGTAACCTAAAACTCCAATGTGCTATTATAACGTGCTATAGTACATTTTTAATTATAGATTTTTTCCTGTATCTTCATTTTCAGTTACAGGTTTGTGAAGAGTATATCTTGGCAGAATCAGCCAATAAGCAGGACCAAATATTAATGGAATACCCATCCATCACAGAGCCCACTCACGTACAACACATCAACTTTTGCTTGTTTCTGTGGTAGTGTCACAGGTTATGTAAGGAATCCTAAAAGGTGTTCTGATGATACAGTAAAAAAAAATGCTATCTGAAACATGCACTATACTGTTCTTGGAATTGCTGATACTGAGTTGTTAATTTGAATTTGAATTGTAGTGCTTACTGAGCATTCTGATGTATTTCATAAAAAAAAAAAAAATAAATAACCTGCAAACCGCCAATACTAATCTAATAATAGTAATAATTTTGAAAGAAATTACATATCACTAAACATCAGTGAGGTTACCAAAGATGAATTATCTTTCACATTGCTTGAATTTCATAGCTGATTCTAACTGCGTTACGTGTGGACTTTGATGTGTTCCTCTGCCTATGTTGTTGTTGCCCAGAGGCTATATACAGATTGGTTTCTGTCACTGAATTGCTCCAGGGTGAGGTGTAGATACAATATGTATGTTCATCAGTGTGTTGTATGGTAAACTGGCAGCTTCAGAAAATGGATTAATATCTGAACATTGAGAAGTGCATTAAATATCATTGTTGTGCTATGGAGGTATTTATAAAAAACATTATCATATATTGATATCCACTTCATATATACTGTATTGTGACCACTATGTGGCAGTAAATAAAGACTCAGGACACTAATAAAATGTTTAGTCCAGACATACTGTCACATTTACTTTATATTCCCCAGTAAGCAGAGTGGAGACTGTTGTGCTTTAATCATGTCTTCTCAGTCAGTTTAGTTCCCTAACAGCTGCTTGAAGCAGCCTTTCAGACAAAATGCATCCTATTCCAGTAAAGAGATGGTGAAATGCTATTCCTGTCTTTTGTATTTTATGTCTCTCTGAGAATACATGGTCAAAAGGGTCACTCTCTTCTTGTCACCTCTCAAACCTTCCTAGATTGAGCTGGTTACTTGACAATTTTTGGCTGGTTTTTTGAAATATTTCCAGAACAACATACAATAGCTTTGATTCACACAAATTAACAGACAAACAGGCATCCTGAGTTCTCAATCCCCCTTTTTCACAGATGCCCAAGTTCCTCTCACCATGTTTCAGGAATGAAAGGACGGTGAACTGTAACAGTAGACTTATGACATCCACATTTCCAGGAGAAACAGCGCAAAACCAGATTCTGGATCAAAAATAAGTATTATTTAAAAAATAAAACACACAAGAGAGAATTTTTTAAGAAGGGCGCTCAAAGAAAAACAAATCAGTAAAGAGAAAAAGAATTGCACCTGCTCCCAAGGTCTAACTAAACATCCATCCATCCATTATCCAACCCACTATATCCTAACTACAGGGTCACGGGGGTCTTCTGGAGCCAATCCCAGCCAACACAGGGTGCAAGGCAGGAAACAAATCCCAGGCAGGGCGCCAGCCCACCACAGGGCACGAACACACAACACACCAAGCACAATTTTGAATCACCAATGTACCTAACCTGCAAGTCTTTGGACTGTGGGAGGAAACCCACGCAGACACGGGGAGAACAAGCAAACTCCACGCAGGGAGAACCCAGGAAGCAAACCCGGGTCTTCTAACTGTGAAGCAGTAGCGCTACCCACTGCGCCACCCTAACTAAACATGATTATGTCTATTTTTATCCTGTGAGGCAGCTCATCCACATGCCTTCTAACAAAATACTGTGGCAGGTGGCCGGGTGTGGTCATCAGCCGCCTGCCTATTTAAGGGGCCGCCGCCCTGCAATCAAGGCTGGAGTCGGGTGAGGAGGTGGACGAGGTCGGAGAGGAGGCGGCAAGGAGAGGCCTGACGTGTGTGTAAGAGAGAGAAGAAGAAAGAGAGGTGGCTTACTGAAGCCTGGACTTTGGGGAGACTGTGGGGGTTTGTTGGTGTGGTGGTGTACATAAGACTTTGTATTATATTAGTGTAAATAAACGTGGGGTGATGGCTGAAAACGTGTCTGCCTGTGTGTGTCCGGGCCGTACTATTTCACAATACTTTGTTATAAACATAATTTAGTTTCACAGTCGCCTCCAAAATGCTGTCTCTCACTCTTTCTGTCATCTCATATGGCCACACTACCTCCCAATTTTTATCCCTTTCTGAACTTTTTTGTAACTTTAAGTGTTTTGTCCTTCCCAACTTATATTGCAACTCTAAGCTCACAGTAGTAGTGTGAGTGAGCTTTAAATCACAGAACAAGGTTGTTTCTGACAGTCTTCCAGGGCCAGATGTAATTCTGAAATGACAATACAGTACACGTCTGGGGACAACTCATTAAAAAAGTTTGTAGTGAATAGCAGTGAAATCCACCACTGAAAAGGCTATGCACACATAGAATCTTCCTAAAAACCCACATCCAATTTCCTTTAGAAGTTCTGGGGTTCTGTGTCTTAGTTAGAAAATATGGAAAATAACTATGGAAGAATAGTTGCAGAGAAAAGATGCCAAACAGAACACTTGACACTGAGAGAAAATACAAAGCTAAAACCTACTGTTATCAACTTATTAAGATAGCTAAAGCTTAATGATTCATTTGTATATCATAATGAACCCTGTTACAAAAGAGAGAGAAACACACATGTAGACTACTACAGATGCTTGGCCCCATGCACTTGAGAAGTGCTTCTGTCTGCTATGATATCTTTCTGTCATTTGACTATTGCTCCACTGTATGGCAGAAGAGCACCAAACAGAGTTTAGATGAACATTGTGGTCTATGTATATGCTACATATTAAAATGCTACAACCATATTATGGTATGGCATATTTGCATTTTTAATTAAACAGTACTGTTAATTTACATTAGTGAAAGTGGATGCTGTGCAGCCTCCTCTGTAGTTCTCCTGGAGTCCTTAGGTGTATTTATTTATTTCTGTGTTTTAAGTACCAAATCGCATCTCCTGTGGCTCTTAGTTATCACCTTTCTTAACTGCACTCCTTTTTACTTTTGATGGGGTTATTACACACTGTTTACTTCAAATTTACTTTGACATCTTGTAAAGCACTTCAAGCTACATTGTTTGTATAAAAATGTGCTATAGAAATGAAATGTTGTTGTTGTTAGTAATTCAGATATTCACAAGCATAGCTGCCATATCCTTTAATCTTACTTCTGACACTATTGTTGTGACTCTTCAATCACTAGTCTGTTGGTGTCTTCAGATAATCTGATTTTACTTTAAGTGACTGTATGCAGGGAAAGAGGAGTTTTTCACTTGTTACATATTATTTTTTTTAGCACATACATTGTGCTTTCACACATGCAACATGCATTTATATGTTTAATAGGGGTTGTTTTGATTGGACTTTTTGGCTGTAGACACTTCATTGTAATCAGAAGCTTGTTCTCTTTAGGACCAGGTTAACAAACGGCACCATTGCTCTTTGAGGTTCAAAATCACCACCCCACTTTGAGCATCGCTTTCATTAGGCGTTGGATTGGTTTGGAAATGTGACACCCGGAGCTAATAGTTACCACAAACTCTAATAAAAATTAAGACATAGTTGTCTCCACATGTATATATAGTATACATCTGGCTCTGTCAAGACAATTTCTGAGGCAATATCTGCAATCATTAGCAGTGTCTGGAACACTCTCAGAAAGACTTGGGGCTCCCCATGGCGACTTTTGGTTTTCCTACATTCCTGAGCACCATAACACAGTTAAAGGGATAGTCTTGCTTTATGGTACAAATGCTGCCTGAAATCTAAAATCTGGTCTTCCCCTGTTCCTTAGAGTAGCACTTTGCTGTCTTCCATTTGCTTAGGACCTTTCAGATCTAACCCTTTCTAACCACTGATGTTCCTGGCACTACCTTTCTAACTTGCCAACCTGACATTATAATGTATACTGTATATCCAGGATCCAGCCTGAACCACATATGCAAAAAATTTAGTAGTGTCTAGGACCAAAGCTCAGCCACAAGACTTTCTGATGGACTACGTACAACTGATGTCAACTGTCATGGCCATGAAAATGTAATTCTGCTACCACCTCTGGGGAGTGTTATCGCTCATAATCACCCAGAATATCTCAGAAGGAAGTGTGCACAGGGAAAAGAGGATAATACAAGGAAAAACCAGTACCTTGTCTATCAAGAACTCACACCAGCTTATGGTTAGCATTATGAATTAGTGATTTTGATGCATTTATTGCACTATTTAAATCAGCGTTTCATAAACTTTTTGGGACCATGGAGCCCAAAAAAGTTTTGATCTGCGGAAATAAAAAAATATTTAAGAAATATGCAATAAAAAAGAAAATTGATAATCATTTTTATAAAAAAAAAGTAATAAAAAAATGTATAAATATATTATTATACAGTATATATTATGAAAAAAATAAACTTTGATCATTTGTTTTTATTGCAGTTAATGTCAAAAATTTTCTTTCACTTAAGCATCTAGAGACAAACTACAGTTGGATCTTAAATGTTTATTGACTTAAAACTCCACATTCACTACGATTTTTTACCTGTTGAGAAATAAACTCATCTTCACCTTTTTTTAAATAATGTCCTAAGATTCAAGATATTTTCTTCATCAGTAAATGACTCTTTACTTGTTCATTGAGATAAAATGGATCCGGAATCCACAAAAAAACCCTTCCCTTGAGTCCTGACTTTCAGGAATATGACGAATAACGTTTTGTAAAGGACTAGCCACAATAAGTTTTGGTTGGTTAAAATTATAATCTTCATTTCTCTTCTCTGCTTCATTCATTTAGTAAGTCAAGTTTTATTGATTTATCAAATTGATTGAATTATCAAAGAAATTATTTTCAATTATTTGCACCCAATGTTTAATTTCCTACTTTGTGCCCTTTATTTTATTAGAACTGTCAAATACCGATTTATGAGTTACATTACCTGAAGTGATAAGTTAAACTTTTTCAAAAGCCAAAAGTATGTCTGCCGGGTAACATAACTTTATGTTCAAATCTGTTTATTTGAAGAACTGCACACAGTCACAGTTTTTGTTTGATAGGAATATAATTATTTCTGCTCTCAGATCATCACAAAGTCTTTTTAAAAATCTGACCTTGCAAAAACCAGCAAATATCCACATGTAATAATGATAAAAAAAAAGTAATCTAACTTGAGTTGTTTGCATGTATTGGAAAAAAAATAAATAAATGATGAGATTAACATTAATACATTCAGTTTAGTTAATGCACTCCAACTGTTTGTCAGTGATGAATGGAATCACTGTATGCATCAAAAAACAGAGACGTTCAGTAGCTATCATTACAGACAGCGGAAGCTGTGCTTTCTGGTTTGTGTGAGCTCACATCAGGTTTGTGTCAAATTCTAACTATTCGTTGATAACTGCCAATTTTTCTAGTAGCCACAGCTAGCACAAGGCATTATGACTGATGGCTGTTGGAACTGCTATAAGGCTTCACGGAAATCTAGTGTTCCCTAGAACATGTTTTAAGAAACAGTGATTAAAATTATTGTGTCCTTTCATGGTATAGATGCAACCATATTGTTGTTCATAGTGACACCCATTGCCTGTCACATTACCTGGCTCCATCATAGTGTGTAATGTTATTTAGTCATGCCTCCAAATCTTTGGATTCTCAATAAAATGTTCACAATTTAGAAAAAGACAAGGTGTCAGACTTTTCTTTTGTTTATTGACTACATTTTCTGCCTTTTTTCTGACTTTGACTTCCTTTTTTCACAGTTAACTCTAACCTATACACAGATTACAATTCAGGTTTGTCCCATTAACCCTTAATTTATTTATTCCCATTTTTTGACCCTTATAGCCTCTTATTTCTAACTGGCATAACACAACCAGGCAACTTTACATAAAATTGGGGTCAACGTTAAGGTTGATTTTCTGAGTGGAGATGGAACGGTGCTGCCTGGAGCTGGGATCAGGATCCTTGTCCATCCATGGTTTCAGCAAGTTAATGTGGTATATCCGTTTGCTCAGCTGATGATTTAGTTGTTTCAACAAATAGTCAACAAGCCCATTCCTCTCCTTAACTTTGTTGGGGCCCTGCTAATGAGTCAGTAATTTGGAGTCAGAGGTGGGAACGAGGACCATGACTCCGTAAAGCAGGAGGAGCTCTTGGAGGTTCATGCCATGGTCGTAGCAACAGGCCTGCACTGTTTGAGCCTTCCCCATGTGCTCTTTTAATAGTGCCCAAATTTTATTATATATTGCACAATATACTACAATATATTTGTAGACAGGAGGGCTTCCTCCTCCTCCCAGGCTTCTTTTAGGATATCCAATATCCCACGGGGCAGATGTCCGTATATCAGTTCAAAGGGGGAGAAGCACATGGAGGCTTTTGGTACTTCCTGGTAGACAAATAGTACGAGGGTAAGTAACTGTCCTCTCAAATATCATAAAGTAAGTCTCAATATCATCGTTGTCGGTAAGCGGGACAAGTAACTGGGAAGGTGTCTTAGCCTGGTCTTGCTGTAGGGCCAGACGCGCCTCAGATTCATCCACCTGCACCTTGACCTGCTGTAGTTCGGTCTCTAGATTTGAGTCAGAATGGAGTTCAGGTCATGCTCCTCTGACAACCTGAAGGAAGCTCCTGCCAACTACCCCACTGTAAGAAGGGAAACACAAACAGAAAATGGTCTGTATATTGTGAAGCAGAATTATCAATATGGTATCACACCAAAGTAGTCTGAAAAGACTGATTCCCAAGCAGAACTAAAGGAAAGGTGAGGTGGTTGGATTTTTATAAGTAATGGGCAGGAATAGGGAACTGGCATAAGTGAGGTCAGCAGCAGAGCATCATCTGGAAGGAGATGCGGAAGCTGACTGTGGTTTAACTGGGTTTCTCTTCTGATGATGAGCATATTACCCTCAGTTAAGAACTTTGACTGCCTCCTATGCACACGTGTCCGACTAAGCATATACTGTACATAACATATTCTTCATGGTTTTGCACACATTATTAATCTCTGCTTTTCTCTGTTTATTTTTTCTGTTTTTTCTGTGGTGGCATTTTGCTCCACCACCACATGATCAAGGCACTGTGCAGCCACCTGTGATGTTCGAATGAAAGCAGATACCCCAATTATTTAAAGTATCTATCTATCTATCTATCTATCTATCTATCTATCTATCTATCTATCTATCTATCTATCTATCTATCTATCTATCTATCTATCTATCTATCTATCTATCTATCTATCTATCTATCTATCTATCTATTTGATGCCACTGCATCGATTCCCCTAGAACAAAGTATAAATAACAATAAGTAATGATTTAAGTACATTTATTTTAGGTAGAATGCTCAGAGTGAACTGGGTTGCAGTCTTTTGGCCTTTCAAGCCCTGCATGTTTTTTTTTTTTCTCCATGTTCTTGGCTCCGGAGGTTTTAAAATTTTTTTCTGTCCTGATGGCCATTTGACCTTATCATTGGATTTATCTATAGAGCAATACTTCCTTTATATAGGAAGAACTCTTCTTTGCTACTAATTATAAATCTATTTTATGTATGTGCATGTTGATTTATTTTTGTATGTTATTTATTCATTATTTGTCTTATCTAATTTCAATGTGGTTTTCTTTTCTAGTAACAATTTATTTGACATCTTGTAAAGTACTTTGAGCTACATCCTATGTATGAAAATGTGCCATAGAGATAAATATTGTTAATTGAACTTGGATATTTTCTTCTCTCTATCCCCTGGCTTTTGAGTCACCTTTACAGAGTTGCTTGGGTGTTCTTTTATATTTATTGCATAGCTTAGCCATGGTACTGACTTACCACAAGTTGGACCCTCCAGATACAGAAATGTATTTACACTGCAAATAACTAAAAACCCTTGACTACAGACAGTTATGTAACATCTAAAACCAATTGGCTGCCCCAGTGATGATTTAGGCATGTCATATTAAAGGGGGTTGATATTTATGTGAGCAAGTTTTTTTGTGTTTTATATTTGTAATTAACACACCTTGTTCACCAAGTCTTTTTTCTGTGGATCAGTGTCAAAAAGCCAAATTGAACCAACTGCTAGTCAGTATTCTCTAGCAATAACATGTTAAGACTTCCAGGTGGATGAATACATTTTATAGGAATTATAGGTTGCATTCAAATACCAATAATAAGGTAAAATGAGTATTTTTTTTTCTTTTTAAAATATTGTCTAATGGTATTTGAAGTATACATTAAGATATTTATATTTAAGTTACATACTCTCCCTGTTAGTCACCCATGCTCTTCCTCTGTAAGTGACTTTCTAATCAGTAACAGCATCACACTTGAGGATAATCTTATTAAAAGCATGTAGGAAGGTACCTTGACTTGTGTATGTGTGTGTGTGCACGTGTAGTTCTTAGAAAGAACATGAAGACTTATGATTTATGTGGCTTTAAAAGAGGCATAGTAGAGAGAAAACAAGGAGCAACCACATGAATATACAAGAAACAGCAACCCCGCTGAGCCTTTTGTATGCAATGGTATCATAGTTGAAAGAAAGGAAGGCCACCACCCAAAAACATTCACCCAGTGATGTTCTTGTGATTCAAATAAGGTATTTGATGAAAGTGGCCAGTTAAGACATACACATCTTGTGCAGAGTAAAACAAGCCTACTATTAGTTAACTATAATAATAGTAGTGGCAAAGTGACATATCTTAATGCACAATTCACTGCATCTTTCTGTGAATGGGTATAGCAGTGCAAAACTTAAGCTGAGTTCTGGGCCAATCGGCACCTTAAAAGAAAAAGGGTGAGGGAGCTTAAATATTGTGTTTTGGAAGGGAAAATCCATCCTGGGTATGACGTTAATCTACATCCAGCCCTGCATGTAGGCCCTCCAGTCTGCAGGGAAAAATCTGTGGGTTAGTGGCAGAATTGGCACTCCAGCCACCATAAAAAACCTCACACTGGTTCCATTCCATCTGAACTAGTGTGGTGCTGAGGTGTCACCCGTTGCATGGCTGCACTCAGGTCCTAATCTAATATCCTGAGGTGGTTTGTCATGCAGTGGGTACGGCAATGTGCTATATCTGCGCGTACTCCTAAAAAGAGAGAGAGAGAAGGGAAAATCCTAATTAATACATCTTGCTAGGTGCTAGTAATACAGTATATAATGGTGGTGGTAGGATATATATATATAGTGTTTGCTAATTTGACTAAATCAGTGTGTGAATGCTGGCCATGTGCATCCCTTTATTGCAGCACTTTAAAGACTTCTGTATGGTACTGTGCCCTGTCATAAGGCTAAGAAAATTTTAGAATTGTTCTAGAACAATAACAGTCAATTAGCTTTGGTATCTTTAGTTACCAGATTTCAATTCAAAGGTTGAAGAAATAAAATAAATAAGCACTTCATCATACAAATCTACCACCAGTTAATTTGCAACAACTAATAGACACATTGGTATATGTGAGCATCCCTCTGTTGCACTTTCAGTGAATTCAGATGTTTTTGCTATATCTTGAAGAAATAATTATTTCTCTTGTCATTTTGTTTGTGCAGATCTGCCATACTGAGGTAGTTTTGTTCGCTCATTTTCTGAGAGGATATGGTCATGTAGGAAGCTTTCTCTTACAAAAAACAAAGGATGATCAAAACATATGAAATTACTCAAACAAGGAAAGACCATTGTTTCAGACTGGTTTGTACAGTTAACTAGTAGCTCAGTTATCCCAATATCTCATCTGTAGTTTGTTCCATGTTTCTACAAACCTTTTTTATGATGAACTGTTGTGTGGATTCCAACCAGTTCTACTGGTGTTATCAAGTATGAGACTGACTATTTACATTGAAGAGGGTTGCTGGATTAAATTTACTGATGCCATTGAGAATTTTGTGGACCTGGATTACATTTACTTATTTGGCTGACACCTTTATCCAAGGTGACTTACAACATTTATGATACAATTGATTATATTTCTTTTTTGGTTTTCCAATTTGAGCACTGCAGGTCAAATTATTTGTTCATGATCACACAATGTCAGTAGCGGGATTTCAGCTCACAACCTCAGGGTTTGAAGTCCAAAGTCTTAACCACTACACCACACTGCCTGATTAGGTCACCATGTAGCCTTCTCTGTTCAAGAGAGAAAATAGGGTCATTTCTCTTAGCCTGGCACAGTAGGCCATGGCCTTTAGTCCAATAATGCAGATGGGTTAAAGGTTTGGGGTCAAAATATCAAATCAAATAAAACATTTAGGATTGCTTTTACCATTTCAAAGCTTTCTAAACCCCAGAGAAATAAGGCCCCCATTTCTCCTGACATGTGTACTAGGTAAGAACTTGAAGTAAAATAGTTATTAATAAAGTTGTCTGGTGATGAGTTATGACCTTGGCTTTGGGTTATGTATCAGTGCAGTTTGCTCCTAAGGGGATACAATGATCATTTAAAGATTTTGTTTCAGTTCACAGCTCTATGACACAGCTGCTCCCTACAACATTAGAAGCATTTGGGATGTGAAATACACATAGTAATGAAGTTATGTTATGGCAGTGATCTATATTTCAAAAATATTATTAGAATCTTTGCATGGTCATATTGTGGGAAAAGTAAGAATATGAATTTTCTTTCATAGGTCACCCAGGCAATCATTTTTTATTTTTTTAAATATCTGAAATTACATTACTTTTTGCATTCAGGGTCCTGAATTTCATTAAAAATTATAGCAGCAACTTGTTTTGCTGATGATAAACCAGAAATTTCTTTCTGTTAGTTATAAGCTGGGTGGCACGGTGGTGCAGTGGTAGCGCTGCTGCCTCGCAGTAAGGAGACCTGGGTTTGCTTCCCGGGTCCTCCCTGCATGGAGTTTGCATGTTTTCCACGATTCTGCGTGGGTTTTCCTCCGGGTGCTCTGGTTTCCTCCCACAGTCCAGAGAGAGGCTAGCGCCCTGCCTGGGGTTTGTTTCCTGCCTTGTGCCCTGTGTTGGCTGGGATTGGCTCTAGCAGACCCCCGTGACCCTGTAAGTAGGATATAGTGGGTTGGATGATGGATGGATGGATGGATAGTTATAAGCTATGGTCAGCAAGGGGTTCTGGGCACAAGATAAATAAATAATGTAGTTAATCTGCTGTAGAATATATATAAAGATCTCTTTATACTGTCCCTAAAGTGCAATGGGTTAATAATAAAGGACAAGTCTGAGACAGAGGAAAATGGGAAGTTTTATTTGGCAAAATATAGTAGTTTTCATGGTTATTCTAAACTCACTGACTAAATAGAATTGTTGGCTGATCATCAGTAGTAATAAAAATACATGAGGAGCTTTCCCTTACCATCAAAATGTAGTGCAAAATAAAAATGCCCACCTACATTTAAGATTTTTCTATTCCAGTAATTACAAAATTTAGCCAATTTAGTTTGTTTTTGGAGTTTCTTTTTTCACTTTCTATTTATGTTTTTGTTACTCTGTCCATGTGTTTTGAGGTATCTACTTCATCCTCATGAATTATTTAAAATGATTAAGAGACCAATACATCCTTGAAATTATCTTGGCCAGGTTTTGAGGTTCTTCCTGTTTCTCCCTGTACTTGTCAGTTATTCTTTCATTCTGTTTCCTGGTAGATACCTATCCTACTATAAAACATGCAAAGTATTTCTATACAGATCAATCATAATACAAGTACACATCCTATACACGTATGCTGTTGGTTCCTTTTAAAGGTCTGTTGATGATAATTACAAGTCAAACTTATTGGGCAGGAACACTAATGTTTTTTTTTCCATAAAATTTGCACACAAAAGGGAAGGAGGTGGAAGTGGTGGAAACTGTAATGCAACATTATAAACAAAATCCAAAGAAAGCTGGCAAGCATTGATGGAACACAGTATGCAAATAAGAAGAAAAAACAAACAGCAATGAGATTAATAAACAATTCCCAGGCTTACTGAAACAGATAACCCTTCATTTTAGGCTGCACTGAATCATTATTTCTGATACTGCATGAAATAGAGTTTCTATAATGTTTGGTTAAACCAACTAATTGCCAGAGTACCATACATCTCATATGGTATTAGGAAACAGACAGAAGAGAAGTGTCAACAGAGCAAACAGCTCAGCAAGCAATGTAGGGATGTATACATAATGATATATATTATGGTGAAAGAGGCTTTCAAACAATTCACTGAAATACAGAGAATTGTTGAAAATGGGACAAACTCAGACTGCAATTGACATTCAAGGTTAAGTCATTTAAAAGGAAAGATACAACATTTTGATATAGTTGCATTTTTTTGGGAAGACAACTATAGAAATCTACTCTATATATATAAAATCCTAAGCCTAAAAGTGCAATGTTTTTATGTGACGTTTTTTGTCACGCTTTAAATCGGGCTTATTTTAAAACCTACATATATATGTTTGGTATCATTCTTTTCAGAATTTATTGAACTTTAATGTGATGTTGTTAGATTTTGTGCCAAGAGATTTAATCACGTCCGGGCCCGGAAATAAAAGACAAAGAGTAGAATAGCTGCTGTACAGGCTTTTAAATGTTTGAAGCACCGCACGAGATGCAGATCACGCGGCATGGCAGCAGCAAGCCAGCAGCTGATCGAGCAAAGAGGAGGTAAAAAAAAACTGTATTTGTTTCCCATTGTATCACCGTTTAAGAGGGGGTTTCGGAGGAGCGATCACGTCTACTTGGGGTGCGTTCAGCCCCCCTCTTCACAACACGAGCGGCAGAGACACGAAATGGCTGGTGTGTAGCGTGCCCTGGAAATCACTACAGCTTTATTACTGGCAAATATCAAGAAATAAAAAATTAATTAAATGAAAATAACAATCTCTTTAAATTGTATATCCTGTTAACCAAACCCGAGGGTGGGCAAGCGAAGCGAGCAGGGGGTGAACCCCCTAGTTAATATAATAATCTTTTCATGAAGTAAATGTTTTGGCACCAGTAGTATCCCAATATGGTCATATATACACAATTTTTTTTACCTTAAAAACATTTTTTTAACTTCTAAGATAAGTTATGGATCAAATGAAATGCCAAGGTAGTAGTAGTTAGTAGTTCGACAATAGCCATCAATATTTAAAGTGTAAAAATGTCCAAGATTTAAATGCATCAGTTTACTTTTATTAAAATTAAATACATTTCTGTACTTTTGCAAAGCAGAAATACTCTGCAGTGGATCTGCATCTAGGACTAAATTAAGCTGAAATTTATCAACATAGACATTGAACTGAAAACCTCTGTTTCAAAGTGAGCCTAAAACTGAATATTATTTATTTATGTATATTATGTAAGGAGGAGGGCGGCATGGTGGCGCAGCGTGGTAGCGCTGCTGCCTCGCAGTTAGGAGACCTGGGTTCGCTTCCTGGGTCCTCTCTGCGTGGAGTTTGCATGTTCTCCCCATGTCTGCGCGGGTTTCTTCCGGGCGCTCCGGTTTCCTCCCACAGTCCAAAGACATGCAGGTTAGGTGGACTGGCGATTCTAAATTGGCCCTAGTGTGTGCTTGGTGTTTGTGTGTGTCCTGCGGTAGGTTGGCACCCTGCCCAGGATTGGTTCCTGCCTTGTGCCCTGTGTTGGCTGGGATTGGCTCCAGCAGACCCCCGTGACCCTGTGTTCGGATAAAGCGGGTTGGAAAATGGATGGATGGATGGATGTAAGGAGGACTTTAAAATGAGTTAATGTCTATCAGTCTTCATGGAATTTTAGGGCATGTTTTAAAAACTTCTAGCTACAATTTACATGAGCTGAAGTTTTCAGTAACATCTTTTTTCTAAGCAAATGTGAGGTATCCACCTGCTTCCAAAGGACAACAGTTATCCCTGTGTCTGAGAAAGCCAATATGTGACTGTCTGAATAACTACAGACTGGTGGCACTCACCCAAATCGTTGATGAAGTGCTTTGATCAGCTGCTGTTGGGACACATTAGATAGAATATTCCAGATAGTCTCAGCTAGCTTCAGTTTGCATATCATCACAACTGGTCCACAGAGGATGCCAGACAAAAAAAAACCTGCTACGCCAGAACCCCATTTATAGAGTACAACTCAGCATTTAACACTGTTGTGCCAACAAAGCTGACCACCAATTTAGGACTTAATGCCATCCTCTACAACTGAATTTTGGACTTCCTAACCAACAGACTTCAGCAAGTGCAGAATGGTAGCATCAAGTCCTCCATGCTAGCCCTTAACACTTGCACTCCAGAAGCTAGCGTGCTGAGTCTACTGAGTTTCCTTCTGTGGTCAGACATAGTTAGTATTGTACCTGCTCAGCTCAGGATTATAAAGTCCTTATGCGGGTGATGAAGGCAGCACAGAATTTTATCAGCACCCAGGTGCCTTCTATTCAGGACATATGTATCAATTGCTTCCTTAGAAAGGCAAACAATATAATTCAGTACCTCAGCCACAATGCACAGTTACATTTTCTCAGTCCTTCCTTTGATAAACGGTACAGGACTGGGACAGTTTCTAACCACAGACTGTAATGTTACATAAGAAAAAATACTTTAACATAACAAACACTGTGTGTGTATGTCTTTTCTGGTACTGTATTATTGTCATCTATTTTAAGTAGACGCATAAGTAAGAATTTCAATGTACAGTACTTATTCGGTATGTACTACCTACACATGCCAAATAACTTGAACTTGAAGTGCCAGCAACAGCAGATCTAAACTTATTTATGGAAATAAACTGTCATTGAATGAATAGGCAGGAGCAGAACCAATTTAAAGAAGTCCCAGGGACACAAGCACATGATTTTCAATGATCTTAGTGAAGGTGAACAACAACATAGTCAAATTCGACTAATACATTCAATAAAAGTAAAATGTGCAGCATTTTACTTTGCTATCAGAGCTGTTTTCTGAGCTAGGAGCTGTTCTAAGATAAGCCTTAAAAAGTATTCATAAAAATTATTAAAGACAGTTAGGAGTAATTGTAAAGAAAACACCTCTTCTGAAATTTTATATAAGAAATAGGCTTTAATAAAACAGTCTTTTTTCACAGAAACAGTCTGTTCACAAGCTGAGATCTTGTAACAGCCTCAAATAACATGTTTTTGCAAGGCAGAAAATGAAAATTCATTTGTTCGTTGTGAGTACTAGGGGGTGCAACTATGTTCCAAAACCCCAGACACAAATACAACTACACAAGTTTTGGGTTTAAATACACAGTGTTATTACCACAAGTACCTTACAAAGGGTTCTTTTAAGGTTGCACAAACGCAAGTATTCTCAATTCTCTTTTTTCCCCTCTTTGTCCACTCCTGCAGGCAACCTTTGTCCATATTCCACCCGACTCCAACTAGTTTGGGTGAGGCAGAGCAACTACTTTTTTCTCAGGCCCAGGATTACTTACGGTGTTGGGACCACTTCCAGGTCAAACAGAAGTCATGAAAGAGTACAGATTGTGAATCCCAGCAGCTTCACCTAGTGGACCCCACTGAATCCAACAGGGTTGCTCCACGGGACTACATGTCCCAGCATGCTCTGCAGGTGTCCATGTGGGAATCCTAACCTAGCAATGATGTCAGCTAGTGTATTGGGGAGACCATAGGCACATTCCATTGTCTCCCCCTGTCCTTTCTTTGTCCTGGCCAGGTAAATTTACCTGCTCCATCCCAAACACATTCTTTATAATATTGGCATCTTCTGCCAACCTCCAAAGCCAGGCAACGTACCAGTCCCCATCCTGAAAAGTTTGCCAGCCCTTTGGTGCTGTCCATCACACTCTCCATCATATAAAAACCCATCAGTAGGAACATCAGTAATAAAATGACAGCCTTGTTGCAGCCACCTAATGAGCAATACATACTGTAGTATCCAGGAATGAAAGCAGTGCTGAATCATCTTTTGCTGATAATGGTCCCTTGTATAGTCTGTAAATGTTCTCCAATGACAATGATAACAATAGTTTCAAGTGGAGCCATGATCACATCTATTTAAGAGATAAGATAAACATCATTAGATCATCACCATGACAAATTCTACTCATACATTCCTTTTCTTACCAGCCTAACCCAAGTATAGGATCACAAGAAATCAAGCATTCTCACCTCAAAAGCTATTTCAACTTAGTACTCAGTGAAGAGTCTGAATTCTTGTGCCAAAGTGAAATTTAAGTTTTTTATTTTTAATAAATCTGCAAAGATTTCTAAGATCCTGTTTTCACTTTGTCATTCTGAGGTTCTGAGTGTTGTTTGATGAAGGGGAAAGATGAATTTAAAAGATTTTAGCCAATGCTGCAACCTACCAAAATTTGAAAAAAGTGAAGGGACCTGAATAGTTTCTGAATACACTGTAGACAGACAGACAGACAGACAGACAGACAGACAGACAGACAGACAGACAGACAGACAGACAGATAGATAGATAGATAGATAGATAGATAGATAGATAGATAGATAGATAGATAGATAGATAGATAGACACAAAAAACAATTAGTGCCTGCTTCCTAATGCTTATCTGTCTAAATCTGCTTAAAGAAAAATATCAAACACACTATTCCAGCCCATGAGTTTCTACAAGGCTGCTCCTGCCAGCCTTGTCTAGTATTTAGTTTTCAAATTTTTTTTTAAATTATTTTTTTTATTTATATTATATATATATATATATATATATATATATATATATATATATATATATATATATATATATATATATATATATATATATTTATATATATATATATATATATATATATATATATATATATATATATATATATATATATATATATATATATATATATATACTGTTTTTATTTTTAGATTAGGGTACTTTGAGGTGACTTGTAAAGAACATGTGGACTCCCTACTCGTTATGTACTCATAAAAAGATAATAGAGAGATGCAGATTTTACCACTGCAATGGCCAATAAATCTCAGTGCATTTGTATGCATGTAGTCGGTCATGTGAGGAGGTGACTGGGCCTGAAGCAGGTGTAGGGGGTGGGGTGGTATTGCTTCTTCTGTATTTTCCAGGAGATATACTGTCAGTCCTGATGCAGGATATTAATCTAGTTTGCCTTGTGTCACATATCCACATAATGTACTACTCTCCTAATTATGTGATGCTTGAAAATATAACACAGACATTCAGTCATATCCCCTGGTTTACCCTTGCAATCCTTATATAGATTTTTGAATACCACAAGGTATATTTTTCAATTTGTGAAAGTCCTTGAAAATCCTTGTCAATGAGATAATCAAGAGGATGAAGGCAAGACTCTGCAGCTGCAGATTATGACACCTTAAAGCTGGGCTGAAACTGCTACCCAGTGAGGTACTAGGACTGTCACTATTCACATTTGTACATTGGAAACAGTAAGGTGTAAATGTGACCCAGTTTATTACACAATTAGTTTATTACACAAATAATAATCATAAAAAAGATAACACCATGTGAGAAACAAAAACAGCTCCATAAAAGGCAAATGAATAAACCTGTTGGCCTCCCATGCCTTGACTAACAGGTAAAAGTCCAAGACTAATTGGTGGGTTGCCTACAGCACATTCCCATCACAATCAAATCTACACATAGTCCATTTTCTTCCCTCTAGCTCTTCCTCTGTACTGTATCTGGCCTCTCCATCTGAATCTAAGTCCAGTGATCTCCTGACTGAGAGCCCTTTATAAAGCTCTGGTTCCATCAGAAACATTCTGGGCCATGAGTTAGCATGTTTTTCATTAAGGGACACCTGGTAAGAGTTCCTTCATTTGGAACCTTGTGCCCCTGCAATCCCACAGAAGTCTGTTCACTATATGCATCATGTACTCATCACAACTTAACATTCTCTGCTGCCTCAAGCTATGCTGACCCTCACAATATATGGTAAACTTGTTTGTAAATATTTGATCAGTAATACACTCCCTCTTAAACACACTGTTTTACTTTTTAACATTCAAATCCAATTAGTTTTTTTGCTTCACAACTATAATATTGAGTAGTTAGTACTGCTGTCTAATGGATCCATCTCCCGGGTTTGAATCCATCACTCAGGTATTGTCCATGTGTCTCCATGGGTTATTCTCTGTATGCTACAATTTCCTTCTCCAAACCCCACAGATATGGTGGGGTTACTTGGGGCCTGTAATAGACTGGTATCCTGTCCAGGGCCAATTCCATAAAAGTTTGTATTGGTAAAGAGATTATATGTTATACTGATCCATGTTTTAACCTGGTGTAAAGATTTTGGGGATCCAGTTGGCAATCCCTACGTCACTGTAGGAACAGACTCTGGATGGGGCAGCAGTCTACTGTGTTACAAGGGTGCTTTCAAAAGGCTACCCTGTAACATAACACACACAATTTGTATCTCCCCATAAAAGAAATCCATCAAAATGGGCAGAGAGTGTCTGGTTGAGGAATTAAACTTGGCCTTCTATAGCTATGGTCCAACAGCACTAACCGGTGTATTACAGTGCTGTACATCTTAATGGAATATAACCTAAAAAGACTGTATTATCAAAGCATCTGCCAGTCCATCTTTTTCCTAACCAGCCTTTTTTTTGTTCTTGGTCTCAGCAAACCTGTTTTGACAGACAGGTGCAAAGCAGACACTAACCACTGAATGGACACCAGTTCAACGCACATAGCCATTAGCACTGTCAGTCAAATTCTTTGGGCCATGTTTAGATAACCCACTGAAAATGATTACAACCATGCAGAAAAATAATCTTAATATAGCAAATTAGGACATAAATGACCATTGACTTTGACAAAGTGGTCCTTCATACAAACATTTTGAGAACCATTGCTCTAGAGTTAGTAATGGCCCTAGTCAAATGGGTGTGTGCAAGTGGGCCCTGCGATGCATTGCTACACTATCTAAAGGCTGCCTCTTGCCCTTGCCCTCATTGTTTTTCATAAAAGAATCATTGTTTGCAATTGTGTTTTCTCTTATACAAGAAAGACATAATGACATTGGTGGTCAAATTAACTGGCAGGTTTGATGCTGTTCAAAAGGCCTTGAGTTAAGGAAAATAGATGGCAGAAGAAATACTTTTGCAATGTATTTTCCTTGTATAGTATACTAGAAAACATTTCCCAGAGTTAAATGACAGCAAGGCAATTCCTTTGTTATTGCAAATATTATTTACATAGTTGACTTGCATCTTTATCCAAGGCGACTTAAAACATTTATGATACAATTGGTTCCATTTCTTTTGGTTTTTCAATTGGAGCAGAGGCACGTCAAGTGACTTGCTCATGGTTACACAGTGTCAGTGGCGGGACTTGAATCCACAACCTTAGGGTTTGAAGTCCAAAACCTTAACCACTGCACAACACAGGTGAAGCTGTTATGGTGGCTGATCACCAATGACCATCAATCAATTTTTTAGCGCTTATTTGGGTCCAGGGGCAGCAGTCTAAGCAAAAAATGCCCAGATATCTATTCTATTCCTAGGTTTTCCCAGGCCAGCTGTGATATATAATCTCACCAGTGTGTCCTTGATCTGGCCTGAGTTCTATTCCTGGTTGGACATGCTCAAAACACCACCCAGGAGCTACTGTATGCTAATCAAATGCCCAAACCAAATCAGCTGGCTGCTTTCAATGCAGAAGAGAAGTGGTTCTACTTTGTCTGTCTACTTTGTGCTCCTCCTGCATGTCTGTGCTCTTCCCCTTATCTCTGAGACTGAGCCCAGATCCCCTGTGATGGAAGTTCATTTACTTGTCTTTGACATCCACCCAGACCACAATGCACTAGACACTTATGGCTCGTTCTGTAAGTCTTGGGTCCACAGGGAGGACAGTCCCATGTTGCTTATTCAGGCTATGCCCGGCCTGGCCCCATAGGTAAAGGCTTGACTATGAAGCACTCGCCAACATGCCCCCCAGGCCTGGCTGAAGGGTAGGGCCCTGGTTTCTCTTTTCCAAGCGAGGTGACTGGGTTCTTGCTAATTCTTTCAATAAAAGATTATGTGAAGCACACTTAGTCTGGTAATCACCTGCACTGGAAAACATAGCTCCTAGGATCATTGGGACACTCAAACCCCTCCACCACAATAAGGTGGTGGTTCATTCATGGGGCATCTGGGGATACTGCTTCTGACTCTTACATTGATTTTAAAGCTTTATGAAAGATTATGTATTGCTTGTTCTACATTTTCATCAAATGAGTATTTCTTCTTAGAGGTAACTCAGTCACCTACATTTCACAGTCTTAGCACTGTTTAATCATTATTCAGTCAACAACAGATCTTCCCATTGCACAAGCCATTTTTGGACATTTTGGGCTCATCCATATATACTCCTCTTCTTTGTGTAGGCTGCCAATCTGATACTGTATTTGTGCCCCAATGCTGAGAAATGACTTTGCCTCTACTATTCAGGCAATGGTTTACTTTGGAATTTAAGTTCTGCATGTTGTAACAGTAGAGGAATGGAGCCACCTCTAACACCCTCAGGTACCACACCAGACACTGGATAAAAGTCCAAGACTGCTTTATTAAATACCAATAACGTGCACAAAGCACTCTACACACCACACTACTCATATAAATCACAATACTACTCTCAATACTCTTTCCTCCTCGCCCAGACACTTCGCCCTCCTACCTCCCAGCTCAGCTCAGTGTCTGGGCTTTCCCACAGTCCTTTTATACACCCTGACCCGGAGGTGTTCCTGTCCATTACCCATAAGTCCATATTCCTTCCGGGTCAGGGTAAACAGTTCTTTTCTTCACCCCCGGGAGCACGTCGCTCCTTCCTGTCACGACCGTGTCGTACTCCCGGGTTATAGGTCACATAAGAGCCCACGAGCCCCCCTACAGCAACTCCCGGTGGCCCCCAAGGTATCCAGCAGGGCTGTGTATAAACACTACATAGTCCATGAGGCCCTGCTGGAACTCGGGGCACGATCATGCTGTCGGGAGAGCTCCTCCTGGCGGCCTGGGGGTGAGGGCCGGAATATTAGCCGGCCATCCATCACAGTTCCCCCCCCTTAGCGACGACAACTGGGGCGGAGCGTCGATCCCCGCGAGGGACGTCCTCCTCCAGGAGGACGCGGCAGTTGGGCCTTGGCTACGCTGTCTAGACCCCCCAGAGAACCTAGGGGGAACGGTGTATCCTCTGTCCCTCCGTTCCCCTGTCCTCCAAGGACAACTAAGCCAAACGTGGCCCGGCTGATGGCAGTGGTAGCAACGCCTTTGTCCTCCCGGTGGTCTTCTTCCCTGGGACCTGAAACATCTCGGGAACTCCGTTAGTGTCAGCTCCACCCTTTCCTCCGCTAAGGAGGGTTTTACGGCCGCTTTGCTGCTCTCCGCCTGTTTCTTTACCTTGTCAGGAGACCCGTGGTTTATTTCGGGGATCTCCTGCTTTCTCTGGGAATTGTGCTCAGCTTGAGGATCTCGATGGAGAAGAGAGAGCCTCTTTGCAGTTTGCACGCCCGTTGTTCTATGTTGTTTCGGAGGCAGCGTCATTAGTACCGCATCGCTCCGGGTAACAGCACTGTTTAGCTGTACCGGGGAGATCGGCACTTCCCCCGCCCCTACGGTAACCAACGACAACTCCCTCATCACGCAGATCGGGGTTTTGAGGTCCGAATCACTTCGGGAGGCCGCGTCATACGCATGCCCCGAGTTCTTTCCTCCCCCCGACCGCTCAGTCATCGTGCCACGCTCTAGTGTCGGGTTCATAGCGCTTTGACACCCGCTACTTTTTAATTGCGGTGCCGGCTCACACTGTGTCCCCTTATGATATACAGTACAGATTTCACCTACCTGCACCGCCACATTAATCGAGACCGGGGCTTCACGGCCTAATCGCCGCAGGTACTCCTGTAGTCCTTTCAATGGCACTTCGGCTGTAGCTCCCAGCTCCTCCACACGCTCCTTCAAGTCCTTTAGTCCCTGGAAGAAAGTATACACGAGCTCGAGATATTTCTCGAGCTCCCGTAAGTCCATAAAGTTAGTTATTTCGGCCGGAGGTAATTTCGCTTCCACGTTCATCTCACCTGCTGGCCAGGAGCCAATGAGCACGTCCGCTCCTGGCACGTGCTCAGCTGGGTTGCGCAAAGGCTTCTTGGACTTGGAGTCCTTAGAAGTATGGCTGGCTACTTCGAGCCGACTAAGTTCTGCCTTTTTTCCTTTAATGGCAGATCCTTCAGTCACATCCCGCCCCTCTTTGCCTTTATTTAATATTGGCGCTGCTTCACTCGCCGCCCCTTCCCTTTCAGGGAGCTTGAAACCGTCGGGGAAAAGTCGACCTCACTCACAGACCGCCGTTGACCTCCTCCATCCCGGCATTCATCACGCGAGGTCACGAGGTTGTAGTCCTCGAATGGGCTTACCGCTTGCCGACTCCTAGCCTGTCCTGCCTTCTGGGTAACGCGGCCATCTTGCCGAAGTATGAGGCAGGCATCCGACGCACCGCTTGCTTTCGAGAAGCAGGCACCTCAGCCGTTTTCCCGGGACATACCTCCAGACTTGGCAGCGGTGTCCTCAATCCGTTTAGGGATTCCGGCACGGCCGATGGCTGACAGCGTTCCAGCTGTCGCGCCCTTTGGGCTTCTTCAGCCATTACCAGCTCCTGGTCGTCAGCACACCCAGTCAGGCGAGTCCAGGCCAACTCGTCGTTGGTCATGTTCCTTACCCAGCCGGTGTTGTCCTTCTTTTTTCCCGACTTCTTCCCCATCTCCACCAGATACAAGGCGAGATTCATCAGCGTCGCAGCCTTCTCTGTAGTGGGGGGTGTTTGCAGCTCTTTGCGTTCAGGAGGGACCTTCTTAGGGTTTTCTGCCACCACAAAATTTGTTTTTAGCGCAGGTTTTCTGCCAACGGACGGCCAGAATATCCTGCCGACTACGCCAGTGTAACAGTAGAGGCGTGGAGCCACCTCTAACACCCTCAGGTACCACACCAGACACTGGATAAAAGTCCAAGACTGCTTTATTAAATACCAATAACGTGCACAAAGCACTCTACACACCACACTACTCATATAAATCACAATACTATTCTCAATACTCTTTCCTCCTCGCCCAGACACTTCGCCCTCCTACCTCCAGGCTCAGCTCAGTGTCTGGGCTTTCCCACAGTCCTTTTATACACCCTGACCCGGAGGTGTTCCTGTCCATTACCCACAAGTCCGTATTCCTTCCGGGTCAGGGTAAACAGTTCTTTTCTTCACCCCTGGGAGCACGTCGCTCCTTCTTGTCACGTGACCGTGACGTACTCCCGTGTTATAGGGCACATAAGAGCCCACGAGCCCCCCTACAGCGACTCCCGGTGGCCCCCAAGGTATCCAGCAGGGCTGTGTATAAACACTACATAGTCCATGAGGCCCTGCTGGAACTCGGGGCACGATCATGCTGTCGGGAGAGCTCCTCCTGGCGGCCTGGGGGTGAGGGCCGGAATATGTAGCCGGCCATCAATCACAATGTACATTAGATTATTATAATTAATCATTCACTGTTCTTCTTTGTAAAACAATGAACAAATTCCACATGGTCCAAAATTTTGCTGAAAAAGCTGGTACCAGAATCTTTACCTAGATCAGTCATCATGAATATGTAATCTCTAAGGTGGTAATACTGTACTGAATATTTGCCTGTTTTAGAGTCATTTTCTTAAGTTCTGAAATTAAACACCCTTTTTGAGAGCAAATCTTTTGTAAACCAAGAGCCTTGCTTTGTGCGTATATCGTCATTGTTTTTGGCATTATTTAGTAAAATGTGTACCTAATAACAGTCTATGAAGCAGAGGCGTGACCACGGGGGGGCTGGGATGGGCACTGCCCCCCCCCCAGAGACAAGCCGTGCCCCCCTTGCAAAATGCTCTGTCTGTCCAATGAAAACTCTGGAGAAGAATAACATTTGATTTTCAAAACTGAGTTGCTTTCCAATTGGCCCGTTTGAATTTGGGGCGTATCCGTCAGTGCCTCCTCCACTAGACAGGCACCGTGCAGCTCACAGTTCACTTCGCTGCACATTTTGCAGCACGTTTTGAACCTGTTGACCGCATTCTTTAATTAAAACAGCGTATACATTCCATTCTTCTTTTATTTTCTGGTTGGTAACACCAAAGGCTATGCATAGGTGGCTTATTAAAAAGCAGACATCTTCAACCTCTGTGCCTCTGCAAGCTGCTGGCTCCATGGTTGAGCCCAGCACCGCTGCTACCAACACGGAGCACAGCACACCCAAGTCGGGAACTGAAACTCCAAAAGATGTAGATAAGCCAATCCTCCAGCTCTGCGCCCGTGTCGGGTACTCCAAACCTCTGCCTTCAACAAAATATACAGTCCGGTCTGCCTGACTTAAATATGGATAGCCCATCCAAGCCCATTTTAATTAATTATCCCAAGCACGCATTCAGAAAGACATTCAGATGTTTTATTGCAAGCTGGTATCAGTCTCGACCATGGCTTGAATATTCTGTTGTCAAGGATGGCAGCTTTTGCTTTGCCTGCCACAAATTTAGTGTTTCCAATTCGGACATATTCACCAAACACGGCTACACTAATTGGAAAAAAGCTCTAGAAAAAGACGGTGGCGGCTTCAACAAACACGCGCCTAGTATCCCGCACGTCAGAGCCATGTCTGCATTACAGCATTCATCATTGGTGTGTCTTCAGCTGCATGCGAAAGCTCTTTCTCTACTTTGAACCGCATTCTCACTCCACTCCGCCGTACAATGCTGCATTCAAGGAATAGAAATTTAGTCATTCTGGCACATGAGAAAAACATCACAGAAAATCTAGACATGAATGAATTCATTTCAGAATTTGCCAAGAGTAACCGCAGACTGGTCCTGTAGATAATATCCAGGTTAAACACTGGAAACTGATGTCCTTATAGCCTCCCATGACTACAATAAGCCACGTTTCTGTTCTTGCTCTCATATGTTGTATATATTTGACTTTATTGATATTTACCTTGTAGATGTAGTTCTATATTTGTTCACAAAAAATAATAATACAAGTTCCATTGCCTCTGTTAATTTTATTGAACAATAGGTTATGATTTATGCCACAATTTTTGCTTTTATATGTTATATAAAACTATGTTGTTATTATTATTTGACCCCCCTTCCAAAAATGGGGATGGATGGATGGATGGATATTTTTTGCCCCCCCAGACAAGCCAAATGCCCACCCACACATGATGTTCTGGTCACACCTCTGCTATAAAGCTCTTTTGACTGGTGATCTACTTCTTCACTTTTGTATTCTAAAGCCTGGATCCCTTTAGCTGAGATATGAGGCAGATTTAGGAGGGATGAGGTCCCTGTGCCTGAACATCTGAGGGAACCATGAAAAATCAGGCAATTTAATGTCAAAGTTTTTGAATTTGCCTTAATCTTAATAGGCACTACTCTAGGCAAAGCAAGTAGTGTAAGAGTAGACAGTAGGCTTATGGCTAGATCATGAGTGATATAGAGCAAGAAGCACAGAGAATGCAATGTCAAAGCTTAGAATTATACTTGATAGCCATCAGAGCACAGAATGCCATGTCTGAAGCTTTTGAGAAATAAAGTAAATAATAAAAGTAAACACACATCAGCATTTTAATCTTTCACCAGTCTGTAGGCTCTGTGTACTTTTGTCAAGCTACCAATACAGTTTAACTGTTGTTCAGCAAAGATACAACCAGCTCAGTAACTGTACGAGGTATCACTTAATTGTTAAATGACCTTTCCAAACCAGAAGCTTTGTCAACAACAACATTCTTGTCAGGTATGTAAAAGTGTGGAGAAAGTTTTTATTTTTAAAAAAGATTTCTCACTACTTAGTGAAGTGACAGAAATATTGTCAACAAATTGCAAACACCTGACAAGTAAGGTGAAATGTTGTTCACCGGTAATCTATATCCTGGAAGGTCCATAAGGCATTTCAAATAAAGGTTTTCTAGATCAGATCACATGTACACCTTGTAATTTGGTTTCAGTGTGCGGTGCTAGATAAGTTTTTGTGCACGTCTGTTGGGCTCTAACATGCCATCATTTATGAACAGACAGAAATTCTATAAGGGAAATCCAGTACGTGATGCATCTGCCTTGAGCCCTGGAGATAAGTGAACAATAGCTTTCAAACATGGCATCACAGTTCATCAGTTATATAAAATCATCACCTTTTAATGCTTCACTATGACTAGAACTCAAATCTGGCCATTCCTGAAGAACTGTTACTATTATAACACAACAAATCAGCACTTGCTTCCCATTCTGTAAGCCCATATTCAGCCGTACTGCTTCTACAAATGTCACTTAACAATCACCATCAGTCAGTATGTGCAGTTCAATGGAGATGTGTAAACTCTAGATGACTTTATGCGTATGACTAGCAGTAAAGGGGTTAAAGAGAACTGAACTGGTCAGTCCAGTGGCAGGAATATTTATCTGAAAACAAAGAGCGGTGTTTTGTTATTGGACTTCTGTGCTCGTCACGGATTGTCCATAACGAACACCATGTTCAAGCATAGGGGTGTTCATATGTACACTTGGCACCAGGACACCCTAGGCCTCAGTTCGATGATCGACTTTGTGGTCGTGTCGTCGGACTTGCGGCCACATGTCTTGGACACTCGGGTGAAGAGAGGGGCGGAGCTGTCAACTGATCACCACCTGGTGGTGAGTTGGCTTCGATGGTGGGGGAGGATGCCGGTCAGGCGTGGTAGGCCCAAATGTGTTGTGAGGGTCTGCTGGGAACGTCTGGCAGAGCCCCCTGTCAGAAGTAGCTTCAACTCCCACCTCCGGCAGAACTTCGACCACATCCCGAGGGAGGTGGGGGACATTGAGTCCGAATGGGCCATGTTCCGTGCCTCTATTGTTGAGGCAGCTGACCGGAGCTGTGCCCGTAAGGTGGTCGGTGCCTGTCGTGGCGGCAATCCCCGAACCCGTGGACACCGGCGGTGAAGGATGCCGTCAAGCTGAAGAAGGAGTCCTACAGGACCCTTTTGTCCTGTGGGACCCCGGAGGCAGCTGATAGGTACCGGCAGGCCAAGCGGAATACGGCTTTGGTGGTTGCTGAGGCAAAAACTCGGGCGTGGGAGGAGTTTGGGGAGGCCATGGAGAATGACTTTCGGACGGCTTCGAGGAGATTCTGGTCCACCATCCGGCGTCTCAGGAAGGGGAAGCAGTGCAGTGTCAACACTGTATATGGTGGGGATGGTGCGCTGCTGACCTCGACTCGGGATGTTGTGGGTCGGTGGGGGGAATACTTCGAAGACCTCCTCAATCCCATTAACATGCCTTCCAATGAGGAAGCAGAGCCTGGGGACTCAGAGGTGGGCTCCCCCATCTCTGGGACTGAGGTCACCGAGGTGGTCAAAAAACTCCTTAGTGGTAGGGCCCCAGGGGTGGATGAGATACGCCCGGAGTTCCTCAAGGCTCTGGATGTTGTAGGACTGTCTTGGCTGACACGCCTCTGCAACATCGCATGGACATCAGGGACAGTGCCTCTGGATTGGCAGACCGGGGTGGTGGTCCCCCTCTTTAAGAAGGGGGATCGGAGGGTGTGTTCCAACTACAGAGGGATCACACTCCTCAGCCTCCCTGGAAAAGTCTATTCAGGGGTCCTGGAGAGGAGGGTCCGTCGGATAGTCGAGCCTCGGATTCAGGAGGAACAGTGTGGTTTTCGTCCTGGTCGCGGAACAGTGGACCAGCTCTATAACCTTAGCAGGGTCCTGGAGGGTGCATGGGAGTTTGCTCAACCAGTCTACATGTGTTTTGTGGACTTAGAAAAGGCATTCGACCGTGTCCCTCGGGGAATCCTGTGGGGGGTACTCTGAGAGTATGGGGTACCGGCCCCCCTGATAAGGGCTGTTCAGTCCCTGTACGATCGGTGCCAGATCTTGGTCCGCATTGCCGGCAGTAAGTCGAACCCGTTTCCAGTGAGAGTTGGACTGCCCTTTGTCACCGATTCTGTTCATATCTTTTATGGACAGAATTTCTAGGCGCAGCCAGGGTGTTGAGAGGGTCCAGTTTGGTGGGCTCAGGATTGGGTCACTGCTTTTTGCAGATGATGTTGTCCTGTTTGCTTCATCAGGCCGTGATCTTCAGCTCTCTCTGGATCGGTTCGCAGCCGAGTGTGAAGCGGCTGGGATGAGAATCAGCACCTCCAAATCCGAGACCATGGTCCTCAGCCGGAAAAGGGTGGAGTGCCCTCTCAGGGTTGGTAGCGAGATCCTGCCCCAAGTGGAGGAGTTCAAGTATCTCGGGGTCTTGTTCACGAGTGAGGGAAGAATGGAGCGTGAGATCGACAGGCGGATCGGTGCGGCATCCGCAGTAATGCGGGCATTGCATCGGTCTGTCGTGGTGAAAAAGGAGCTGAGCCGCAAGGCGAAGCTCTCAATTTACCAGTCGATCTATGTTCCTACCCTCACCTATGGTCATGAGCTATGGGTAGTGACCGAAAGAATGAGATCGCGAATACAAGCGGCTGAAATGAGTTTCCTCCGCAGGGTGTCTGGGCTTTCCCTTAAAGATAGGGTGAGAAGCTCAGTCATCCGGGAGGGGCTCAGAGTAGAGCCGCTGCTCCTCCGCATCGAGAGGAGTCAGATGAGGTGGCTCGGGCATCTGATCAGGATGCCTCCTGGACGCCTCCCTGCTGAGGTGTTCCGGGCACGTCCAACCGGGAAGAGGCCCCGGGGAAGACCCAGGACACGCTGGAGGGACTATGTCTCTCGACTGGCCTGGGAACGCCTTGGGATTCTCCCGGAAGAGCTAGAAGAAGTGGCCGGGGAGAGGGAAGTCTGGGCATCTCTGCTCAAGCTGCTGCCCCCGCGACCCGACCTTGTATAAGCGGGAGACAATGGATGGATGGATGGATGGATGGATGGAAAACAAAGAATAAACATCTTGATTGATTTTGGCAACCATGTAGCTTGTGGGACCTTGCAGCCCAGGTCAGCTCATATGCAAGTCCAGGCCATGGTTGAGGCAGTTGAGGTAGTTGATCATTTTCTTATTTCTTGCTTTGCCCAAGTGTAGTGGCCACTGTAAATCTGCGTTTAGGTAAATAGACAGCTTTTTTTCTTTTTGTAGTGTAACGTGAATTGGTTTGCAGTTGATCTCTTCAGGAGAGAGGCTGTAAATGAGGATTAGTCAAAAGTATCTGCAATGTATTTATGCAAATGAGGACCAAAGGAATGCACAGTTTTTTTAATATTTCCAGGTTATTAACCCACTTAGTCCAATGTACACACACCTCTTCACCAGGAACATGTCATGGGAATTCTCAGTATTATTATTAGTAGTGAACATGGACAGATGGCCTGCATTCTTTTATATTTAGATACATTTGTAGACACTTCAATGAGGCAAAATGTTGTTTCCATACTGTGCTGAAACTCAGTGATGGATCTGTGCTCCTGAAACCTTCAGCCCATTAAATTGGATAAGAGCACTCTGATCTTCTTTGGTGCATACAGAAATAGAAACAGCCACGTTAAAAATGGCATAACACGCCACCAATTAACCAGACCAGTTTGGACCAGTATTGCAGCAACTCTCACATGCACCTACCACTGCAGCCAACCTTATAAAATTCAAAACATTATTGTGGATACTTTTAAATGATTAGTAATAATAATGCTCAAAAGTTAAAGATAACAAAAATAAACATACTGTAAACAAAAGTAAAGAATTCAATTTATAAGTAATTAAATAAAGATAGAAACCTGCTTTGTACCAAAGGCTGCTGGGTAAACTTTGGCACAAATGACTATAAATTGCATTAAGAGGGATTGATAATACATGGATGGATACATAAGAGGAAGCAATATCACTGAGGGCAACACTAAATAGAGTGAGCAAATGTGAGTGTGTCAGCTCTGTGATGATCTAAAGTCTCTCCAGGGCAGTTTCCCACATTGCATTTATAAGTTCTGAGACCGTCTCTTGTTCCCCCTTGATCCATTATTGGAATAAGCAGTGTTAGGAAATAACATTTGAACAACAGTAACTAGAACAGGCCATTCAACCCAACAAGCCTAGCAATCCTATCTAACCAAGTTTTCCAAATAACATCAAGTCAAAATTTTAAGATCCATATAGTCCTACTCTTCACCAAACTACTTGATAATTTATTATACTAGGGGGCATCTCCCCGTGCTTGCTTCGCTCGCCCACCCCCGGATTTGGCTATCCTGATATACAATTTAAAGAGATTGTTATTTTCATGGGAATTGTTACATACTCTTTCGATTCTATGTTGCATCGCTTCTCTGTGATCATAAATATACACCTGACCGCATTGTGGTTTCTTCAAAATTAAACTTGTCGTAGCTTTAATTGTTGCGGGACCTCAAATTCTTATAGCGTATGGTTCATTATTGTGTAAATCTTCATTTTGAGCATTAAATGATGCGAACGCGAAAAGATTATTGTAGACTCTGATTTTTTGCCTATAGTGTTAGTGGATTTCAGTTTCATCAAACAACAAATCTTTTAATTATCACGGATACGCCTCCTCATTGGGAGGCAACAGTACTTTTCCCTGATGGCAACACGAATAATCTATTTACAAGTCTCCGACTTAAACTTTAAAGCCTTACAATATCTACATACTTCTGACATATCACTTATGTCCATATATTCGATCTCTTTTGCTGCTCTGTTATTTCACCGAGTAATAATTTCCGTTTGTTTGTGCTAATGCGATCTTTACTTTCTTTTTTTTGATACTTTCTAATTTTACTACTTTCATAATCTGTAACTTGCTCTGCATGTATATCGTGCCAACATTTTTTTTTGTGTCTTTCGAATTCCACTACTTTCATAATCTGTAACCTGCTCTCTATGTGTATTGCGCCAACGTTTTTAAACATCTTTATGAAGTCTTTTATTTCTGACCCCTATTGGACCTACAAGGTTTTCAGTTCCACTTGGTTCTGGCTGATTATTACTTTCCTTATTTTCAGAATTTGCACATAGCTGCTCTTTCTTCTTTGCTTAGTCGTTGATGTGTCATCTAGAACGTATACAATTTTTAAGAGCTGGGAGCACATGAAGTGTGTCTGCCAAAAGCATTCCAACAACTGGGAGGTTAGATGTCCGTGATCTTGTTTTAAATTGTTTGTAAGTAGGGCATGACATGCAAAAGTGACCATCTCACGGGTCTTGCTTCCAAAGGTTGTAAAGTCTAGTCTCACAGGATGTCAAAGTGTCTTTCCGAGAAGATCACGTCTAGATCCAAGATTTTTTTATTATAATAGAGAGATGTGTCAATGGTTCTTTGCTGGAAGAAAAACATCCTAACATTTGTACAAAATTTCTACAACGTCCCAGTGTTCTTGTGGAATAATTTATTGTAAAGTAACAGATAGGATCTACTGTACTAATTCCTTTCAGAATCTTAAACACTTCAATCATGTCACCTCTTAATCTCCATTTGCTTAAACTGAAAAAGTTCAACTCCTTCATTCATACCTCTCAGTCCTGAAATCAACCTTGTTCTCCTGTCTGGGCTTCCTCTAAAGCTGATAGATCTTTTTTGTTATAGGGAGACCAAAACTGTACATAGTACACATGTGTTTTATATAACTTAAACATATCCTCCCTTGACTTAAACTCTACCCATCATGATATATAATTTAACGTCCTATTAGTCTTCTTGATCACCTCTGTACACTCTCTTGGTGTACAGTAGATAGTGATAAGTATACTATGAATCCTAAAACTTTCACATACGGTGTACTTTCAAGGTTCAGATGACCCTTTGTGAGTTTAGATCTAACATTTGTACTTCCTACGTGTACTACCTTGCATTTACTTCATTTGGTACTAATCTGCTCAAGCCTTTAACTGATTCTGCTTTATCTGCTCTTCCACTTAGCTTGTTATCATTTGCAGAATGAAGCAGAAAAAGTGAGCAGCAGCTCAAATGATCTCTGAGAGATTCCACTTTTAGCATCACCTAATTCTGAATGAAATTCCTACCATTAATAAGTTAATATTTTTAATGTATTTTAGGATTTGCTTCTTTCATTCTAGGTTCAAAGAACATGTTCTTATATATTTCAAAAATAATCAATGAAAAATAAAATATTTAAGGAATAATATTAGTCAATTGCTGAAGACTTTTATTCCTGTTAAAAGCAGGTAATTAAATTCAGTATGACCAAAAACAAACACATGCCTTTTTCTCTACAAGGCTACTGTGGCACCAAGCAGGTCTTTACATGTAATGAATTATTAAAGTATTTTATCTCTTATAATTGAAATATTAAACCTGTTAAATTAAACATAATAGTCTAATGATAGCTAGGAGTGGCAGTATGGTGTCTTCCTCTTGCGTCTAATGCTGCTTAAATAACCTGTGGTCGCAACTCGTGGTGCGGACGTGACCTCCATGGACACATCCGTAGACTCTAATGTTGTAACAGCTGGAGAAGAACTTTTTGCAAGCTCCACTCCTCTGGTGGCACAGCGTCCTGAATTAATCATTCCAGCACTAACATTAAAAGACTGGCTTTGCTGGTCATGTTTTGTATTTTTGATCTACATTTCATGATGAGGATAAAACAAAATGAATTTTGCCGCATTGACTTTTAGCAAATAAACTTTTGTTGGCATCTAGACATCTTCAGTTTTGTGAAATGACTTGCCCGGGTCGACTGATAATGCAAAATGGGAATTTTTGAAGAATGGGACAGCTTTCCCAAGATTGAAATGTTTTCTGTGTATCTGTATAACAAAACACTGTTGTGCTGCAGGCTCACACACTGCCTATCTCTGAATGCACACCTTCCACCACTGCTGCAATATTAAGGAAGCTCAATTTCTTCACATGTTGTCAGGCATTGATACTTTCAGTTCAGAATTCAAGAAAAGAGTTTGGTAGGCATTACACTAAAGCAGCAGAAACTTAGTGGAGTTTTAATCCCTGAGAAGTAATACTTCATCCAGATCAGCTTGATGTATTGAATCTGGAAAAAGAGGCAGATTGCTGCTGGCTGATGGAAGTTCAGCTGCAAAAGCACAGCTTGTAGGAAGAGGATGTGGCCATTTATTTCCCAAGACACACTTATTTAATAGCACTAGTGGCTGCTGAGACTTGCAGGAATGATCTTTAGCTGTACTTTCCAAACAATTCCTAAAAATAGAAATGCCCATAAAAGAGTTGCTGGCAGATTTAGAGTATTAAATGCAACAAAATGTCATTGTGAATTACTATTAATTGAGCTCTATAAACAAATGTACAAATTCTGGGAAATAATTTTCAGCTATTTAAAGTATGTCTCTTAAATCATAATATTACATTCAGTTTGCTGCCCTGTGAAGATGACTGTAAATCCCTGTGTTACTTTTTATTAGCTTATAACTAGCCATCTTAATTCAAACAGTAGAATTTGCCTTAAAACACTTTTTCGCCTACAAAATCCATTCAGTGTCACAAACAGATGAGTATACTTATGTCTTAAAGACAGAGAGAGAGTTAACAGGTATATTGATTCTCCCAGAGGCTGTAGAGTTCAAGTCTGCAATGAGATCCATACAATTGATTAAGCAGGGAAAGGAGGTTGGGAAACTGCAAGGGAGAGGGGGGAGAATCAGAAGGAAAGATATTAGCTCAGTTTCTTCAGAGCTGAAGCTCTGTTTCACCCACTCAGAGCAGCACATGCCATAGCACGTCAATTATTCATCTGCTACAAAACGACAAAAAGATCTGCCCTTCCTCGTGCTCCGAGTCTCTCTCCATCACGCTGTCTCTCATACACGCTCTTGCATGAATGTTAGCTTGTCATGTAAAATGTCTCACATAAATGTGTGGAGCAGGCATTTGGTTTTAATTCTTCAAATGCTGGGAAAGAAATGGCACTCTGCTTGTAGAGTGATTATTTGGTTTTAAATCTGAAAATGTCAGGAAAGAAAGTCTGCTCTGCTACCTTATTTGCAAAGGTACAAAAATCTTTCTTTGTGCTATATGATGCTTTATCCAGCTAACGCTGGCAAAAAGCACTTCACAATGGAGTGTTACACAACCAGAAAAATAAAGTGGCTTACTGAGCCAGTTTTCATAGCATGATAATGCCACACACCATCAAAGCTTTGGTAGAAATACAAAGTGCAATAACATCCTAGTGTAAGAAACATGATTGAAACCATCAAAGTTTTGGGGCACCTTTAGACAAACCTCATATAATTGAAAAGAATACATTAAAAAAAAGTGTGTAAAACGCAAACAAGTCTTCTTCAGACGTGAGTCTCATTTAGTGGACTGGCCAAGATTTCTGATTATATGGCAAATGGGCTGGAAGAGGTGGGTCCAGGAGGATGGACACCAGAAGTGACGTCGGTGAAGTAGTGCTTTCAGTCTACCTGTCTGCAGAAGAAGGAAAACAGAGGAAGTTATCACACAGCGTCAACTCCTGGATTAGCGGGGAGCAACCATCACCAAACTCTCTTATGTATGCGTGTGTGACACTAGCTAGATAGTGAATGGGCATAGAAAAAAGTACAATCTATGCCACTCTCACCTTCTCTCTTGTGGTCAAGAGATGATCTTCATCTCAGTCAGTTATGACAGGGCATTTGAACAGCAACACATGCGAGTAGAGGACATCACTAACAGCTTGATAGAGGTGGAATCGCGTTGTAACAAAATTAAAACATTTCATTATAATGGAAATTTCATGGTAGCAACAGTATAGCAACCTCTACAAATACTCCTCAAATCCGCAGCACCCATAAGAATGCTACTTATTTTCAACATGTTTAAAAACATATTAAGTGCTGCTAAAATAGATGCAACCACAAGATTTTTTGACCTCTAAAACTCCTAAAACAATTTCTTAATAAGTTTTAGAGGTCAAGGAGAATTTATTAAAAAATCAGTAACAGAAGCTTGAAAATGACACTAGCCAAATTACTACCCAGTAATCAAAACCAAAGTCAAATCCTCTAAATACCCTGAATGAGTTTCTTTAATTTAACGAGAAGCTTCTATTTTCTTATTAGGAAACACCTCCAGTTCTCAAATAAAGCTGGTTCATATAAAGCCAGCTGGAACTTTTCCATTTTGGCAGGAGAGCGTCTTGTTTTCACCATAAATAAATGCAGCTTCATAGTGATCACATTGGTGATGTAACCTTCTGAAGTAATGCTGGTTTGTCAGAATGCATTTCTCTCTTCTTCTTGTTATGTCCCCTGGATTAAATAACTTCAATAATGAGCCTGACGCTCAGTGGATGTTGTTGCTCTTATTTTTTCCTTCTTCCTTTTATGGAATTCTTCATCATGGTCGACACTCATAATTAGTTATGAATTGGGAAGACGCATTTAATATGTCCTGGGGATTATCAATAGATGGGTTTGCAGGGATTCAACTTTTATTACAATAAGCATTTCTTCCCACCAGTAAGACAATCAGCAGATGGTGATACTTTCCTTTCATTCTTGTCACATTTTTGATCACTTTACTTTTCTAAGGTTGCTGCGATCTCAAATGTATTGAAATTCCAGAAGATACCAATTCATAAGCTTTCAGTTAAGACTAAGATCAAGGTTTTAGTGCCAGCAGTTCATGAGTACCAGTAGGTTGCCATGCTATATGTGTTTGACAATAAGAAGATGTTGCAGCTTTCATTGTTCTTTCTATCGCGTAATCAGGTACTGCAATTTGCTTCACGCTCAGCAGATGTTGCTGCTCTTGTTTTTCTTCCCTGTATTTCACCATCTTGATCAGAAACACACAAATCCAGCTCATTTTGCCCAGGTTGGCACTACCTCAAATCTGTTGATTCTGTTGCATGTTCATAAGCTTTCTGTTAAGACCAAGATCATGATTCTAATTCCAGTAATTTGCAAGCAATCACGTGAAAGATGGACAGATCTTAGAATTATATGCTATACATAAATTAGATTTATATTCACAATCTTGGATGGTGAGAGTGTGAGAGTACCTTATGTACTGTTGCTGTGGTAACAACGAACAGCAAGACTTCTGGGAGACGTCCCCTAGCAATCAGTAGTTGCACCACAGCAGTGACAAAACAAAATGGTGGTGATGATGTGGAACAACGCAAATAAAAACATTTCAATCAATTTAAAGCAAATTACATCAAACCAAAAATGATTCCAAAAGATTTGCTCCACCAAATATAAAGGAAAAAATCAAAGAAATGATTATCCAAATCAAAAATATTAACAAGCCAAACCACAACCTAACCCCACAGTGATATCATGAAAAGAATATTTTTATTAAGTCTTTCAAAATTAACTCAAACAAAAATAACATTCAAAACTAAATTTAGTACAGCAAAAAACTCCAAAGTCACAACAGTAATAATGAAAGCAGCCAGCTTAAATAATGGTGCTGGCTGTAACTGAATGAGTGTCATGTAATAGTGGAAATACGTTCAGAGCTGTGGCACATGGAAGGTTTTGTTATTGGTGTAATGAAGGACACCTCCAAGAGGGAAACTGGAGAATGTCTAAGTTTTAAAACAACACAGTGGATAGAGTTCATTTACAAGCAGGTCTTTTGTCAGTAAATAGCATTCTAATATACTTGTCTTGCCTTTTAATAGATAGTGTTATCCACTTGTCTGTTAAACCTATAAGGCAGAGTAATGGAATTCATGTCATTTGTTATTCACCTCTCCACGTGCATCATACCCACTAAGTGGAAATTAATTATCCTGGATTGTTAACATTGTTTTTCTTTGACAGCAGCAAAATGGTGTTTTTTTTTTTTTGAGCATTTGGGTATGATCAAGATGGTGAAAACTGGTGGCATGGTGGTGCAGCAGTAGCGCTGTTGCCTCGCAGTTAGGAGACCCGGGTTCACTTACCAGGTCCTTCCTGTGTGGAGTTTGCATGTTCTCCCCTTGTCTGGGTGGGTTTCCTCCCACAGTCCAAAGACATGCTGATCCTAAATTGTGCTGAGTGTGTGTGTGTGTGTGTGTGTGCCCTGAAGTGGGCTGGCGCCCTGCCCATGGTTTGTTTCCTGCCTTGTGCCCTGCGCTGGTTGGGATTGGCTCCAGCAGACTCCCATAACCCTGTAGTTAGGATATAGCGGATTGGATAATGGATGGATGGATGAATCCTGAACTGAAGCGGTGAATCTCAAAATGGATGCAAAAATGTATTCAGTTCATTGTCTCTGGTGTTTATTTATTAAAATTCTCTTATAAATGGTGGCAGTTTAGGCTCTGCTAAAATGTGCCCTTAACGTATTGTGATATATGGCCAACCGTTTATCTTGGCCAATACCCCCAAGCCGCCAGATGGAGCCCTTCCTGCAATGTGGACATGTCCCGAATTCAAGCAGATACCGTGGGGGCCGCCAGGGGACACTGCAGGGAGGCATAAGGATTTATATTTTCATTATAGCCTCGAAGTACTACCTCGTCACAAGGACGGAAGAAATGAAGTACTTCCCGGCTGAAGAAAAAGAAGAGTTTTTGATCTGACCCGGAAGTGCTAGGAAGTCACGTGGACTGAGGGACAGAGGCATTTCCAGGTCAGGGACTATAAAAGGACTCTGGGAGATCCCAGCAGTGAGCCGAGTTGGGAGGAAGGGTGATTGAGCTGCAGGGAGTGGAGGATTGATTAGTGTGTCGATTATTATATTGATTTATTTGAGTATTGTGGAGTGGTGGTGCTTTGTGCACATTGATATTATAGTATATTTAATAATTGGGCTTTTACCTGGTGTCTGACGTGTGGTCTGAGGGTTCAAGGGGACGACAGCACCCACTATCTGTCACAGTATCTATTTTCAGATTGGTTATTGTTAATTTATTTTCAAAATTTTGAAGGTTTTTCACTGGCACATCATATCCTGCTTTATCTGTAAGACTGGCAGGTTTTAGCTACAGTCCTTCAAAAAAGGATTTGTAAAGTTACAAACATTTTGGATGCTGCAGTTTCTGTGCATAATGGCATACACAGTAAATGTTAAGCCAATGTATCAAATGTAGTGGGTTGTTTTTCTCAGCATAACTACAGGATGTCATACACTCCGTCACTCAAACTCATCATGCTTCCAGTTTCCTACTACCAGATAATAACAACTACTCAGGATCAAGAAAATCTTAGCAGACAGTAGGCTCTCTTCCATTTAGGCAATTCTTTATTTTCTCAAGCTTTGCTTTACCTCTGCCTCTGACTGCTAGATCTCATTTTTACTTACTACTTTGTTAGTGCTTGCTCTGTGTTTTTCTGACTTTTATACGGTGGTATTTTTACTTAACATTTACTTCTGTGTAAAGACAAAACACCTAGTCAATTTAATCTTACCTGTATGTTCCAGTCTTAGTAAGCTAATATTCATATATTCACATGCTATATTTAAATACAGTAAGTATTATTTTTGTTTTGTTTGCCTTTGGAATACGAAGGAAGGGAACAGGATCTCAAGCAAATCATTACAGCAATACATGATGATATGATTCTCTGAATGACGCATCATTGGATATTGTATCTGTTATACAGTATAGTGCCTCTATCTATCTATCTATCTATCTATCTATCTATCTATCTATCTATCTATCTATCTATCTATCTATCTATCTATCTATCTATCTATCTATCTATCTATCTATCTATCTATCTATTCATTTAATGACATTGTGATATATGGATGGCTGTTTATCCCGACCAATACCCCCAGGCCGCCAGGTGGAGCCCTCCCTGCAGCATGGAGGTGCCCCGAATGCCAGCAAGGAATCCTGGACAATGCAGTTTTTATCCCCAGCCCTGCTGGATACCATGGGGGCCGCTAGAGGACGCTACAGGGAGGAACAAGGATTATTTGCCCTACGCCCCGGAAGTATGTCCAAGTCACATGGACAAGAGGAATGACGTACTTCCGGGGTGAAGAAAAAGGATTTTTATCTGACCCGGAAGTGTTCCTAGTAACGTGGACAGAGAGGGCGAAACACTTTCGGGTCAAGGACTATAAATGACTGTGGGAAATCCTGACGCTGAGCTGAGCTGGGTGGAAGGGTGGCAACGCGTCTGGGAGTGGAGGATTGATTATTGTTTAATTATTAGTGATTGTTTATGAGTATAGTGGAGTGTAGGTGCTTGGTGCACTTTATTATTGTCCAGATAAATAAGTATTGGACTTTTACCTGGTGTCTGGAGTCAAATCAAAGGGTTCAAGGGAGCGATAGTGCCCCCTATAGATCACAACATGAAGACCTTCTGTGAATTATGGGGGCTGGGGGGAGAATTGTGTTCTATCGAGAGGAGCAAGCTGGTTACTAAATGTCATAAGAGTGTAATGCTTGCACTACTGCATCACAGTTCCAGAATCCTGCATTTGAATCTCCACTGCGATGAGTTTATGTTTCCTTCTCATATCTCTGTAGGTTTATCTCCAGGAATTCTAATTTTTTTCCACATTCTAAAGATGTTCAATTTAGGGTAACTGACAGCTCTAAAGTAGCCCAGTGTGGGTTAGTGCACAAGTGTGTCCTGTGATGGACTGAAATCCTGCCAGTACTGTGGCTGATAGCATAAGGTTAGACTTCCATTCTACAACTCTCAATTAAATTAACCACTTTAGAGAAGGGATAGACTGCTCCATTTTGCTATTAGTGTGAAACAACTGGCTAATAAATGCTTTCCCTCCCGGTAGTGTTTCATTAGGTTAAGTTGTAAGACTTGTGTCATTCATTCCTCTTTAATACACAGCCAGTGATGAGTTTTGTTCATAGGTATGAGGCCTTTGCAACCTTCATGTCTCAATCACCCAAAAGAAACTGAGGAACTGGCATCTGCTGACTTGAGCATATTGTGCCACAACATTCTTAAAGTGCTTATTCTTCTCTTGGCAAACCACTCAACTGTTTTCTTAACTGACTGAAATCAAATCAATGACAAATCGAAAACATTTCTCCTAATAATTTATGCCTCTAGCTACAACTTTGTTTTCAGGTTTATAGAAAGAAATATTAGTTAAGCTTTCAGCTTTACTTCAAAACAGGTGTATACTAACCACCTTTATGTTTTTGCTTCAACTTGAATATTCCCCAGTTGAACCAGATGAGACACACCAAGTACAATTAAAATAAAAATAAATTACATGGTAAATATCCTGACATTTAAGAAATAAGAGTTGTTATTTTTTACATATAGCAAAAATTGAACAGATATGCAATTACTCCAACAAAAATGTCATTATTGTTGGTCAGATTGTCTTCATCATACTCCATAATTAGACAAGCGAAAAAGTCCTCATCAAGAAGACCCTGTAATAACTATTGTCACACACACACGTGAGTAGGGAGAATCTTCAGGGATGCTATACTGCTTTTAATTCCACCCCGATTCATGGATTAGTGCTGTCATCTATGCCTTTCTTTTCATTTGCCCTCAGATCTGAAGACAGAAGGTACAAGGAACCATGACGTCACTTATGCTTCTACAGGAAGTCCTGCCCCTTCAGGTCCCAGGAAATATAAGAACAAACCACACCAGAAGTCATCAGACAGTCCATAACTCGCATCTGCATTACCAGAAGACCAGTGCGCTGGCCAGATACATTTTCTTTTTTTGTCTTTTTTGGCACTATCAACGTACTAAGTCAATGAGGTTCACCCTGTGGTACTCCAACACTTTATCTTTGTCCTGTTTTTTATTACACCGTCTATAGATTTCCTCCATCAAGACCACAAGGGAGGAACTGTTATCAATATGTACAAATGCAGAGGTCATCATTAGCAAAGAAGCTAGTACATGAAGTAAGTGCCAAAATATTCCCTGATAATTTAGATTCATTGTTCAGGTCTGTATAAATGTATAGGTTTGTATTGCGTCATTATTGTAACATCTAAAAAGTACAGTGTTATTTTGTCTCGGTAGAATAATATTTTATTCTCCTTTCCCCTTTTGTATTATTAATATGTAGCCTTTGTCAGAAATTTCACATACTGTTTATAAGGTACTGTACCATATAACTTCTCCCCACCTTCCCTTCTACAATTATAACCTCAGGAAATTAGGTGTAGTTAAAGACAAGCAGGAGTTTAATTACTGTACAATTTAAACAATTTATTATTGATAATATTCATAAATAGTAACAATATGCAAAGTACATTTGAATATTGGCAACCATGATACCTGATACATGGTGATGTGTAGTTTCAGGCAGCACACAGACTTGTTAGTTGCTTAAAATGTCTCTAGTTATGTCCTCATTTTCTGATCAGCTTTCTTCAGAACAGGCCACATGCCTGTCTCAATATGGCTGCCCAGCTGTTCTCTTCATTGTGTTTCCCTTTTCAGTTCATGGTTTGTGAGATGCTCCTTCATCAGTTGCTAAGAGAGATATCTCAATATGGCTGCCCAGCTGTTCTCTTCATTGTGTTTCCCTTTTCAGTTCATGGTTTGTGAGATGCTCCTTCATCAGTTGCTAAGAGAGAGAGAGGGGTAAAGCAAGCAAATTTATAGATTGTCTGTCCACACACTACAGCCAATAGGGCGTCATGGTACTTAAAGGTTTCTGATACAAGCCAGTTCCAAACAGCCATACTTCAGACCAATGGGGGGACAGAATACCTTCACACCTGCTCTCCAAACCATGTGTTAAGGTAAAGCTTGGCAGTTTGGCAGCCTGGCTTTCCTGAGGGGGTTGACTGAGAGACTTCAGCGGAGAAATATTAGCCAAACTTGTCTGAGGCACTGTCATAAAATTACAAAGACTCATTCCTAAAAGGGGGAAAGGGGTTCTTAACCATGAAACCATTGCTGTTATTATCAATAATGTAACACTAATGTTACATTGCTTTGTCTAAGTTACAAATAAAGTCATACAAAATATTTATCAACTTGTATGCAAAATTTCACATCACAACACATGTGCAAATCAACATGCAACACGTTACCATTTTCTGGGTATGACTGGATAACATACGTTAGACAATGGATGAAAATTTAGGATGAACTTTAGTAGTAAACCCTGAAAAAATAAAAAAAATGCAAATACGGCACACTGTATGCTTAGCCAGTCATTTAGACTTGAATACATCTAAGCTGTGCCTCTTGAAGTCTGATATGTTTTTATCAAAAGACCTCACTCTATTCAAGTTTAGATGTATTGTCATGTGACTATGATAAAATTAGATATTGGTCTTCTCTAAACTAGTGACAATACTCAAGATAAATCCAGAAGTGTTGCAAAAAACGTGAGCAGTAAAGTCAATTAAATGTAGTTGTGTATATTAGTGGCTTTTCTATAGCCAGAGAGCAAAACGTGTTTCTGATTCTAGTGACATGAGTGTTAATGACATCCACAGTTCTGAGTGAGTCCATCAAAGTGTCAGTAAAGAGGAATATCACCTTGAGCTTCATCCGATTTCACCTACACTCTTGGAGCATCCATGATCTGACATGTAGGTAATGGACTAGACGATACAGAAACACATACTCAGTCAGTGATCTCCACAACTGCTCCCTAGTGTTCTGAAATCAATAATTATTTTGTCGTTGCAAAAAAATCCTGGCTTAGGCTCTGCAAACACAGGCCTCAGGTGCAACAAATGGGTTCTGCTGCTTTTCCATTCTAGTGCTATGACACAAAATTCCTTACCTAATTAGCAAGGAAGATACAAATAGAAAAAGAAAATATGTAAATAGTAAGGATGTTTTATTATAAAATTACCCTCCAGGACTGCAATGGATGTGCTATTTAGTGTGCTAAGCTGGGGTTTGTTTCTGCTTTGCTCCATTATCCTTCTTTTAGCCACTTTGTCTAGAGCAGGAGTCTCCAACCTTTTTTCCCCTGAGAGCTACTTTTACAAAATGAAAATGGCTGAGAGCTACTCATGTTTTCTAACATTTATTCTCAAAGCTTATTTCAACCCAAACAAACTGAATAAGCTTGTTTTGCCTGAACATTTACAAAATGTTGATGTTCACAACTCACATTTTGCATTAAAACATCACAAAACATATTTAGTTCACCTGCAAGTGCAATTATTATGTCTGTATGCATTTTCTAGTGTATCTCACACTATTGAATTAAAATATGAATGCTGTCAAAACAAAATGCAATTACAAAAACACAGATATTACTTATTCATTTGTCATTTTGTTACATGTCACTGTTTCACTTCACATGTCCAGTTGCATGTGTGATGTGTTTTTTAGTTAGTCAGATGACTGGCACTGCATGGAGTCACCAAGAGAGGTGTAGGGTGGAGTGTAGACACTTAGGTTCACTCTTAAATCATTTAAATGTTCGTCTGTCAGTCTTGTTCTGAACTTTGATTTCATGACATTCATGTCAGACTCACAGAGGTATGAAGACCCAAACAAAACAGACATTTTCAGAGCTGCTTGGTGAACATTCTTCTAGTTATCTGGCTCTACTAAGCTCCAGAAATGCTGAGAATGCTGTTGAGACTAACTGCACATTATTTTGAAGGTTTAGTAATATATAATATATAAAATTCAATGTCTGTCTTTCTGTATTTCTGTCTGCTTTTCACAAGAGAACTACTTAACGGATTTAGATCAGGTTTTTTTCTATAATTTGCTTGAACATTTCGATTGATTTTGTGACTTCTCTCATTTTGCTAAGTATCATAGTTTGCTTGCAGTACCAATTTATTTGCACGAATCCGAGAAACACGCAGTGGGCTGAGGGGGGGCTCTCCTCGCTCACTCACTCGCCAGCTTCAGGGCGTAGTCCTTAACTCCACTTAGCTAGCGAACGAGAGAACAATTGAATTCAACTTTGTTTGATATTTAAAATGAAGTGTTACTTAGGTCTTGAGAGTCCGGATATTCTCTTAAGTGTATGCCACATTGAAAAGATAGATTGCAATTCAGATTGTGGATCGTGATATGACTTTTTGGAAAGATTGCCCACCCCTAATTTGACTACTCAAGTTTTCAAATTTATGTACGATTCATTAACCCTTTGGCGAGCTACTTGGAAAGGGGTTGCTAGCTACCGGTAGCTCACGAGCGATGTGTTGGAGACCCCTGGTCTAGAAGGTGGTTGGGCATGCTGGTTCTGTACCTTGTTTAATGGAATATTTCTGTTTTTTATTAGCAATGCTTTGTCTTAAAAGGGCCATGTTTTAATCTTTCATGTTCCTTTTTTATTTGCATTATATGCGTTCACATATAATGCAGGAAGCAGCTATTACGATAGCCATGTCTTTCCATCTGTCTGTCTGCATGAAACAACTTGGCCCCCCGTGGACTGATTTTGTTGAAATGTGGCACACTCAACCTTTAAAGAAATTCGTCAAGTCAGTTCAATTATGTTGAGACATTGCTAATAAGTTGTGCTCTACGAAGTTTTAAATTTAAAAATCTCCCATTGAAACATCCAACAGCGAAACATTCTGTTCTCCTTCAACTACACATCTCTTAACTGTTTACATTTTACCTGTTTAAATTTATGCAGACTTATATTTTTGTATATTTTTCTCATTTTCACCTTTCATAATCGCTAATTCTAGCAAACAGATGCTCGAAACAAGTTAATTAAACACCAGCAGACTATGTGTACTGGTAGGAATTTGCCGTCATGAGCGCACAGGAGGCAAGTCTTCTGTTGGCAAGCCTAGCTCCTTTATTCCTGCTTTATGAAGTCTTCCCAGTTGCTTGAGCACATATAGAAGAGAAAGATTGCATCAGCATCTCACTCCTCGTGATGCTTTAAGTCATGACAGATAAGTTAAATGATCTTCTTAACAATAAAAGTACAAAATGTAAGCAAGTAACATAAAAGGTTACAGTATCTAAATAGGAATGAATTACCATGCGGTTTATAAGCCATTATGTGCACAGTAAATCAACATTTATTCAGTTTCAACCTTACACCAAACAAAGCTCACAGCTCCATTATGTGCAGATTATAATATTTCACTATTTCACTGACATTGTAATTTACTAGAGTGACCAAATGTTGCTGGCTATGAATCACGATAAAACACTAAAGAAAAACAAAATGCCTGGTATTTACAGGCTGCCCATCTAAGAAAATTTTTCAACGCTGCAAACATTTTTCCGCTGAAACAAACTTCATCAGAAAATACAGTATTTAAAAGAACACAAAATTCCAAGGGGGAACACGCTTTTTGATGTAATTTATGTATAGTAGCAAGGTCAAAAATCCAAAGTGGACGGCTTAATTAAGAACGTTTGCTAAATTTTTACAACATTGCAAGGATGTCCAAGAAGCAACAAAAAATGAGGGTACCAGCATTTATTTGTTTCCACTTCAAGCACTACGTGGAATCGTTTGTGTTTATTTGTGAAAGTAATTTCTTTCCATGCCCTGATCCCCCTCAGATGATGATGAGATAAATCAGTCATTAAACAAATTAGGACGGGCATACATGCTACACACGTGACTTGTTTCTGGATTTTGAAAGTCTCGTCACCCTATAATTTACCATCAGAGGGTCACATTCACCTGATATCCATAACGGTTGGTGGCTGTAATAAAGATGGCCTTTCCCTCCTGTTATTTCCTATTTCCTAAAGTCCCATTTCATGAAAAATACTGTGGCCAGACAGGCTCAAGAAAAGAAAGATTACTAAAGGTTTTTCTTTTTGGGTTATGTTAATTGGCAAATGCAAAGTGTCATTATGTGTGTGTTTATGTGGGTGTTGTCCCAGGTCCATGTAATGGACTAGAATCCTGTCCAGGGGACTCATTTATAAAACTTTGCATGGATTTGAGCCTGAAAATATACATGCAGCAAAAAACAGCAAAATGCATAACCAATAAAAGACCTGATTTAGAATACCTTCCATATGCACATTTCTATGCAATTAATTGTTTATAAATCACAGTTATCTCAGAAATGTGTATGTGTGAACACGCCTTGACCCCCTCCCCAAAACAACCATATGTGGATTATGCTAATCAGCCTTGTACATATGCAGTCACGATACTGCAGAACTTCATTGGCTGGTAGAGCAGCCTCTCTCCTAACGTATCGAGTCCTATGGTGTGCAAAAGAGCACGTGTGGTATTGTAGCATCTTTGATCTGTGATCTGGGGGTCGGGGAAAGCCATAAGGCACCAGCATCTGTGTGGGTAGCCACTAATTACCTGACACAAGTAATAACATAATAGGGGTGTGTCACACATGTGTGTTTAGGAGACAGCTAAAGGGCTTAAATACAGGTAATTCCATGCCTGACCAGGGGGTGGCGGAGTGCACTAATTTTCCCTCTCGATCTTTTGCAGACCATTCTAGGGAAATCCCACCCGGCTCTGGGGCAGCCACTGACGTCACTTCTGGTTCCGGTATTGATGACATCACTTCCGCTACTGGCCTTTAAAGCTGCCATCTTTGCTTCATAGAAATCAGTTCTGTTTTGGACTCTGTTGAATGAGCATGGCTCTATATTTCTATCAGTTTTGTTGCCGTAAACGATTAAATGGATGGCTGCCCCAAACCTTCTCGATGTCTTGTGGTCGTTTTTGTGACAGGGTGTTACAATGAATGGCACAGACCATATAAAAGACTGAGGCTGCAGTCAGTTACCTAACTAACAAGCCAGTCACCACATATATCACCATAACGTCTATCAAAGGAACTTTGGTCTCAAAATAAATGAATCATGGGTTGACCCAGGCCACTGAGCCATGACGTTTGTCAGTCTCATCTTGACATCACACATGGTTTGTGCGTTAATGGAATGTCCCTTCTCCTGGTTAACAAAATTAGTTTTATTCTCACTAGGTGCCCTTATTGCAATAGGAGTACTGTGAAGTGCTTTGTTTATGTTAGGAAAACCAGACACTGCTGCAAATTGCCTTTTAATGTTGGCATAAAACATGTTATGTGTTATGTATGTATCATGGTTCAGCCAGCATACTCCCCCTGGCTGGTGTTCAAAGTTGAGTTTCTTGTTCGTTTTGTGTGATTTTATGCCATTTAGTTGTATTAAGGTATTTTTTGTTTATTATGTACATTTTTCTTTGTGTTGGTTTGTCCTTGGTCCTTGTGGTTTGTGGGTAGTCCCACTGGCCCACCACTACTAGGAACAGCTCTCCATCAAATTTAAAGGAGGACCACCCCATGATTCCTTGTGTTTCATTGAACATGTTGAAGAGGAGAGTGTTTTGGTGAGTTACTGTGCTATTGCTTTGCTTTGTGTTTTCTGGATTTTTGACCCTGTGCTTTGTTTTTGACTTCACCTCTTGTTTTGCAACTGTGCTTTCTGATTTTGTGAACCTCTGCTCTGATTCAGCCACTGCCTCTGGATTCTGTATTTGGACTCTTTTTGCTGTGTCTGCTTTGCCTCTTCATGCATCTTCTTGCACTCTTTGGAGCTTTGTTCTTGCGCAGCCATTTTTGTAAAAATAAACCTTTTCTTCTATCAAGCTTTGTCTTGTCCCTTTAGATTTCTAGATGGGGTATTTTTCCCCCTCTATTGGGCAATTTTGGAAGTGTTTTTGGAACTGTGCTTTTGAACCCAAGCAACTTCATGACAGTATGTACAACCACACCATGGATCTAGTGCCTTACCAGTACATCAATAGCATCCAGCACTGCCTGCATGATGAAATGAAGTTTGGCTGAGATACTCCTCACCTGTCAGCGACTTTCCTGAGAAGTGAAAACAGTTAAGCTATATCAACTGACTAAAAACAAACAAATATTTAAGTACAAATACGCAGAACTGGTCCACTTAAAAAAGGAAATAAAATACAGTCTGTACATCATATTCATCACTGTTTGAGGTTTAATATATTTGTCACATCATTGCACACTGTAATAACAGTTATGAATTATTACACGCATGATTTGTTAGTTTGGCTGGTTTGGCTGCATTTTCCTACTTGATTTAAGGGTGCTGTCATTTTCCAGTTTCTCTAAAACGTTGCGTATGTGTGGGTCACAGTTGCCATAAATACACACAAGTTCTCCCATCAAGTGTTCCCTTAGAAATCCCAAATTTTGTGTGGAAAGTTGTGTATGCACATTTCAGACCTCCTTTTTTGTGTATATGCATGTTGTTTAAATCTGACCACAGGCCTGCTTTCAGATTTTTGCCCAGTCCTGGTGAGACAGCATTTGGCCCTGCCAATCCTGATATGGATTGAGAAGGTTCTCCCACCTACCTACCAAACTCCAATTCCATTGTGGGCTACAGTGCCTGTACAACCCTTGCACGTGCCAGCATGTTGTGATATGCATACACTTTTAACTTGTTTTTCAGCTGTTGCAACTTTGGAATGGTGGGTTTTTCTCCAAGTTATCCAGTATTCCCCCCACATCACAAAAGCATTAATGTTAGTTTAATCAGTTTGCCTGTATTTCCATTTTGATTGGCCAAGTGGAAAACCATAATGAATGATGCTCTGTAAAGGCTGGTTCCCACCTCGTGTCTAATGTTTCTAGAATTTGGGACTCTAAATGTGGATTAAGCATATCTGATGATGGATGGATGGCCATTTTCAAATGTTACTGAATGCACAAAGAGCTGTATAAAGCTATGCAATTATTTTTACTTCACCCCTGGGATAAGGGGAACTGCCTGAGCTATAATCCAGATTTACAGTCCCACTCAGGCCTGATCATAAACCCATAATAACAGAAAAGCTGCAAGACAGTGAAGGTCCTCTCCTCAAGGCTTATACCTTGTGAGTAGACATATGTGCTTTGGATCATAATGTTGGTGATTCCCAATCCCCCAATTAATTAAATCAGAGAATTAGCAAACTAACTCCTGCAGGTCATATTGCTTGCACACTCTCATTTCATTCGCTGTCCTAATCAGTGGTCAGTCATGCCTGCAAATGGACTTGTAACAGGTACATTTGTGAGAGCAACACAGTAAGCAATAATGTAACACCACCAATTTGGGCAGTGGCAGCTATTCCTCAGTTATGACAAACACTTTATGCACAAGTCAATTCCTGTCTTCCTTAGAGGGCCATCATGGAGAGTAATTGCCTTTACCAATTCAATGTTCGAGGAGACCACAGGGACCTGTTCAGATTTGGAGACCTTGAGCTTTGATAGCAGTTGCAACTGACAGAAATGCATTTCACGGGCAAAAAAAAAAAAGGTGCAGCCCACAAACAAAGAGAACTAACTGGAAATTTTAATTTTGTGGCACAAGGCGACTTTAAACACAGTTGCTATGGAGAAAGGACCCTTCGATGCCCCTTGAGAATGCCTGTTTGAAAGCTCACATGCAGCATGCCTGGTAAATGTTCCCACTGTATTCTGAATTATTTTAAAGTGTTTACTCTTAATAAAATTATTCTCCAGTCCAGCAAACACCCACATGCTTTTCAACAAGCGCAGCGCACGGAAATGTAGGGAAAGGTGGGGGGTGGGGGACAACAGAAGTGGTGTGTGCTGCCTGCTCTTATCTCCAGTAGGAATGCATGGTCAGAATATTAAATTCCAGTAAAGTCCACCTACACAATGCCCTCTGCTTAGAGGCTAACATGGTATAGAGTGCCCTTTAAACCATTTCCCATCACTGAAAAAATCCCCCCCCCCCCACTCTCATCTTCAATAGAGGAATCCAGGAGCTATGCTGGCATCAGATATTGATCCTTCAGCCTTTCTTAAATGAGCATGACAAATACATTGCTTTTCTTGCTGAGCACTCACATTACAGTGCCCTCACGTCTATGCATCAATGCAGAGGAGTACATTGTTCTAGATACATTCAGAGGAGACAGTAAAGATTCTGCTATCCGGCAAAGAAGCAGTATGCAAGTAAAAAGGAGAAGGTTGGAAACTCCCTGGTGCAAGCAATTGTTTCTCTTCTCTCAGAATGGATGTTTTAATTCATGTGATTTATTGATGATCATTAGTGGCTATTTTTCATCAGTGGACATTGAAATTTTATACAAGGTTTTACCACCTTGAGATTAAATGAGCAGTGCCATCCAAAGTATATCCTTCATACTGTATTTCTAGACATTTTGGAGAAGGCATCCCTAAAAGGTGCTAAATAAGATCTGCATAACATTTGAAAACCTGCCTAATCCAATTTAGGGTTGCTGAAGGGAGCAATTCTGGGCACATGATTGAACAGTCCATCACTGGGCCCCCACACACAACCATACTGGCGCAGAAATCATTGGTAACCTGTTCCAGGAGTAGAGACCTGTTGTTAGCATCACTCTGTTGGTTCCTGCTTCTTTTCAAAATTTGATTTTAACATTCTGTTAATTAAGCCTCCTTTTTACATGCAAGGTTGTTATTGACCCTTGAAAGCCAAGTCAATTACTTGGGCCAAAATACTCAATCCATCCAGTCATCCATTTCCCAATCCTGCTTAATTCAATTCTACTGAGTGCCAATACTCTGCTGCTAATCTTCTATGACTGCCCATGTGAAAAGACACCAAAACTACTTGGAGCCTTTGAATTCAAGGATGAATGGATATAATCTTCTTATTTGACTGCCCAGCATGTACTATATATATAATATTGCAGAATGGCCAGAAGGGGGTGAGCAGCCATTTGCCTTTGATCACCAGGTGACTCATTTACTGTATAAAGCCTTGCTTAGATTCCATGCTAAAATTTTGCTTATACTAGAAAGGCTAAAACGGTGTAGGCACACAAAAAATTGAATTTATAAACCCTTATGTACACCAGGTCACATGCCAAAATCTTAAATCAACTACTGTATGTACACACTTTTTTGATACTCTCCATCACCTCTCACCAGCAACCATGAACGGCTTAAAATAATACCTTTTTTGTATAGTCATGACCGAACCACCATATAAATTTGGCCATATTCCTGAGTGACATCAAAACATGGGACAACACAGAAAATGAAACTTCAGTGAATGTAAAATTGAGGTATTACTGACATTTGGTGAAGTTTAAGGAGTGATCCTGGGGTCTTCTGACCCCATTGGTTGCCCTATGTTACTAAAGTAGGCCGGAGGTCAGATGCAATCCACACACAATCAAGCTCAAGGCATGAACACCATGCACTGGAAATGGCACCTGTCCAACCCATCACACTGTATAAATAAGGATTAATTTTTTATTATTAAGTTCTTTAAATTGTTACTTTTATATACTGATTGCTATGAAAACATTATCCAAAATAATCGTCTTGATCTCTTTGTGCATTACCTTCTTTTACAGTCTCAATAAAGAAGGAATGATTGTGTATTTATTTTTTTCCGCACTAAGGTTCAAAAGTGAGTAGACGGATTTTTATAGAACTGTAGGAAGGTGAGCAGTATGAAATGCAATTTATAAAATAATGATTTAATGTAATATTACTCAAGATTACATAGGGTTGTAGTGGTTAGTGCTGCTACCACACAGCTTCAGAGTCCAGGGTTTAATTCCAAGCCCACTCGTTTCCTTTATGGCGTTTACATTTTTTCCTTGTGTCTACATGGATTTTCTTGGCATATCTCAAGGGCATCACAGTTGTGGTGTCCTGGTTATAAATTCTGGTTTGAGCACTGTCTTTGTGGTGATTCTATATTCTTATTTCTTCATAAACCCTTCTTTCCTCGTCCCAAAGACATTCAGGTTATGTTAACTATGGACTCTAAATTATCCCCTTTGTGAGTGCGTGAGTTTGACTCTGTGGGCATAAGCTGACCATTCCTAATGTTACCTCTCAACTTGCTCCCTGATCTGCCTGTTTAGAAAATGAAAGGATGAAAGTAACATTGCTCTTCAGTCTTTGCACTTTTCTTTTGTTACACCGCCCAGGGCAGTGTCAGCAGTACTGTCAGCAGTAAAATTAAATTAAAGTTGCAAACAAAGAAAATAAGGAGACAATGAGACTGTGCAGCTTTTCTGTGTAGCTACACTCATTTGAATGAGAAATGAGCACAGCAGTCTGAACAGTGCTCCCAATTTCACATTGCTACCTCTACTGGTTGTCACAGGAATGATTAATTCCCCTAAGTCTTAATGAAATGACATGGAGTATCTTAACAATAACTAGCATTAAATCAACTACTTCACACATGATTAAAAATAAAGCCAAACAATTATTACATTTTGAAACGTCACATTCTCACCAGCAAAGATATGGCTCCTTAATGTTAATTTTTCCTTGCTGTCTTCAATAACATATCCTCCAATAACTTCAATAACTTATACACATTAAAACATTCAGTTACTGCCGAAACATTCTAATACATAGATGATAAATAAATTTTGATTGACAGTATTCATGATGTATGACAATAAAGTGGGATAAAACATGTATTGTAAAAATTAGAGTGTGGGATGTAAGTGCCTGATGCTATGCACTGTAGAGAGTGAAAAGGAAAGGATTAACACTGTGATTTCTGAGCCCACATCTGCTGAATTAAATGCGACCTGCGGCTAGTAAGAAGACTGACTTAACAAGTGGTAACTGGACAGCCTTGTAGGTTTGTCTAACTGTCACAGTCTCTATAACTTTTCTCACTCTCCTGGACAGTATTATCAGTTCTGGCTCACTCCCCATCCAGGATATGGTACTGTAGGTGCAGCAGGTAAAAGTGTAGCATTACCCATTTTGCTTTGCTTTGTCAAACAACACCTTTCCTTAAGATGCAGCTGCCAGAACCTGTGAACTTCAGCTCAAGTGTCAGTTTTCCTCACAGGGCCCCTCTTTGGAATGCAATTTCTGGGTCTCATCTGATAAGATCACAGGCAAGCTGACTTCCAGGGATGTTTCCATGATGTACCACTTAAACAATGAGACATATCTCAACGATAGGCAACCTTGATGGACAAAACTGTGTTGTAAAAATTGTGAACCAAATGGTTGGGCTTATATCACCGAAGAAACCAATGGAAAAATGTCTACTCCAAGTTGAAGGTCAAATGAACAACAGAGACAAAAATATAATACACAAAATGTTCTGAAGGATGGCTAAGAGACCTGTATTCAAGAAGATTGGATAGTTGTTATATATTGTGAAAAAGAGACTAAAGAGACATATTAATGGTTGGGGAACCGTCCCCATATACTGCAGGTGAGCCAGAATATTTGCTTCTTCTTGTACAGAGTATAAGAATTAGCATATAGACTCGGCAATCATACTGGAAAGGCGGCTGGTTTTTATGGCAGATGGACCGGAAGTTGGTGTAGAGGCGAGATGACGTGAACGGGATGGGACGGAGATGATGTCATCAGAGAGCGAACAGGTTGAAGTCGTCATGTGGGGACGGCTGGAATGTGGAAGGTCTTCCTTGTTTGTGCTCGTTTTTTAGTGGAGACTTCACGTATCAGGATTCATCTGTTCTTCGGTCTTTCTTATGGAAAATGGAGAGAAGCGTTAGTACGCCGTCTTATATCCCTGTCCGGTGAGTTTTCACGCTCCATTTGTCCTTTTGGCTGCCCCCTAATCGCCCATGTGTGACAATATTCATAAATTTCAAGGGTAGTGGCTCAACCTAGAGAGTATAAGAAGAACCAGAATGTATCAAAATAGGCTTTTATTTTATTTTATATTATATAGATCATTTAGGTGTAAACCAATGAACCAACCAGAGTAAATGTGTGCCTTTGATTGACACTGTTATGTAAATTCAGTTGTTTATAACATAGAACTACACCTTTAATATTGGACCATTCTCAGCATGCTATAACAGACTGCTATGAGTGATGCTCGCTCCTCAGTTTGATGCTGCCGGTGCAATAAATGATGCAAATGGACAAGCTTTTCTCCTGCCTGATTACTGACTAAAAGATTTTATTAGATTTGTCATGTTAGAGGATATGTTTCTTTCTTTAATTAAGATGTTGACTTCTACCACACAGGACCCCTGATGCCTAGAGTTTGGCCACAACTCAGAAGGGCAACCTGATGTTGGACTATAGGAGTGCCTTAAGTCCAAAACACACTAAAGTAAAGCAAGGTGCACAAGCAAGAGAAAGACTGTATCTAAAAGCCTTGCATTCATCTTGCAGGTGTTGAATGATCACTGACTACCCAGCAGACATAAAATGTATGCTAGCATAAAGTATATAAAACCTTGGAGAAGAATGCACTACTGCTGGCAGCCAAAATGTGTGACCAAAAGAAGGAAAAGGGCTGTTGAACAAAGAAAAAGCAGGCTGAACATCCTTCCATGTGTGAAAGCCGACCCAAAAGTATTGGAACAAAGCATAGCAAATGCCCAGAGTCAACAAGAACTAAATATCTACTTTGATTCCGAGAACCGTTCATTATAACTTAGTAGTTATAATAAAGCCAGCTAATGTATTATCATATTGGTATCACTGTAACAGAGAAGTTTCTCTGCACAGGAGAGTTCAGAGCAGCATCTTATACGCACAACTGTGGTAAGCCAGTGTAGACTAGCGGGGAGCAAATCAATGTCACCTTCATGTGCAGATGTTAAAAATGTACTCACCTTGACCATACTAATTGAAAGACCAAAATTCAAAATTTATATGTCTTTTTCTAAAGGACTGAAAAGAATCAAACTAAGCTAATGCAGATTATATTTTTGTTTGTCTTTTCTCTGTATATTCTCCCATATATCCATCTTCTATTATCCTTATGTATACATTGTAGTACTTGGTCAATTGCAACAGCTACATGTATGTTTCGGTTATTTGTTGAAAATTGGTCCATCACCATGTCCAGAGCACAACAGACAAAAGTGAACATTATTTAATGTGGGCCTTCACCAATTTATGATCATCATTCTTAAATTGTATAGATCCCTTCATAGCTCTGGTTTCCCAGGCTGGAAGGTAAACCAGAGATCCCTTACACTCACCACAAAAGTCCTTCCATAAAGTCTGCTTGCGCTCATCAGGTGAGGTTCCTGGGGCATCTGACAAGTGTTCTTCCTCAAACTGTAGTGTCACTCTACTCTCTCGGATTTGCTTTTAGCCATTATTAAAAATTGTGTTTATTTTATACCCGTAACGGCGCACTACACGTTAACGTGCAGTGAATACACTTGACTTGAGCATTCATAGTTTTCATCCTCTTTCTCTGTACATTTAGCATTCATTTGCTCAGAGGTTGATGCACTTGCTGCTTCCTGAGTAGCTCTTCTTTTCTCCACCCTAGCGGTCTGGTTCTTCTCTTCTTTCGTCTGCATCTTTTTGCGGTAAAACTGATTAAGTCACTGTTTGTGTTGCAATTACTTGATACATTTTCCTTAGTTTTTCACTGAAGCTGGCACTTAAATCTTCAATCTGCCTCAAGAATGATATAAGATACTGTATGAAGAGGTAAGGGAAGTAACGTCGAAGGTGGTAGGTAATGAGAACGGCGCCCATAAACTGGCCGCTGGTGAGATTTGATTCTACAATACAATAAAATATAAAAAATAGGAATAACCTTGGAGGGCAATCATCACTCCAAAAGTGGATAGTAGACGTCACATAGTATATGTGTACCAAATTTCAGGTCAATAGGTCAAACGGTTTGCGAGCTACAGGTCATTTAAAATCCTGGACAGACAAATGGACAGCCACGGTAGCGTATTATATAAGAAGAAAAGGGCTTCAGGCTTGAAAGGCACAGAAGATAGTTCAGTCAAACTGTACTTTATTTTTAGTTAGTAATGAAGGAGCTTCCTGCCTCACAACAAGGAGGCCATTATTCAAGTCCTGGGTGCTTCCTGCATAGAGTCTACATATTCTCTCTTTGTCCACATGGCTTTCCTCCAGGTGCTCTGGTTCCCTCCCATGTTCCAAAAACATGCAATTTAGGTAGATTGGTGATCCTAAAAAGTTCTGTTCAGAGATTGTTCCTGCCTGATGACCCTGACACTTTTGCCTCTCTGATCCAATGTCTTACTTGTATTTTTGATAGGATGAGTAGTACCTTTCTCAAACTAAATAAGGAGAAAACAGAAATCTTGGTGATTGACAATAGCGAGGGTATTATAAATAAACTTGATCTCTTAGGCATAAACGTCAAGATGTAGGTAAAAAATTAGGGGTAATTATTGACTCTGACCTGAAATTTAAATCAAGTATTAAGCAAATCACAAGAGGCCTCATGCATAACACTGTGCGTAGAATTCGCACTATAACATGACGTAAGCACAAAAGCCGAAATGTGCTTATGCACAGAAAAATCCAGATGCAGGAATCTGTGCGTTCGCCAACTTCCACGTTCTTCCGCTACATAAATCCCGCTCAGAGTTGAAATTAACGCACGTGCGCGCGCCTACTGCCCCACCCCAACTCCTCCCAGAATTACGCCTCTTGGAATATGCAAATCAATATAAATAGCCCCTTACCTTCAGCGCTTCAGCAAGACAATGACGAAAGCACGTGAAAAAACAAAAAAAAAAAACAAAACACTTCAGCGAATGTGAGATGGAGGTCCTGCTAGCTGAAGTAGAGACCAGGAATATGTTTTATTTGGCAACTTAGGAAGTGGCATTAGCAACAAAAGGAAATTGATGGAGTGGCATAGCGTGGCGGACGCGTCAAGAGTGCTGGAGCAGAAAATCGTACTGTGACCGAATTAAAAAAGAAGTGGTCAGACATCAAAGTTGTCGTGAAAAGGAGAGTCGCAGCTCATCATCTGCATGTTAGCTCCACTGGAGGAGGTACTGAACTCCCGGAGCTCACACCGTTTGAGCAGCCAGTTCCAGCAATTATTGGCGACACACTCATTGTCGGCATTGTACCTGCGGGTGAGGAAGATTCTGACATCACCACAGGTGCCAGTGAGTTTTTATTTCTTTTTTGATTAACATGACCCATACTCGTGTAAATAATTTGCATGAGTAATAAGACAGACAATCAGGTATTAATTACTGTTTATTTACTTCTAGACAATAGTACAAAAGCTGACCCAAATGAGGAGGACATGGTTCCGGGCGATGATGGTGCTGCTTCTGTGCCGACCACATCTTCGGGCACTGGCTGCTCACACACCCCTGCCACGGAAACTGGTGGGCGATCATCTGGCCATGTGCTGACTGATGCTGTCCTAGAATCTCAAAATGCATTGGTGGATGCGGTGAGAGATGTGGCCAATGAACTAAGAAATATCAAGGCCATATTGTATGACATTAGCGAAAAAATTAACTGATTTAGTGAAGAATAAAATGATGCATCTGCTTACCTGTTTTTACATTCTGTTAATTACATTCATTCGACATTGTAATGCTGTCCGGTGTGGCTGATTATTTGGTGGTCCAGGGTCAGGTTCATCATACCGCATCTCTTCAGGTATGGGCAAGCTACGAATGAGTGCCATATTATGTAGAATGCTACATGCTTCCACAATGCGACACACTTTCTGTGGACTATAGAGCAGCACTCCACCAGTCTTATCCAGGCAGCGCCAACGGCCCTTAAGCTGCCCTATAGTACGTTCTACCACTGCCCGAGCCCGAGAGTGGAGGTCTGTATAACGTTGCTCTTGTTCAGTCAGTGGGTTGGCGAGAGGGGTGAGTAGCCACGTCTTCATCGGGTACGCACTGTCACCTGAATAATTGTGCTATATGGTTACATCGTACAGATAACGTACAACTGTAACCAAAAAGGTAATAAATGTCTTGTCTTACCGAGAAGCCAGCCGTCACGCACAGCACCATTTTCAAGTTTGTTCCCCACACTACTATGTCTCAGGATGAATGAATCATGAGTTGAGCCAGGCCATTTCGCAACAACATTAGTGAGGCGCATTTTTGCATCACTGATGATTTGCACATTAATAGAGTGAAAATGCTTTCTATTCACATAAACAAACTCATTCTGTGATGGTGCCTTTATAGCAATGTGTGTGCAGTCGACTACTCCGATTACATTGGGAAAACTGGACATTGCTGCAAATTGCGCTTTGATGTTTGCCTGTTCAACCGTAGTGTATGGAAATCTTATATATCTGCTTGAAAAGCGGATAATACCATCCCATACAGCTGGCATAGCACGACTCAGTGATGACTGAGAAATACCGGATTGGTCAGCCAGTTCACACTGAAAAGCTCCTGTGGCTAAAAACCCGAGAGTGGACAAAACTTGCAAAGGAACAGGTAGAGCGCAATTCCTCAAAGTCTGCCTTTGTACAGCTGGTGCCAGTTTCAGTTGGAAATCTAAACCGACTTAGAAGCCAGTCATCATCATGTGCCAAGAAATCAGTATGATCTCTGAATATGCGTTCTCTTCTAATCCTTCCATTTACGAGGTCCTCTAGCAACGCTAAAGCAGCCATGCCAGTGGAATAGTTTGGCTATTCTGTGCACCATTATATTGTTATAGGTTGTTTACAATCAGGTGCCTTAAATTTATGAACGATATGCGGTTAATTTCAGTGTATTCGATTAAGCTGCCGTCGTGGATGTGGATCTAAGAAAGGGTAACCACACAGGAACAATAGCACTGCTTTGACGCTGGGTGCCGCCAGTCTGCAAAACCGTGCGGAGAACTTGCGTACGACAGGGTATGAGGTACCGTGGAAAAGTGAGTGGCTTTACGCCAAGTATAGGTTTTATACATCGCGATTTGAACATGGAAATGTTCTTACGCAACATTTCTGTGCGTACGCACCGTTTATACAGTACATGAGGCCCAAAGTCTGCATTTTTTCACTTAAGTAATGCAGCAAAAGTTAGACCTCATATAAATTTGCAAGCCAAAAAATTAGTTCACAGTTTTGTTTTTAGTTGACTAGATTACTGTAATGCACTCCTAACTACCTAAGAAAGACATCAATCCGCTGCATTACGTGCAGAATGCAGCAGCCAGAATCTTAATTAGGAATGGAAAATTTGAGCACATCTCCCCAGTTTTAGCGTTGTTACATTGGTTATTGTGTCATTCAGAATTGTCTTTAAAATACTACTAATGGTTTACAAACCCTTAAATAATCTCTCTCCGTCCTATATTTTGGAATGCCTGTTCCCCTATACTCCAAGTCATAACCTTAGATCTTCAAATGGAGATCTGCTTATAATTCCAAGAGCCAAACTTAAAAGAAGTGGTAAGGCAGCCTTCTGCTGTTATGCACCGAAAAACTGAAATACTTTAACAGAAAGTTACCAGGCTAGTCATTTAAAAATCCATTATTTTAATTTGTCTTTTTCATAGCTATACTTTAGTTGTAATTCCTGATACACTATATGAGCATAGAATTATATTCTTCAAGGTCCCGCAATGTGTACTAATCTCTTCTGTCTTTCTAGTTCTTCTGTGATGACCACCACCTGATTAAGGCATCATGCAGCACCCTGTGTTGATGGATTGAAGGCAGGTGTCCCAGCTGTCCACAAGACCAACAGCATCAAATACTTTCATGTGAAGCCTGAAAATAAAGAGTACTGATATATAACCATTTATGTTAAGTAGAATATCCAATGGTGGCTGGGTGTTTTTTTTCCTTGGAACCCCTACAGATTTTATTTTATAATCCAGCCTAATGGAAGTTGTTTTTTTGTTTTTTTTCTGTCCTCCCAGCCATCTGACCTTACCTTCTTCCATCCATCCATTTTCCAACCCGCTGAATCCAAACACAGGGTCACGGGGGTCTGCTGGAGCCAATCCCAGCCAACACATGGCACAAGGCAGGAACCAATCCCGGGCAGGGTGCCAACCCACCGCAACTTACCTTCTTCCTTTATTACTTATTCTTTAATATTACTGTTTATTCTTTTTTGTTTTTCATTTCATCTATCTTTTTGTCATCTTGTAAAGTACTTTGAGCTACATTGCTTACAGTATATGAAAATGTGCTGTATAAATAAATGTTGTTGTTGCTGTTGCCTTGTGCATGATGCATGCTGGGATAAGCTCCAGCTTCCCTGCTCTGAATAAGCAGTTTTGCAAAATGAATGGATGGTTGATAAGGAATAATCATGAGACTTAGAGGCTAGGCGGGGGTATTGCTGGGAAATTTGGTGCTGCATGCAACCGATCAAAAAAAAAATTAAAAAGAAAGACTGACTATGACACAGTTGCCTCATAAATAACATTCATCAATGAATCATTAAAATGACAGCCACATTTACTGGATAAAAGAAAACAATTGCGGGATCAATTTTCAGGGTGTAAATCTGAAGGACATGTGTGAAAATGAAAACTAAAGAGTGAGGACTGTGTCACATCACTAATTTTGAGGTGATTCAAGCATCTGATACAAATGCCTCCTGGACACCTCTCTGTGTAGGTTTTTTTGGGCACTGCCAGCTGGGTGGAGACCCCGGGAAAACCCAGGGTTCACTGGGAAGATTATGTCTCCCAGGGAACACCTTGGGATCTTACAGTGTGAGTTGGCAAGTGTGGTTGGAGTATAGGAACATATGAGACTCACTGCTAAAATTTTTGCCTTTGCGACCCAGCTTAAGTAAAACTGGTGGAAAATGAATGAAGAAATGAATGAATTATTTTGAGTTTCAATGTTGGCAAATAAAAAATACCACAAACAGCAAAATATTAGAGTAGGCTATGAAATTTAATAAGAGAATTGGTCAAGACTGTTGAGTGCTTTAGCTTGGCACTGTAAGCTGTGACGTTAACTGGATCAGTCTGTGTGGGGAGAAATCTTGGGGGCAGTCACAGATTTGGAACCCACAATTATTATACAGGTTTCATTTTATTATAACATAGGATTTATTTTAGATAACAGACAGCAAAATAACAGAGGATGAGACCCCTGATGTGTGCTCTGATTGAAGTCAGCAAAAGTGTGCCTCAGCATCAGGTTTAAAAGTACAAATTTACTTGAGACCTGGAATATTAATATGTTTAATTTTAGAATAAATTAAATCCATGGTAAATGAAAAAAAAGAAAAAAAAAACAAAACAAACTACTTTGGAAAGTAAAACTCTTCTAATTCACCTAAAAATGACAATGTCCAAAATGTAGCTGTGATTATTATATTATGCCATGAAATCCCTTATCACCAGAGCCTTTGCTTGTTCTATATTAGGGTGACATTCATGGTGGTGACCTGGGATTAATGCATGTTAGTGTGGAGTTTGCACATTCTTCCTGTTTCTGTGTGGATAGGCGTGTTAGTCTTAATTGACCAGCTTTTTAATTGGTGTGACCTATGATAGACTGACCTCCCATCCAAGGATGAGGCCTGATGCTGCCTGGAAAGGCTCTAGTTTCCTAACAGATTCAAGAAATAGATTGTGTATGTTTGGACAATGAACAAAGAAACACTGACACTGTTATTAAACATAATAAAAAATGGACAACAGACATTACAACTATGATTTGGATTAAGATGGAATGTTTCTTTTTCCATTAGTACAGATACAGATGAAATAAATTTAATGTTGTAACCAGTAGGGGACGCCACTGAACCCCAAACCACAGACACAATCGGGCCCATCACAGTTCTGGGTTCCTCCTCTCCCACTTCTCCAAGTGAGCTTTATATGCTGGTTCCCGTCTCTGACTTACTGATCAAGGTGAGGCAGCTTCTTTTATGTTGAACCTGGGAGTACTTCCAGTGCCATAGTATGGAATGGCAGAAGCACTCACAGGTAATGGGGAAGTTCTCCAAAACAAGGAGTTCTTCTGCATACAGCACCCTCTGGTGGCACCCAGGGACACCAGCAGGGCTGCTTTTCAGAACTACAGTTCTAACATAACCCTGCTGGTGTGCTACCAGAGAAGCACTGCCACCTATCTTCCTGGGGGATGAATTGTCTTTGTTAGACAAACTCCTCCAGTCCATCCATTATTCTTTGTCCCTGACTGGGATTAGAATTAGACATCCTGTCAGCTGGGATGTAACTTCATGCTTTCCTTCCATTATGGCCTCCTGGCCAGGTAACTTATTGTTCTTCATCCAGTAGAGATGCCTGTCCACCCATTAAGGCATTTGCAATGTCCAAAATGGCACTACTGTATTTCAGCACTTGTCTCTGTAATGCTTTACTAGAGGTGGGTTAGCATCCTGCTTCAAGTAGACATGTTGAGATGCTTAATGATTTTATGAGCAGCAGAGATGTACCTTTGCAGACGGTGATCATTGATTAAATCACTTACTGTTGATGGAATAGCATGACTATAGTACATGTCTGTAACATTAGTGAGGTAATTGAGATTCACTCTGATTTTAGGATAAACAGTTTCATCCTGTAGTGTGAAGCAGTGCAGCCCTGTTTTTATGGAGGCAGTGAATTGCTTTGTTTGTACTCCTCTGTGTTCCAATGTGTACATCCACTTCTTAGGACTTTCCTGTATATCTACTTCCATACTTTAATTTTTGCCAAATGTGTTGTATGAAAAGTGAGAATTTAACTTGCTTAATTAATTATCAGTTCTGCTTTAGGCAATACAGTAATCCTCTTTAATAAAATCCCTGTGTGCGTCCAGGTGCCGGTGTGTGTGTGTCTTCTGGTGAAGTGCGCATGCGCGGGGCACGGTGCGATGCGCGATATTACTGTCAGAGAAAGTTACAGGCGTTTTACGGAAATACAAACCAGTATTACTGCGAGAGGAAATTTAAGGTACACAATACAGTGACGCATATTACAGCCACATACAAGCCAGTATTACTGTCAGAAAAAATTAAAGGCATATTACCGACGCGCATGCCTGTATTACCGCCTGAGAAAATTAAAGGTATATTACGGACGTACAAGCCAGCGGACGTACAAGACAGTATTACTGTCACAGAAAAGTAAAGACACACAATACATGGCGGCAGCCCACAAAGAACGGTCAGCTCAGCAAGTAAACATCAACAAAAGAAAGGCTGAAAGACAAAGAAAAATATGACCAACAAACAGAATGAGGTCAAGGTCCCTTGCCATTTAATATAGACTGTTCCTACTAATGTTTATGCACTACTGTTCTAGCGCCCGTTATCATAACGGGCTTAATGACTAGTTAATTATATAATTCCCTAATGCTCATTCCTTATTTTCCTTACCTTTCTCCGTAGGAGGTGGTCTCCTGCCGTTAGATGTACAGTATATCAAGGTACCTGGAGCATGCTTGTTTTAAGAAACAGAATAATACAATTTATTGATAAACACATGGATTATAGAAATACCAGTAACGGCACACTGCATGATAACGTGCAGTGAATACACTTGGCTTGTGCATTCATAATTTTCATCCTCTTTCTTTCTCTGTACATTTAGCATTCATTTGCTCAGAAGTTGATGCGCTTGCTGTTTCCTGAGCAGCTCCTCTTTTCTCCACCCTAGCGATCCACTTCTTCTCTTCTTTCATCTGCATCTTTTTGCATTAACTTGATTAAGTCAGTGTTAGTGTTGCAATTACTTAGTAAGTTTTCTTTCATTTTTCACTGAAGCTGGCACGTAAGTCTTCAATCTGCCTCAAGAATGGTTTAAGATATGAAGAGGTAGGGGAAGTGACAGTGATGGTGGTAGGGATGAGAACGGTGCCCGTATGCATTCGCCAACCGGCAGCCCTGCTGGCCGATGCTGAGAGTTGATTCTACAATAAAATAAAATAAAAATAAAAAGAGGAATAACCTTGGAGGTCAATCATCACCCGTCATGTAGTATATGTGTACCAAATTTCAGGTCAATAGGTCAAACAGTGATTTAAAATCCTGGACAGGCAAACGAACAGCCACGGTAACGTATTATATATAAAGATGATAACTGCTTGTATGTACTGACATATAAGACAGGGCGCAACAAGACAAGACAGACAAACATGTAACACAGAAGAGGTTAGCTGTTTACAGGCTCTTTAGAGTTCTAAATTATCTAGGCACAGATAAACAGATGCTGTATAGAATTGCTGCTGTTGAACCAAATTAGGAAGCATTTTAAGATGGAAAATCTTTTATCAGTGGCACCTCTGCAAGGGAACCACCTCTTTCAACCTTCGCAAGTATATCCAGTTTTTAATACCTGGAAAAGTTTTGGGATTAAAATGCTCAGAGATCTTTATATAGACAACATATTTACATCTTTTGAACAATTACGTTCAAAATTTAACCTCCCAGCTACACATTTCTTTTACTATCTTCAAATTAGAAATTTTGTTAAACAGAAATTGCCCGATTTCCCCCACCTTGCACCCTCCACAATGCTGGAAAAAATACTGCTCAATTCAGAGGAAACAAACACTATTTCCGCAATATATAAAATCTTATTAGAGTCCCTACCTTTCAAAGATCCAAGAGGACATTGGGAAGAAGATCTCTTAATCAATATATCAGAAAAGGAGTGGAAGGTAGCAAAGCAGAGAATTCACTCGAGTTCTATATGCGCAAAGCATAGAATTATTCAACTAAAAATTATATATCGAGCTCATCTGTCTCGCTTAAAACTGTCCAAAATGTTTCCAGGCCAGGATCCAACCTGCGAGCGCTGCAACCAAGCTCCTGCCTCACTGGGTCACATGTTCTGGGCCTGCACCAAACTAACATCATTTTGGACAGAAATTTTTAAGTGCCTCTCAGACAGCCTTAGTATCACAATCCCTCCTAACCCACTAACAGCTGTGTTTGGTGTCCTTCCAGATGGACTTGAATTGGAGAAGGACAAACAAACGGTGATTGCATTCACTACACTCTTGGCACGCAGACTTATTTTGTTAAATTGGAAGAATCCTAATTCTCCTCTTATAAGTCAGTGGGAAACTGATGTTTTATATTATTTGAAATTGGAAAAAATCAAATTTTCAGTTAGAGGATCTGTACAAAATTTTTTCAAAACTTGGCAGGATTTAATCAATATTATTTTTAGAATAAGAGAATTAACTATTATTGCATTTAACTCCCTTCTCCATCTCTTATTTATATAGATATTTACTTCTCCCCTTCTTTTGTCTAATGTTGCCTTATTAAAAAGCTTAAAGCAATTTTCCTTTAGCTAAGCTCTCCTTCTCAGGGGTGGGGTTTGATTTGTCTTCAAATTTGTTGGGTTATAAATTGATCTGTTTGTATGGAATGATTACAATGAAAATTAATAAAAAAAAAAAAAAAAAAAAGAATTGCTGCTGTTGTTGCTCCGGGTTCAAGTGGAGGAGTCTTCATGTGTTTGAGTGCACTCTTTCTCTTTGAGACATGGTCCTATGTTTGTGGTGTGCTGTCATTTAGGCTTTTAGCTGTGTCCTCTGCAACTTTATAGGGAAAAGCCTTACTGTTTCTGGCACAACATTTTTAAATGCTGAAATTCCCGTCTTGAAGTAATGGCGGCTACTCAGTCTTCTCAGACTGGGCTCAGTCACTGCATGGCACACTGGTTGGCTTGGCAAAGTGTATGTCAGCTTTCAGGTCCACAAAGGCAGAGCAGCTCATTGGGTTTCAGGTTTCAGAAAGAAGTGGGTTTCAGAAAGTACAAGAGGTCATTTCAGAGAGTAACTGCAGCTTTTGCCCCCAGAAAGATGAGTGTACCTTGTTTTTGAAGGAACGTGTAACCTCTTGTGACTGGATTAAAGCCACCTCCAGTTACAAAATCAGTGGCTGCTAATAGACACATTGTGGTAAGAGCTGCAGTTCAGTCATTTATTCTGGAATGGGGGGTGGATTGGGGGGGGAGGTTCTGTTTCCCTGTTAAATCTGCTAAGGTGTCTTCCTCTAAAAGCCCACATTGTCCTACAGCATAGGCTCTTAAACTATGGTTTGTGACCCAAATCTGAATTTGGGTCACACAGAGTTGGGATTCACAATTGTACTCAACGAGAAAGGGTCACGTACTGTGTGTGAATTGCCTCGTGATGGGTTGCCAGGGGCAGTTTAAGGAGAAAATAATGCTTCTTTATGACCTGTGGTGGTGATTCTCCAAGGGGAAACAAAAACAAAAAGAAGGGGTCACACGAAAAGCTATATAAAATAGGTCCTGGTAATTACAGACCGTTAGATTTTACTCTTATACCAATGCAGTAATGGAAACTGTAATAAGAGATAACTTAGAAAAGTACCTATATGAAAATATTACACTGAGTCACAATTACCAGGGGTGTATAAATGGAAGATCCTGTCAGACCAACCTGTTAGACTTTTATGAGCAGCCTGTTATTGACAAAATAAAATGCATTTGACATCATTTACTGGAGGATGTGTTCTGGAAATCTGTAACTAACCACTGAGTCAACCTTTAAAAAGTATCTGGATAAGATACTGAGAAAGCCTTACCATTGGCCAACAAATTGAGGTGGATGTACTGAATTGTCTTTTCACTTTTGTCAAACTTCTTCTGTTTTAAGAAAGAGAAAACAAAAGACTGAAACATAATACTTAACAGCACTTAATGCAAGCAACAACAAAAATAACATAGATAGCAATCAAGCATCCTGCATTAAAGAGGGTGTCATACTGTCATACTTGCATAACTGGCTGTGTAGAAAGGCTTGATTATAAGCTTAATGTCACCCCAGATCCCTCAGTGGATTTGGCCCCATGAGAGGAAACAGAACTACAAGCTTGAACTCCAGGCTACAGCATTTTGAATTGTAATTGATTTTCACAAGTATGGATCTCTTTGTTTTGTGTTTTATTCAGCCTACAGAGGTGTGAACAAGTGTGATATTCAGTCATTCAATTTATTTTTGTATAGCACTCTTCAATGAGTGCACTAAGAGCACTTCCAAATATTTATTAGTATAATGCATTAACAGTAAAACAGAAACCATATATTTACATATAGATAGATAGATAGATAGATAGATAGATAGATAGATAGATAGATAGATAGATAGATAGATAGATAGATACAGTGGTGTGAAAAACTATTTGCCCCCTTCCTGATTTCTTATTCTTTTGCATGTTTGTCACACAAAATGTTTCTGATCATCAAACACATTTAACCATTAGTCAAATATAACACAAGTAAACACAAAATGCAGTTTGTAAATGGTGGTTTTTATTATTTAGGGAGAAAAAAAAATCCAAACCTACATGGCCCTGTGTGAAAAAGTAATTGCCCCCTGAACCTAATAACTGGTTGGGCCACCCTTAGCAGCAATAACTGCAATCAAGCGTTTGCGATAACTTGCAATGAGTCTTTTACAGCGCTCTGGAGGAATTTTGGCCCACTCATCTTTGCAAAATTGTTGTAATTCAGCTTTATTTGAGGGTTTTCTAGCATGAACCGCCTTTTTAAGGTCATGCCATAGCATCTCAATTGGATTCAGGTCAGGACTTTGACTAGGCCACTCCAAAGTCTTCATTTTGTTTTTCTTCAGCCATTCAGAGGTGGATTTGCTGGTGTGTTTTGGGTCATTGTCCTGTTGCAGCACCCCAAGATCGCTTCAGCTTGAGTTGACGAACAGATGGCCGGACATTCTACTTCAGGATTTTTTGGTAGACAGTAGAATTTATGGTTCCATCTATCACAGCAAGCCTTCCAGGTCCTGAAGCAGCAAAACAACCCCAGACCATCACACTACCACCACCATATTTTACTGTTGGTATGATGTTCTTTTTCTGAAATGCTGTGTTCCTTTTACGCCAGATGTAACGGGACATTTGCCTTCCAAAAAGTTCAACTTTTGACTCATCAGTCCACAAGGTATTTTCCCAAAAGTCTTGGCAATCATTGAGATGTTTCTTAGCAAAATTGAGACGAGCCCTAATGTTCTTTTTGCTTAACAGTGGTTTGTGTCTTGGAAATCTGCCATGCAGGCCGTTTTTGCCCAGTCTCTTTCTTATGGTGGAGTCGTGAACACTGACCTTAATTGAGGCAAGTGAGGCCTGCAGTTCTTTAGACGTTGTCCTGGGGTCTTTTTTGACCTCTCGGATGAGTCGTCTCTCCGCTCTTGGGGTAATTTTGGTCGGCCGGCCACTCCTGGGAAGGTTCACCACTGTTCCATGTTTTTGCCATTTGTGGATAATGGCTCTCACTGTGGTTCGCTGGAGTCCCAAAGCTTTAGAAATGGCTTTATAACCTTTACCAGACTGATAGATCTCAATTACTTCTGTTCTCATTTGTTCCTGAATTTCTTTGGATCTTGGCATGATGTCTAGCTTTTGAGGTGCTTTTGGTCTACTTCTCTGTGTCAGGCAGCTCCTATTTAAGTGATTTCTTGATTGAAACAGGTGTGGCAGTAATCAGGCTTGGGGGTGGCTACGGAAATTGAACTCAGGTGTGATACACCACAGTTAGGTTATTTTTTAACAAGGGGGCAATTACTTTTTCACACAGGGCCATGTAGGTTTGGATTTTTTTTCTCCCTAAATAATAAACACCATCATTTAAAAACTGCATTTTGTGTTTACTTGTGTTATATTTGACTAATGGTTAAATGTGTTTGATGATCAGAAACATTTTGTGTGACAAACATGCAAAAGAATAAGAAATCAGGAAGGGGGCAAATAGTTTTTCACACCACTGTAGATAGATAGATACTTTATTAATCCCAAGGGGAAATTCACATACTCCAGCAGCAGCTTACTAATAAAGACAATATTAAATTAAAGAGTGATAACAATGCAGGTATACAGACAGACAATATCTTTGTATAATGTTAACGTTTTCCACCCCGGGTGGAATTAAAGAGTCGCATAGTGTGGGGGAGGAACGATCTCCTCAGTCTGTCAGTGGAGCAGGACAGTGACAGCAGTCTATCGCTGAAGCTGCTCCTCTGGCTGGAGATGATACTGTTCAGTGGATGCAGTGGGTTCACCATGATTGACAGGAGCCTGCTCAGCGCCCGTCGCTCTGCCACAGATGTCAAACTGCCCAGCTCCATGCCTACAATAGAGCCTGCCTTCCTCACCAGTTTGTTCAGGCGTGAGGCGTCTCTCTTCTTTATGCTGCCTCCCCAGCATACCACCGCATAGAAGAGGGCGCTCGCCACAACCGTCTTGTAGAACATCTGCAGCATCTTATTGCAGACGTTGAAGGATGCCAGCCTTCTAAGGAAGTATAGTCGGCTCTGTCCTCTCTTACACAGAGCATCAGTATTGGCAGTCCAGTCTAATTTATCATCCAGCTGCACTCCCAGGTATTTATAGGTCTGCACCCTCTGCACACAGTCACCTCTGATCATCACAGGGTCCATGAGGGGCCTGGGCCTCCTAAAATCCACCACCAGCTCTTTGGTTTTGCTGGTGTTCAGTTGTAGGTGGTTTGAGTCGCACCATTTAACAAAGTCCTTGATTAGGTTCCTGTACTCCTCCTCCTGCCCACTCCTGATGCGGCCCACAATGGCAGTGTCGTCAGCGAACTTTGGCACATGGCAGTACTCCGAGTTGTATTAGAAGTCCGATGTATATAGGCTGAACAGGACCGGAGAAAGTACAATCCCCTGTGGCGCTCCTGTGTTGCTGACCTCAATGTCAGACCTGCAGTTCCTAAGACGCACATACTAAGGTCTGTCTTTAAGACAGTCTACGATCCATGCTACCAGGTATGAATCTACTCCCATCTCTGTCAGCTTGCCTCTAAGGAGCAGAGGTTGAATGGTGTTGAAGGCGCTAGAGAAGTCCAGAAACATAATTCTTACAGCACCACTGTCTCTGTCCAAGAGGGAGAGGGATCGGTGTAGCATGTAGATAATGGCATCCTCTGCTCCCACCTTCTCCTGGTATGCGAACTGCAGAGGGTTGAGGGCGTGGCGGACCTGTGGCCTCAGGTGGTGAAGCAGCAGCCGCTCCATGGTCTTCATCACATGTGACTTCAGAGCAACAGGCCGGAAGTCATTCAGCTCACCTGGACGTGATACCTTTGGGACTGGGGTGATGCAAGATGTTTTCCAAAGCCTCGGGACTCTCCCCTGTTCCAGGCTCAGGTTGAAGATGCGCTGTAGAGGACTCCCCAGCTCCAACGCACAGGCCTTCAGCAGTCGTGGTGATACTCCATCTGGACCCGCTGCTTTGCTGGCACAAAGTCTCCTCAGCTCTCTGCTTACCTGGGCTGCTGTAATTGTGCGTTGGGGTAAACTCTCACCTATGCTGGTATATGAAAGCAGAAATCACATTAAATATATTGTTCACAGTAAAACTGAACAAATTTGGTCATTAAAATAATCATGATAATATCAAATTCATTCAGAGTAATTTATTAGCTGAACCTTATTATTCCAACACCGGGTCATGGCAGGCAGAAGTCGATCCTGGCAGCAATGGGCACAAAGAACTCCAGTCTGTTACTGAATACACTCACACCTGGGATGTTGACGCAGTCCTTCAGCTTTGAAATTGAGGAGGAAGCCAAAGTACATATAGAAGAATAATATCAAAATGGGTTGAATAATTTATATCACACAGGGAGTGACTAGGCCAGGAATTGAACCCAGTCTCCTGGAGCTATGATGCATAGGTACTAACCACTGTGCATCATTAGGAGAAAACAATGTATAGGGGCTAACTGCTTTCAGTAGACGTGACATACTATTTTACAACTGAGATATTTAGTCTTATGTTATCATTTAGAGTAAAGGCTTCATCATTATGCCTTTTACTGAATCTGGGAAGGACCTTGAACAATTGGAGGTGTTACACTGAACTTTGACTAGATGATTAAAAGCATTAAATTATAGCGAAGTTTCACATCTTTTGTGAAATAACTATATAAAAAAGTGATCATTTAAAATATAAATATATATGAGTCACATGGTAATATATAAAAGGAAAACTTCAAACTAAATGGAAATGGTCACTGTGTTAGGTACACCAGCCTAATATTACACCATTAGAATATTAGAGAAAGTGTGTTAAGAACAGACCATTCAGCCCAACAACTTGTCTATCCTATTCATCTAGATTGTCCAAAATAACATCAAGTTGAGATCTGAAGGTCCCTAAAGTCCTGCTCACCACCACACTACTTTGAAACTTTGTGTCCATGTTTTTTTGTGTGAAGAAAATCTTTCTAACATTTGTGCCAGATTTGCCCATAACAGGTTTACAACTGTGTCTCCATTGTAGAAGATAGGCCCCAGACACAGACAGACAGACAATGTATGTCCAAAATGCACACGTTTTATTTCACAACAGTCCTGCACACAACACAGTGCTCCAACACAATATTCAGTCCTTCTCTCCCTTTCGCCGCCTCTAATCCTCTCTTCCCAAGCTTCGTCCTCCTCCTCCAGACTCTCGCTCTCAAATGGAGTGAGGCGGCCTCCTTTATAGTGCACTCAGAAGTACTCCAGGTGTCCCTAGATTAACATCCGGTAGCACTTCCGGGTGTGGCGGAAGTGCTGCATGTCCAGACTCTGGAGCTGTCCAGGTGCACCCTGGTAGTGGCCACGGACCCCCACCAGGTTGAGCTTCTAAGCTCCAATTCCGTGGCCCCAATGTAAATCAAGGGGGCTGCCCTCTCGTGTCCCAGAGGAGGTACTCCTGGTAGTATGCCTATACCCCCGGTCTTCTCCTGAAAAGGGCATCCCGTCTGGGCAGGATCCCTGGCCGTCCATGTTAAAGATTTTATTTTAAAGTAACAACTGGGATCCACTGTATTAACTCCTTTTATAATGTTACATTCTTCGAACATGCCGGCTCTTAATCTTCGCTGGCTCAAATTGAAAAAGTTCAAGTCCTTCAATCTCTCCTCTTTGCTCATACTGTTTCTCTTAGTCCCACAATCAGCCTAGTTGCTCTTTTCTGGCACTTCTCTAGCACTGCTTTGTGTTTTTTCTTATATGGAAACCAAAACTGAACATAGTACTCCAGGTTAGGTCTCACTAGTATGTTATATAACTTAAACATAACTTCCCTTGACTTGTACTCCACACATCGTGATGTATAACCTTACATCTGATTATCCTTCTTTTTCACTTCTGTACACTGAAGGTAGATAGCAAAGAGTCCACTATGATTCCTAAATTCTTCTCATAAAAGGCACTTTCAAGTTCCAGACCTTCTAATGTGTATTTGGATCTAACATTTTTACTTCCTGTGTGTGATACTTTACATTTACTTGCGTTAAATGTTATTCATCACCAGTCTGCCCAAGCTTGTGTGCTAAGTCCCTCTGTAATAATTTTACCCTTTCTACGTTATCTGCCCTTCCACCTAGTTCAGTCTCATCTGTAAACCTAACCAGATTAATGATTGTATTCTTGTCCAGATAATTTATTTATATTAGAAAGAGCAGCAGCCCCAGTGCTGGTTCCTGAGGAACACCACTGTTAACATCTCCTACTTCTGAAAAAGTTCTCCTCACCATTGCTTGCTGTGTTTGAGACATTTTCATACCCAGTAGCAGGCTGTTGAGAGGTTAAGTGTCTGCACCTCTGATATTATAGGTCTGTTGTGGAAAAACTGTAGGTTGCTGTCCATCTAAGAAGTTTAAGTATGTTGAGATCTTGTTCAGGAGTCAGACCGTAAAATTGATTATCCATCAATGTCTCCATGTTCACCTACAATAACATCAAGAACTGTTCAAAATGCCCCAAGAGTAACTTGTGGATACACATGTCCTCTGTGATATTTCTCCTCACATCAGAACAGAGGAATCCGTTGATTTAGTTTTGGAATTTGGTGATGATTACCTCTTGCCGTAGATGAGCCTGATATGACTAGCTGAGAGCAGGCTCCAGTGCAGATCATGCTAGAAGGACTATATGTCACAGGTGGCCCAGGGAAATCCAATAATTATCCAGAAAGTCTGATATGGAAAAGGGAAATTTGTTCAGGAGATTTTGTAGCTGCAGTGGTTCCCAAGTTCAATTCTGGGGGACCCCCTGTGGTTGCAGGTTTTTTGTGCTGTCATTTCTAAATGAAGACCTCCGTCAATTGAGATATGATTTGTGTGGTATATTGTTGGTGTAAAACCATTATATCGTTTTTCCGAAGTGGACTGCCTTATTTTCAACCACAAAACATCTACAAACAGCTGTTTTGCATGCATTATCTACATTTTAGAAAGTGTTCATGAACTGATGACATTTCTTCTAAATCTCAAAATTGATTTTTAAATACAAAAACATTACAATAATACATTATACTACTTGTCTAATATATAATGATATTTTTCCCATTTTTGATATTCTTGGTGCAGCCCTTCCTACTCCTTATTAAGAGGCTGTGAACAGAAAGGAAAGGCCTGATGTTGTCTTGACATACTATAGCAAATATGACACATACGAGTTTCCCATCTTCACTGCTTTTTGTGCAGATCTGACAGTAAATCAGCAGCAGGCTCTTTGAAGATGTGACATCCCAAATGGTAACTCCGAAAATTGCCATGGCATGTGAACACAGCTTAAGATGGCCATGGGGGTTGAGAAAGAAGTAGGCTGCCATATTTTGAAGATTGACTAGACTGATCCTAATTAAGTAAACTTCACTTTTTTTCACCTACAGACAGAATAAACCATATCATACCAGACTCTGGCACATGGGAAAGGTGCTATATAAATGAAACATATTATTATTATTATTATAGGGTTTTTTCAACTGAGCAAAATTAGTCGGTGTGCTAACAATATAAATAAAGGTGTCTAAGTTAGTTTAGGCACTGGTGATGGGTGTTCCATTCAAAAGAGAAATTAAATGTCTGAGAGATGATGAAGTTGGGCCCCCACTCTGATAAAATAATTTGTTTTAAACTTCATGTTTCCTTGCTGCAGTCAGAAACTATTCAGATTAATGTTTTTAAGAGATCACACCCCTAATGACAGCTGGAAACTGAACTTTTCTTGATAGTGCTACCACAGGATCATTCCAATAATGGCCTTGTTTATTACGCAACTAAATTTAGCAACAATGCATTCTAAGATCCCTATGTGACCAATGATTTAACTTTCCAATTTTTATGGTGACAGGAAATGCCTCCAAAATTGATACAAACTGGGAACAAGACAGGACTGGCTTGCACTGTTCCAAACCAGAACACTGTTAGCATCACAGGATCAGCCTGTAGCCTTAAACTCATCATCATTACTGAGAAGACGCCCCATACAGCCAAGCACTAATGCTTGTGTTGACGACCTATTTATTCTCTCCTGATGCCTTCCAAGTCCTCACCAGCAAGCCACTGTCACTCAGACATCTAGTCCTGCCAAGCCTTCTCCAAGACACTCACAGGGGAAATTCCCAAAGGACTGGAAACTGGCAAATAGTATCCTGTTATATAAAAAAGGTGACTGGGTAGATCCAAGTAACTGTAGGCCAGCAAGGTTAACATGCATCAGAGGTAAATTAGTGAAAGGAATTATTAAGGAAAAGATTGAGCAACATGTGGCTAGAACAGGTGTTTTACTGATAGTCAGCATGGGTTCAGATGAGGGAGGTCATGTTTGAGTAAAATGCTAGAATTCTATGAGGAAGCAACAGAAGGGTATGAAAGTGGAACATATGATATTATTTAGGTGGACTTTCAGGAAGCATTTGATAAGGTACCACATGAGAGGTTGGGCATCAAACTGGGAGTTCAGAGTGATGTTTGTAGATGGGTGAAGAATTGGCTGTGATGGTGTTAGGAATCCTTTCAGAAATGGGTGATGTTAAGAGTGGCATCCCACAGGGGTCAGTGCTAGTGCCGCTGATGTTTTAAATATATATAAATGATTTAGATAGGAATATAAGTAACAACCTGGTTAAGTTTGCAGATGAAAGCTAGGTGAATTGGCAGATGATCTAGAATCCATTGAATCATTACAGAGGGATTTGGACAGCATATAGGCTTGGGCAGATTTGTGGCAGATGACTTTTAATGTAAGTAAATGTAAAGTATTATATGCAGGAAGTAAAGAAAAGCCAAGCAAAATGACACCTTTTATTGGCTAACTAAAAAGATTACAATATCCAAGCTTTCGAGGCAACTCAGGCCCCTTCTTCAGGCAAGATTTAAAGCTGATTACATCTTGCCTGAAGAAGGGGCCTGAGTTGCCTCGAAAGCTTGCATATTGTAATCTTTTTAGTTAGCCAATAAAAGGTGTCATTTTGCTTGGCTTTTCTCTACATTCATAATGGCTAACACGGTACAACACCCTAGCATGCAGGAAGTAAAAAAGTTAAATTTGAATACAAAATGGGAGATCTGAAAACTGCAGTTGCACCTTATGAGAATGATGTAGGAGTCATATTACACTTGTCACTATCAACTGCCAGACAGTGTTCAGAAGGCAATTAGAAGGCTGATTTCATGATTTGTGAAGTTCAAGTCCAAGGAGGTTATGCTGAAGATTTATAATGCACTGTGAGACCTCATCTGGAGTATTGTGTACAGTTTTGGTCCCCACGCTATAAAAAGGACATAGCAGCATTAGAAAAAGTCCAGAAAAGAGTAACTAAGCTGATTCTAGGGCTACAGGGAATTAATTATGAAGAAAGATTAAAAAAGTGATGAGCCTTTTCAGTTTAAGCAAAAGCAGATTAAGAGTAGACATGTTTGAAATATTTAATATTATGAAAAGGAATTAGTGCAGTGGATTGAGACTGATACTTTAAAATGAGTTAAGCAAGACGGAGACTGAAAAATGTTAATGGTAAATTTTGCACAAACATTTGGAAGTTTTTGTTCACACAGAGAACAATAGACACATGCAATAAGTTCCCAAGTAGTGTGGTCGACAGTAGGACTTTAGAGATCTTCAGAATAGACTTGATGTAATTATCGAAGAATTAAGTGGATAGGATGGGCAAGCTTGTTAGGCTGATTGGCCTGTTCTTGTCTGAATCTTTCTAGTTATTCTGATGTTCTAATGTTTCTAATCCTATACTGTTTATAATATCACGCAACATGGCACACCAGTTTCTCACATGTTAAACATGTTAAAAACACATAATTTTCATAAATTATGTACAGTATTTCTTTTTGTGATGGCTTTGTGAAGATCTGATAAGAGGTTACTTTTGGTCTGGAGCCACCATCATTAGCTACTATTATACAGTATGTAAGTATTAGTAGTAGTATGGGAATACATTGGAATCCATTCAGTTACATAAAAGATGATAAAATGAGGCTCAGGTCAGACTTCCTGTTCCACGTAGGGGAGGAAACAGATACAATTTGTCAGTCTTTGGGTCTTAGTCACAAACTCTTCCTCTGTTTCCTGTAAATGAGTCCCCATAAAAACAATGCAAAGGTCACATTTCTGAAACTTCTAAAGGCTTCCAACAGTTTAGCAAAAATGGATTTCCTGTGCAGTCTTGAATTAACAGCCAAAACTCATGGCCAAAAGGACTGTTGTTTAATGATACCTAATCTTAGGTCGATTTTTGCTTTGAGACTAATCCTCACTGCGGTGGGTTGGCACCCTGCCCAGGATTGTTTCCTGCCTTGTGCCCTGTGTTGGCTTGGATTGGCTCCAGCAGACCCCCGTGACCCTGTGTTCGGATTCAGCGGGTTAGAAAATGGATGGATGGATGGACTAATCCTCAAGAGATGTGTATGGCATACACTTTTAAATTGTTGTGAAGGCTAGGGGGTGCCAGTGAGCCCCAAACCCCAAACACAAGCACACAAGACTCTCACCCAGTCAAGTGTTGCCTTCCTTCCTCCCAGCTCTAGCTTGCCTGGACAAGGCAGTGTGGTCCCTTTTATTGAGGATCCAGGAGTACTTCCGGTGCTAGGGCTCTGGCCCGTTGGAATCACTTCTAGGTCATATGGAAGTCCCAAATAACAGGAAGTGTATCTCCCTGCAACATCCTCCCTTGCAGGGCAGTACGTCCAGGCTACAATTCCTGGTATTCCTTTCTGGTTTCTGACAGGGCATTGATATCCAGGGAATAAACCCCCAAAGGCAGTCCTTCCTTGTCCTTCTCTTTTGGTTGGGATGTCCGTCCATCCATCTGGGGAGTCTTGTTCGGGCAAGGACTTTCTTCTCTGTCGGACAGGATGTCTATCTGTCCACTTGGGGCATCCCATCTGGGTCAGGAACTTTCCCCTCTCCTGGTCGGGATGCCCATCCTTCTCATGTGGAACTTACATGCATTAGTCCATTTCCATTTCAAATTAAAGGGGAATAAACACTTCTGAATGTGCCTTTTCTACTCGTCAGACAAAGGTCTTTCCCCCAGTGCCACAGTTTGAAGAGATTGATATTTTTTGTTCCATGATAATCTTATGAGATCTTCTCAAAGTCCTTATTTATTTAATGCTGTAGGTGGCAAAGCAAATACTTGCTGATCAGACAGTCTTACATCACAACCCTCATCCTATCAATGACAAAAACAGAAGAAAACTACTATGTGTACCATAGCCAGAAGGTAAAATAACATAGTGTACAGCAAAACAGGCAAAGATCGGGGGTCATTTTTTGAGAAATAAAAGTTTAGTAGAGTTTAATTAGTTACGGCTCACAAAATTACCTCTATGCAGCACTTCAATGCTGTTAATTGTTGTTTTCCTCTCCTCCATTATCAACTTGTCAATTCTCAATTTTTATACTAACAAGACTTTATATTTTCATGAGAGCATTATGTTTAAGCATTGACATACTGTACGTCTATGTATACAAAAGGTTTATACTTTTTTGTTATCATATTATAGCCTTTTTTTAAAACCCTAATTGTACTTCATGAAGGCCTCTTCATTAGAATGAACTGGAATTAAATTTCTGTGTCGTGTTCATGTATGACACATTACATTCATGACAATCCACATAGATCACAACAATGACATCATCGTACAATATCCATCCAGTCATCCTTTTTTCATAGATTTTATTTGAAGAAAATAACATTCCATACAATTGAGTCAAACTGAACAAATCTGAATTCAACCCCTTCCCAAGAGAGAGAGGGGAGCGCCAACAGCAACAGCAAATCTTTAAAAACAACAAAGAAGGGAGAAAATCCTTTTCCCCGATATGAAAGCTTTTTCTAAAATTTTATTAACTAGATTTTGCCATATTTTAAAAAAGATTTGAACAGATCCTCTAAGTGAGAATTTGATTTCTTTCCATTTCAACTAGTACACAACATCAGTTACCCACTGACTGAGGTGGGGCTGGGATTCGTTTTGTTGAGCAAGATAAGTCTACGTGCTAATAATGTGGTGTAGGCAGTTACAATCAATTTGTCCTTCTCCACTTTAAGCCCATCTCAGAGTACCCCAAACACAAGGAGTGATTGTAACCCCAAAGATGTCTGAGAGGCATTCAAAGATTTTTGTCCAGAATGATGTTAATTTGGAGCACTCTCTAAAGATGTGGCCCAGTAAGGCTGGAGCTAGATTGCAATGTTCATAGATTAAATCTTGCCCTGGATACATTTTGAACAATTTTAGCTGAGATAAATGTGCTCAATAAAAGATTTTAAGTCAAATGATTGAAAGCTTTGCACATATGAAGCTAGAGTGTATTCTATGCATGGCTGCCTTACACTCCTTTTCTTAGATGTTAAGTGCAACATCCTTTCCCCACCATACCCTGGGATCTTTGAAAGTAGGGAACTTAAAATTTTTTTATATTTTATTGAGATGTTGTCTGAGTCTTCAAGACTGTTTAATATTTCTTCTGGAATAGAATTAGGAAGGAATTGAGGAAAATTGGGCAGGAACCTTTTAGCAAAGTTTCTGATTTGAAAGGAGTAGAAAAATTGAGTTGATGGGAAGTTGAATTTGAAGCATAATTGTTGTCTGTATAGAAATCTCTAAATATTTTAATCTTGAATGTTTTCCAAAGGTTAAATACTGTTTATGTATGAGAGGGTAGAAAAAGGTGATTGCATTGTAGAGGTGGAACAGATAAAAATTTGTTTGCCTTAAAGTGCTTTCTATATTGGTCCCATATTCTGAGTGATTGCTGAACAATTGGGTTATCAGTTTATTGACGATAATTTGTATTTACTAGGGCGCAGAGCAGAACATATAAAGACGTACAGCAAGATTTTATTTCTATTGCAGACCAGGTCAATGTATGTTCATCAATTTGTGTCAGATTCCATTGCTTTATAGCTTGTATATTTGCCACCCAGTAATACAGTTGAAAGTTAGGTAGTGCCCTGATCCTTCTGCTTTATTTCTTTGTAGAGTCACCTTTTGAATGTGTGGATGTCTCAAATTCCAAATAAATGAGGTTATAATTGAGTCTAATTTGTTAAAGAACATTTTGTTAATATATATGAAGATGCTCTGAAATAGAAATAGAAAGGAAGGATGTTCATCTTGACAGTATTAATTCTCCCTGCTAATGTGAGATGGAGGGTGCACCACATGTTCACATCCTGTTTTTTCCATGCTGATAGTAAAATTTTGTTGAAAAATATCTTTATATTTACTTGTAATGTTTAACCCTAGGTATTTAAACTGATCTGCTAAAATAAATGGAAAAGTGTCCAGTCAAATACTGTGTGCTAGAGAGTTCACTGGAAAAAGTATACTTTTATTCAGATTAATTTTGAGTCACAATATCGTTTGAAATTCTGCTAGTGATTTAAGGACTACTAGTACAGAAGTCTGCTGGTCTGATACATACAGTACCATATCATCTGCATATTTTCTGTTCAAGTCCTTCTCTGGTAATCCTCTTTATATCTGACACATTTAAAAAATAAATGGCCAATGGCTTGATGTCAATTGCAAAAAGCAATGGTGATAGAGGGCATCCTTGTCAAGTACCACATTCTAGTTTAAAGTAGTTTGAGATAATGTTGCTAATACAGACAGAGGCTTCTGGACTGGTATAAAGTAGTTTTATCCATGCACATATGTTTGGGCCAAATCCAAATTTGTGCAATGTGGTGAATAGGTAGTCCTATTCAACCATGTCAAAATGTTTTTTTCTGCATCCAGAGATATTAAGATCTATAGTGTGTTACATTAATTAAACAAACGTTGAAGATTAGATGCTAAGTTTCTGCCTTTAATAAATTTGGTTTGTCTTGTAATAGAGACACTTTCTCAGTCCTTCTAACTAGAACTTTGGAGAGTATCTTAATATCATTACTCAAGAGTGAAATTGGTCTATAAGATGCAAATTGTAACAAGTCAAAGACACTAATTAATGTTTGGAGAAAAATCTGAGGTAGACTTTTATTGTCTCTAACTTCTATAAATGTTTCTAATAATAGTGGAGCTAACTTATTTGATTTTTTTTTATAAAATTCCACTGGGTAGCCCTCAGGGCCTGCTGCTTTCCCACTTTGGAATAACTTTATAGCATCCATAATTCTGAGAGTGTCAGAGGTTTGTCTGGTTCCTCTGTACTAAGAGTAGCTAGCTGTGGTATTTGTAATGCATCAAAAAACTTGTCAGATTACATCTTATCTTCTTTGAACTGAGTAGAGTATAAGGACTTATAGTACTGTCTAAATTTGTGGCTTATATTTTTATGGTCAATGATTATACTGTATCTCCATCTGTGTCAATAATTTCTGTTATTGCATTGAACTTCCTGCTTGTGGATTTGTTGAGCTAAGATCTTATTAGCCTTCTCTCCATGTTGACAGTAATAATGGCATGATTTAAAGATGAATTGCTCTGTTTCTTTTGTTGTGAAGAGGTTAAATTTTGATTGCAGAACCTGTGTTTCCCTATAAAGTGACTCATTTGGAGACCTGGCGTATTCTCGAACTATTCGGGTGATTTCGCTAATTGACTATGACAACCTTCTTTGTTTCCAATTTATTTTTGTGGGAGAGATACTAATTAATGTGTCCTCTTAAAAAGCCTTCAGAGTTTCCCAGAGAATTCCTGTAGAGACCACTGAGGATGCATTTGTCTAAAAAATGATCAATTAGTTTGGAGGTGAATTCTGTAAAATTTTCTCTAGCTAATGACTGGGTTAAAACATTGTAGCAAGCGGCTGGGGGTGGCACCCAGCCAGGATGCCCAGAAGGACCGGAGGAGGGATTATGCCTCCTCCAGACCGCGAGGGGGCAACCGCCCTGGTGGATTTGGGGGCCACGGGAACTGAGCTTGGAAGCTCAGCCTTACAGGGGCCCGTGGTCACCGCCAGGGCGCGCCACGATGCCTGGAAAGCTCTGGTCCTCAGCACTTCCACCACACCCCGAAGTGCTGGGGGGAAGATGACCAGGGACACCCAGAGTGCTTCTGGATGCGCAGCCGGTACTTCTGCCACACTGGGGAGTGCCGGCGGAAGATTAACGGGAGGCACCTGGAGCACATCCGGGTGATTATAAAAGGGGCCACCTCCCTCCATTCAGTGGATTGAGTCAGGAGCAGAGAAGGACGGAGCTCAGCAGGAGAGGAAACGAGGCAGCCTGAAAAGAGAGAGGCATCATTTTGATAGGCCTGGACTTTGGGGGAGTTTTGGGGTTGTGTGCACCTTGTAAATAGTATATAGTGTAAATAAACGTGTGTGTGGTGCTTAAAACCATGTCTACCTGTTTATGTCTGGGCCGCTTTCCACAACATCAACTATGAAATAAGTGTGTAGGGCATAATGATTTAAGCTCCATGATTAGAGGGACATGGTCGGAGGCAACAATAGTGTCTTACTTGCAAGATTTGATAGTGGGCAATAAATTATTATCTCTCTATTATAAAAAAAATCCTGCAGAGAAACAGTAGGGCGTCGAGACGTGATCTTCATGTTAAGATCACGAAAGACACTTAAAAGACCCGCAAGATTAAAGAGATTGGCCACGGAGCATCTCATGGGGACCTTAAACATAAGATTCTTGCAAGACACACTCTATTTACAACCAAATAAGAGCACGGGCAGGAATACACTCAGTCGTGTTTTGGCTTTGAGCACACACAGATCCAGGGCTCTCAGTGCATATAAAACTTATAAGGACAATACGTTATAGATGAAATGTAGATGACTAAGCGAAGAAGAAAGCAGCGTGGAGAAAAGAGACTCAAAAGCGTTGGAGAGACAAAAAAGAAAAAAGAATAATCATGGTGCAAATTCAGAAAGTAAGGAAAGTAATTAACAGCCTGGAACAAGTGGAATTGAAAAAAAAACACGTCCAATCCGGACGTTGGTGTTATACACATGCAAAGCAGGTTAGAGGTAATGAAAGGAATGGAATGGCGCGATACACATGTGGAGAAAGTTAAAGAATATGAAAGTAGGAAAATTATAAAGTATAAAAAAACAGAAAGTAAAGATCGCAGTAGCGCAAACAAATGGAAATTATTACTCGAAAATGGGAAAACAATCACCACGGACCAGGTGTCATTGAAATAAAAGCAGGATAAATAAAATAAAAAGAAATAAAAGACAGAGTATAAAACAAAGTAAAACATCATAAAGAGGTTAAAAACAAGGGGGCCAAACACATGCAGAGTAGGTTAGAGATAATGAAAACTGGAATTCAAAAGCCTTAAAAAAAACGTAGGCGCGAAACACGTGCAGAGCAAGATACAGAATATGAAAGCAGAAAAAACCGACAGTGTCAAAACAAAGAAAGTAAACATCGCATTAGCGCAAAGAAAGAGAAATTATTACTCGGAGAAATAACGAAAAGGTGAATAGAGATCGAATATATGGACATAGGTGATACAGTATGTCAGAAGTATGTAAATATTGTAAGGCTTTGAAGTTTAAGTCAAGAGAATTTCAAAAATGGAGTTTACCTGACATGCATTTATTGGTTACTTTGCAAAAAAAAATATTAACTGCTGATGATGTGGATCGTTTTGTCTGTGCTGAAATTCCAAACAGAGAAACCTATCCTGAATTATGGTACAAAGTCATTAAACACATGTCTCACTGACCTCATTAAAAAGATTCAGCACATTGGGACTCGAAAGATTCCAAATATTGTTTTTACAGAAGTTCAGAAATAAAAGTGAAACAATTGAAGTAGCAACAATTCAAAGAAAAAAAAAATCTTAAAAGTATGTATCCGGAAAAACAAAAACAGGGGTTGGTGAGCGAAGCGAGTGAAGCCCCCTAGTCTTTTAAGAAATGCAGTAAACCTTTCGCTATATTGTGCTTCGACTTTCGTGGCTTCACTCTATTGCAGATATTATATGTAAGCATATCTAAATATATAACGAGGATTTGTCGCTGGTTCGCGGGTTTCTGAGGACAATGGGTCTTTTTACTTCTGGTACATGCTTCCTTAGTTGGTTTGCCCAGTTGATTTCATACAAGGGATGCTATTGGCGGATGGCTGAGAAGCTACCCAATCAGAGCACGCAGTTAAGTTCCTGTGTGCTGATTGGCTCAGCGACGGTGCACTGAATTCGATTCCGCTGCATTAACCAGGAAGTCTCATCTCGCTCATTCAGTATCAACGTGTTTCGCTGTGTAAAGAGTTAACTTTTGTGCTCTTTTGTGTTTATCTTTGTACATAGTCAAGCCCTTCGTTATGGCTCCAAAATGATCTGCTCCTGCTACTGCTTCAGGGGCCGTGTCCAAGCGCCAATGGAAGATGCTAACGATTGCTGAAAAGATAAAATGTTTGGATATGTTGAAGGAAGGGAACAGCTACACCGCTGTAGGACACCATTATGGATTCAATGAGTCCACGATTCTTTTTATTTAAAAAGGAGGAAAAGATATAAGATCTACAGCCGCAGTGTCCTTTAACCAGGGCACAAAACGAGTTGTAAGTGGACGTAATAAGGCGGTAAGGTTTATAAAAGTGTGGGAAGGGTTTATAAAGCCTTAAAATATATATAAATAATAAAATAAATATAAGGTCGCTACTTCGCAGATTTTCACCTATCGCGGGGGGCTCTGGAACGTAACCCCCACGATAGGTGAGGGATGACTGTAATCAGTTCTTGAGTAATTGTGATGAACTTGCAAGAAGAAAGAATATGCTTTTGAGTTTGGATTTAAAAATCTCCATGGGTCTGATAAGTTATGATCCACTGAAAACTGTGTAATTATTTTGCAGTTTTGGATGTTATCATCATTGTTGTTTTAAGACATATCTAGGTCTGGATTTAAAACATGATTAAAATCTCCGGCCATTTTATGAGTGTTCATATTAGGAATTGATGCAAATACATTTTGGATGAACTGTTTATCATCCACATTAGGTGCGTAAATATTTATCAAAATTACTTTAGATTTAAATAAATTACCCATTGCCATGACATATCTCCCTTCAGTATCAGATGCTACATCTGATGCTACAAATGAGATCATTTTATGTATTAAGACTCCCACACCTCTATTTTTCTTTGTATAGCTGGAGTGAAAGATTTGGCCAGTTCAATCTCATTGCAATAGAAACTGGTCTTTACTTATTAAGTGGGTCTCCTGTAAAAATGTTATCTTGGCATTTAGACTTGTTAGGTGAGAAAATACTTTCTCTTCAGATTGTGATTGAAACATTTAACATTCCAGTTAACAAAGTTCATTCTTTGGTCAGAAGGGCACTACTTCTGAAGTTTTGAGGACAATTTGTAATCTTAAATAAAGGTAGTATGTTTTTTTATACAATAACCCTAACCTTGATTTCATATTATTTCCAAGTATTATGGCTAAGGAACCTATTATCATGTTGCTACTGATGGTTGTTTGGATAAAAAGGATAGATAAGAAGTAACTTGTTCTCTAACTCCCCTACCCCTCCCCCAATTTGCCTCCCCAAGTGAGGCTAAACCACACTTCAAGAAGTCCCAGTCCTCTGACATGCCTACAGACAGAGCACATTCAAATCAAAATAAACCCCTAGCAGCATTGTCAATAGGATTAAAATTAAAATTGAGATATCTTATAACAGTACAGTCCAGATTCAATAACCCGATTGTAAGCCCCTTGGAACATTGAATAAAATGAATGCTTATAGAATAAATTTCAGTAAAGCAACTATAAAAAAATGGCAAAAAGGAAACAGAATGTATAGTTACAACAAATGTTGCATTTCAGACAGACCAAGTTTTTGAATTACCAAGACACAACACAACTCATGTTCCCAATTTGGACAAGATCAGTCTTTTTAGCTCTTTTTCCACTTCTTCAGGAGAACTAAAGATGTAGATTTGGCCATGAGAAAACACTTTCAATTTGGCTGGAAACAAGAGGCTGCATCTGATTTCAGTTTTGCATAAGCATTGTTTAATGCTGTAGAGTGCAGCTTGTTTAGAACCTGTTAAATGGGAGAACTGTAGGAAAATACGAATGTGGTTATTTTCAAATATAATCTCCGTTCTCTGTCTGAGAATCAACATCAAGTTTTCTTTAACCTGTAATTTGCCAAATCAGACAGTCAAACTTCTTATTTAACGGATGAATTTTTCTTTAGGAGTATTCAAATGTTTTAGTGCCTAGGAAAGAAATGCTACTATCAGAGTTATGCTTTTCCATGCCGCTATTGGTCAAAAAGATGGTGTCTTGCTGGACACATCATCCTTTATCTTGGTCTGGGCAGAAGAAGTGAAGTTAGAGATGCGCCGATATGATGTCAATCATTGTCAGGTAGGACTTTCTCAGTTCTGGGAATGGGAATTGAAGGAACTCATATATTATGTAACCCGCTCTTAGATTCCACTATGTGGCACTCTGAGGTATATCAAAGGAATTTGTTACAAGGCAACAATGGCTCCATCTTCCCAAAAAAATAACTGCAGTTGATTGCTTTCTTAAATTTTTACTATTATTCATTGTTCTAGTATAATGTATTTCACAAAATACAGAGGATCACCAAGATCAGCAATGAAAAACAATGACATGTCGTAGACATGTTCAGTTGTCCATCATAATCCCTTCAGTCATTGAGACGTCAGCAAAGTGCTCTTCTTCTCTAATGGTGCTGGCTTTGTGGACAAATCTGTCTCTTGTAACATAAATATGGTACAAGAAATTGAGATCAGAAAATGAATGGATGAATAACACATAGACAGTGTTGTCATGAAGCCAATAACAGAAACAAAACACAATCTGATGTGTTCTTTGTTGACTTTCCATGGACTTTCCACATTCTGTCTGCATTCTTGTCAGATCCTCCACCACCCAAGATGGAGCAGTGATACTGTGTTGCCCACATGAGTCTATGCTTTCTGCACAAATGCTATGGTAATCTAGGTTCCAGCCCTGTGCCCATTGCTAAGACTCTGGCTCAGTTGGAAACCTCATCAAAAGCAATACACGAGGTTCATGATTATAATTAGCTCCTAGCATTGTATACGTCAGCATTCTTCTAGCCTGATTTTTATTTGACAGTGTAATCACTGTAAGTGAAGCATGAAATTCATTGAGTCCAGGGCATGACTTTTGCCTCAGGGATGCTGTAGTGTATTACATGATTGTCACCTCACATATTGCATGCTGTTTTGAGTGGTATTACATGCAAACATAAACAGCAGGTGAAGCAAATTGTTTTGAATAAAAAATGGATTATTTCAAGGATCTGTGACCTGGTTTGATGGTCTCTTTTAAAGAACTGCAACTTTATGACTGACTAATACATCAAGTGCATTTTTATTGAATGCCACAAAGGCATATGAGGCTTGGCCTTCTTCTGCTGAAGTTAAAAGTATGTGGGCACCCTTTATTGTTTATGATTCACTTGCCACCTCCTTCCCACGAAGGAATGACAAAAGAGATTGTGGTACAAGCCTCCAGACAGCACCATCTGCTGAGCAAAGACTGCACATGCAGCATCTCTGACTGCTCCAGTGGGAGTGCTGGGCTCAGGCGAAATATTTCGTGACCCTTTGTGTTTCTTACCACTGCAACACCCAGTCACTTCTTGGTCAGCATTTCACAGCTCTGTGCAAACAACATCAGCAAAGCCTTGAACAGTCTGTCTCTGTCTCCCTCTCCTCTCCCTCACTTCTCTCTCTTTTGCCTCCATCATCTCTCTCTCTGCTTCTCTTTTTTCTCTCCCTCTCTTCTCTCCTTTCTTTCTCTATCTGTCTTTTTACCTTCTCTTTTCTCACTCTCTCTTCCTTTTCTCCCTCTCTCTTTATCTCTTTCTTTCTCTCCCTCTCTTCTCTCCCTCCTCTCCTTCTCTTTCACCTCTCTCTTCATTCTGTCTCCCATTCTCTCTTCTCTTCCTCTCTCTCCTTCTCTCCCTCTTTCTTCTCTTACTCTCTTCTCTCTTACACAATGTTCTCCTTTACTTCTCCTTCTGTCTCTTTACCTTCTCTCTCTTCTTCCTCTCTCTCCCTATCTTCTATTGTTCTCTCTCCTTTCTCCTTCTCCCTGTCTTCCTTCTCTCACTCTCTGTTTCTTTCACTTTATCCATCTGCCCTCTCTCTCTCTCTTCTTCCTCTCTCTCACTCCTTATCTTCTCTTGCTCTCTCTCTTCTCTCATTCTCTGTCTCTTCATTCTCTCCCTCTCTCTTTCCCTCTCACTCTCTTCTCTCAATTCTTTCTCTCTCTGCCTCTTTATCTTCTCTCCCACTCTCTGTTTCTTTCACTTCATCCATCTGTCTTCTTTCTTTCTCTCCCACCCTTCCCTCTCTCTCGTTTTTCACTCTCTTTGTTCCTCCTCCCCTTCTCTCTCTCCTTCTTTCTCTTTCTTCTCTCCTTCACTTCTGTCCTTCACTCTGTCTTCCTTCTCTAACTCTCTCTCTTTTCTCACTTCATTCCTCTCTCTTCTCCCTCTCACTCTATCTCCTTCTACCTCTCTCTAGCTGTTCTCTCTTCCCCCCTACCCCACTCTCTCTCTCATCTCTCCTTCTCTGTCTCTTCATTCACTTCCTCTTTCTTTCCCTCTCACTCTCTTCTCTCATTTCTCTCTCTCTCTGCCTCTTTACCTTCTCTCCCACTCTGTTTCTTTCTCTTCATCCATCTCTCTTCTCTCTTTCTGCCTCCCTCTCCCTCTTTCTCTCCTTTTTGCTCTTTTTTCCTTCTCCCCTTCTCTCCCCTCTCCTTATCCCTCTCCTTCTTTCTCTTTCTTTTCTCCTTCTCTTCTCTCATTCTCTCTGTCTCCCTTCTCTCTCTCTTTTTTCACTTCATTCCTCTCTCTTCTCCCTCTCACTCCCTCTCCATCTACTTCTCTCTAGCTCTTCTCTCTCCCCTCCCTCTCTCTCTCTTTCTCTCCTTCTCTTAACTCATAGATACTCCTCTGTATGAGTCATGCCGAACTGCAGTCATCGCCTCCATTCTCACATACTGCACAGTTAAAAAACGAGCACTGAGAAGAGGCATTGCTCTCAAAAATTGCATTTCAAGGACCTGGAGGTGGAATAGTGCAGCAATGCTGGAGTGAGAAAGGAGCTCCAAAAAAGAAAAAGAGGCATGGAGAATGTAAAGCTTTTAGATCTGGAGGAGGCTGGGGAGATGATTGCAATGTGGTTTGGATAAAGTAGATGATAAATAGACCTCCATCCATACAAAAAGATTTAAAACAAGGAAAAAAATCAAATGAATGAGTGAATGTAAATAGCCGTATGCATCGATAGATGTGCGACTGAGTTTAGGTTTTGCCTGCAGAAAGAGTCATGTCCAGAGTTAGGGAGGACCTCAAGAGTTAATGCTGTACTGTTATGCAGAGACAAAGCCCCAAGGACGTGCTGGATTAAAACATAGGCATTCAGCAATCTCCAACATTTTACTGTGAGTGTGAGTGTGTGTGTGTCTCTCACTACTCCCACTCAACTGCTTCCTCTTCTTTGTGCTATTAAAGAGACAGGGAGCTCTTTCACCGAGAAGATCTTAATGTGCAATTAGAAAAGCTCATTAATACACGGATGCCCTCAGACTCCTGGAGATAGTGTTTTTTTTTTCTTACATGCTTTAGCCAATCCAACTCTCTTTTAAACATAATATTCTTAAACCCATTTAATCTAATTCAGCAATATGGGGAGCTGGAGTTTACAGTACCTTATATAATCGTAAAAAATTGCAAGATGACTTACAAAGCAATGCACCTACTATCACAAGATCAAATAAAGCATTGCACATCTAAAGTCCTTCACAGGCTGCCATAGCCTATCCCAAAAGCATTTAGCACAAGACAGGATGCAGCCCTGGATGGGGTGTCACATTTACACTCACCCGTGCACTCCCTCAAATCATCCGTCTTTAGATGCACTATAAGCTTTCTCCCCTTAGGCCAACAACTGGGTTAAGCAGGTCCAGAACGTGTATGTTCAAAAGGTATAACAATTCAATAAAGCATCACGGAAACTGGCTAACATAACACAAAGAGAAACGTTGTCATTTATTGTTTGCTTTATCTTGTATACATATTGTAGCTCCAGAACCAAGTGCCGATGGATTCTTACTCTTTTCATCCCTCTTTTAGTTAGCTTACTGTCCTCACTTTTAACACACCATTAAATTCATATGTAACTTTGGTGGACTTGCCATTTTTATAGACTCCCCTGGCTCTAAAGCTGCACATTTCTATTATGGAGTGCCAGATCATTCTGTTAATAACTCACCCCTAGGCTCATGCAACTTGTCAGCCCCATTTACAACATATAGCATTCATGTTCACATTCTCAAAATCTCTTAATCCAATTCAAGTTTTCTCTCGAGAATAACAGGCAGGCATGAGGAAGTAGGCACCCTTGGATGAGCTGTAACTCCATTACAGGACACACACACATCCACACCGGGTCCAATTTAGAATGAACCTGCACGTCTTTTTAGGATGTGGGAGGAAACAGAAATACCCAGAGGAAAAATCATGCAATCGCTACATGGATAATGGGCATGGAATTTCAAACACGGATACAGGATCTGTGAAGTAGAAGCACTTACCAAAATACCACTCTTGTTTATATAAAACTAATCGTAAAGTTGGTTTTAAAAAGCATTGCTAATCCTACAATATAAGGAATGTGGGACAAGCTGACATTACCCATTTTGCTAAGCTTTGGCACACAAGAGTTTGCAAAAAAGCAAACTGCCAGACACTGTTAATTCCAGCTTAAGTGTCAATTCTCCTCACTAGGCCTCTTTGGAATGCAGCATCTGGGCCTTACCTGATAAAATGATCAGCCACAAAGTGACACCCAAGAGATGGCTCCTTAATGCACCATCTAAACACTTGAACTGAACAAAGAGCCATAACTCTATGATTGGCAACCTCGATGGACAAATGTTGGCACCAGTTGTCAACAAAACGTTTGGTCTTATGTGCACTTTGTAATTATAGTTTGGATAAAGCAAGCTAATGCATTATGGTATTGGTATCAGTGTACCTGAAAAGTAATGACATTTGTGAAGGATAAGTTTTTAGCTGTCATAAGTTTCTCTTTAAATCCAGAGCAGCATCTCTTGCACACACACACGCACACGCACACGCACACGCACACACACACACACACACACACACACACACACACACAGAACAAACTGAGTAAATAAACGCCACAGTGTAGTCACTAGAAACGTAATAATTAGCTAAAGAACTTATCCATCTTGGCCACGGGAATTGAAATTCATAAGTTATGTGTCTTTTTCTATATTAAAGAAAACGCTAAACTAGGCCTCCTTAAATATGTTTTGTGTCATTTGTTATTGTCCTTCGTCTACATATCTATATATACTTGCAAATATCCAGATTCTATTATCCTTATGTTATGTATAAATTATATTATTTGGTTTATTTGTTTAAAAAAGTTTATTGTCATGTCCTAACCACAACAAAGAAAGTGAAAGTTATTTAACGTAGGCGTTCGATAATTTATGAACTTCATAAATTGTACAGATTTCTGGAGATCTGGCTAGAAGGTAAAGCAGAGACCTCTTACACAATCTCAGACATGGAAAAGGGGGCTGAAGAATATCATGCTGTGATTTGTTACAGTATGTTAGTTGAAAGTGTATCATTTTTTAATATGGTGCATTAACATGATGTGAAGACAGAAAGTGGCAAGTAAGCAACTTATGATCGATCAACAAGCTTAAAAGATAAATAAATATTATACTTAATGATGTAAAAACTGGGAGAAAGCTGAATGTTAGAATGGTTCAGTGTTGGGGTGGACAAACTAAGGCCCATAGGCCATATCTGGTTCATGGCACAGGTTTGAGTGGCCCAGAGGCTTCTTGTAGAAATGTATTATATTCTGGCCCTTGTCAGGTCTTTTTAAGAAGATGATGCTACAGTTGATGGGGGCAGGCATGATAAGTTTCCATTTGGTGTTTATCCAAAGAAAAATCAAGCTTTTACCATATGAATATTAGAACATTACAACAGTATATTAGAACAGACCATTCATGCCAACAAACCTGTCAATCATATTTACCTATATTGTCCAAAATAACATTTAGATGAGATCTGAAGGTACTTAAAATCCTCCTTTCAACCACACTACTTGGTCGCTTAAGGACTGCAGTGGAGGTGCTGCACAAAAGGTGTGGTCTGGGTGAGAGAGCTGATCTCATCACAAAGTGCTTCACTTGCAGTGCTTAGAGACAGTCCTGACATGCACAAGTTCTCCTATTAGCTCACACTGTTAAGGAGAGGCTTCTCAGAGCCTTTCCAATCTAGACATCCCAGGTTTGTGGCAGATCCCACACTGCAAATGTTCAAACTGGGACAGACAGTGATGCGATTCCATGATAAAACAGGAGTATTAAGTGTGCTTGTTTTTAGTTCCTTGCTTGCGTTTGTCTTGCATGAATATTTTTAAAGAATACAAGTTTCTGCATTACTGATTGATTTGGTTAACAGTGACATTCCTGAAGCCGGACCTTTGACTCAGGGGTCTGTCCACAAAACAGTATAAAGCATGACATTTACAAATGTGAAAGAAGTAAGGTAGAAGAAGAACAGCTTTCTGGTAGCAGATGCATCAATACAACAGATATTCCTGTGCTTCAACACATGCATTTGATGAGACAAAAGCTAAAATGCATTTATTGGCAAGAGAATCCCGTTTGTACCTTGAGAAAATGTGTGTATTTTTCATACACTTTTCACTGAGTCAGAAGAGGAAGGTAGTTATGGCTTTCCATGTCAGCTCATTTTAATTTTCCATTCTTCAGAAATTATAATAAATTGTGTCAACTGCAAAAAGTAAAGCCTATTCATTTTCCAAATTTTAAAGATCAGTGTTCAGACAGAAGTGAGGACTGCACCTGATATGCTCCTCAGGTTGCCATCTGTAGCCATGAACTTGATTCTCATTTTCTGGACCTTAGGTGCCACAACACAGAGTTTGCAATTTTTTCATCTCCTTTTGCTGTTCATGTGACCAGTGATCCAGAAATTCACTTTAACACTGTGAACTTAAAAATTAGATGTTTCTTTGCTTGATTGCTACCAACTTAATATTACTCAGGATTTGCTTCCAAGGCTTTGCAAGCCTGCTGTGTGTATGGACTTATTATTTGGTGGTGCATACAGCAGCAAACAGATATTTTCACAATGAAAATTGGTAAAAGCAAGTATAGAAGCTTGTCTCACTAACAAGTACAAATATTTGTAATAAAGTAATTGACACAATGGCCAACATCTCAGTTGATATTAGCAGTTTTTGCAGAAACAAGAGGGTTCATATTCATGATTAGAACAATGGCATTGCTAAGGTAACATTAAAATCGGAGTCCTGCCACGTGCAAACGTTCGCTGACGACACTGCTATCGTGGGATGCATCAGGAGTGGGCAGGAGGAAGAGTATAGGAACCTAATCAAGGACTTTGTTAAATGGTGCGACTCAAACCACCTACAACTGAACACCAGCAAAACCAAAGAGCTGGTGGTGGATTTTAGGAGGCCCAGGCCCCTCACAGATCCCGTGATTATCAGAGGTGACTGTGTGCAGAGGGTACAGACCTATAAATACCTGGGAGTGCAGCTGGATGATAAACTGGACTGGACTGCCAGTACTGATTCTCTGTGCAAGAGAGGACAGAGCTGACTATACGTCCTTAGAAGGCTGGCATCCTTCAACATCTGCAGTAAGATGCTGCAGATGTTCTATCAGATGGTTGTGGCGAGCACCCTCTTCTACGCGGTGGTGTGTTGGGGAGGCAGCATAAAGAAGAGAGACGCCTCACGCCTGGACAAACTGGTGAGGAAGGCAGGCTATATTCTAGGCACGGAGGTGGACAGTTTGACATCTGTGGCGGAGTGATGGGCGCTGAGCAGGCTCCTGTCAATCATGGAGAATCCACTGCATCCACTGAACAGTATCATCTCCAGACAGAGGAGCAGCTTCAGCGACAGACTGCTGTCACTTTCCTGCTCCACTGACAGACTGAGGAGGTTGTTCCTCCCCCACACTATGCGACTCTTCAGTTGTACCTGTAGGGGTAAACGTTAACATTATACAATGTTATTGACTGTTATACCTGCCTTGCACTCCCCACCTTGCATTTTTTTACTTGCACTGCATTTGTATCACTCTTTAATTAATATTGTTTTTATTAGTATGCTGCTGCTGGAGTATGTGAATTTCCCCTTGGGGATTAATAAAGTATCTATCTATCTATCTATCTATCTATCTATCTATCTATCTATCTATCTATCTATCTATCTATCTATCTATCTATCTATCTATCTATCTATCTATCTATCTATCTATCTATCTATCTATCTATCTATCTATCTATCTATATTATTGCTCTTAATAATTTTTAATAAAATGTTTTATAAATAAACTTTTTTTGGAGAACTATGTTTGTCATTACCACGTGCTAGATTGCCTTCATAGCCACATCTAGATTTTATATACGGCCCACTCTATGAGTTGCTATTGAAAATTCAACCTGTGACCATATAAGTTTACGCATCCCTGGTTTAGACACATTTCTAGTGGCAGAATTAGCCATGAAGAGAGTAAAGGAGCTCTGTGCTATAGAAGAAAGGAACTTGTATGTGTACATCAAGTGGACAGCCTTGAGCTGTGTGAACAGGAGCATATCCAGTAGACCGATTTCTAATGATGATGGTGAAGATAAGAACAATGTGAGAACAAATAAGATATAGCAACAACACAGTGAGGGCCCATAATAATAAAGGACATTTGTAAATTTTTGGGTACTGATAACCTCTTTAGCATTATAATTACCCTCAAAAAAATAAGCCAAAAATGTAGATTTTTTTTTCCAAAAAGTTAAAATGTTATTTTGTGTAACAGAAATACTGTATGTAAATACCAAAATGTCAGCCTAAATACAGTAGGAAAGGTCTGTGTACTGTCCACTGCTTTCCAGATGTAGATTTAGTACACGTCATTTGTGTGAGATGCTTCGAAACAGTGTGACATCACAATTCGGAGAGTAGAAGCATGTTTCATCAAACGCTTTGATTAGCGCATTTTTTTTCTTTTGCTTGCTCATAACAGAGTAGAATGTCAGTGCCTGATCCACATAATCAATGCGTTGTTGTAGGTTCCACAACGTAAGGCTAAGTGACTTCCACATTCCCCCCGAATAGAACAATGACAGTTGCTGTATTGTGAAAAGTGCTTAGGTGGCTAATGTCTTTTTTGTTCTTTGACTTGATTGCTAACATTTTAACTTTTTATTATATTATTATTATTATTATTATTATTTATTATATTATAGTGGTTTGCTCGTACACTGCCATATGCATCAGTTTCACTTTGTGTGTCAATGTCTGATGACCAAATCACATTGTCATCACTATTGCTTGCTTCAACTAATGGTTCCATTTCAGTTTGTTCTAAAACTGGCTGTCATGTCTCAGCTGGGGTTCAAATTCATGTTTCATGTCTTTTTAGTTCTATTATTTATATTAATGTTACTTTTGTTGATTATGTACATTATTCTTTGTTTTTGATTTTGTTTATGCATGTTAGTTGCCTGTGTGATGTTCCATGTGTTTGTGGATAGCCCATCAATTGGTGGGCCACCTGCCAATCACTGCCAGGAATTACCCTCAGCCCTATAAATCCGGAGGGTCTCCCACAGTTTCTGGTGGTTCATTTTGAATGAGTCCAGATGTGGTGAGTTTACTTGAGTTTATAGTGAATTCTATTATTTATTGGATCTCTGACATTTTGACTTCTCTTTTATTTTTTGACCTTGCCATTGGAATCTGTTTTGGGACATGTTTCATATGGATTGTCCTGTGTTTCTGGCAATTCCATTTTGTCTTTGTGTTCCACAGAGCATCATCAATGTACACTTTTTGTTATATGTTACATCAGATAGAACGCAGCATGGTTTCACAGTGGTAGCACTACTGCCTTACAACAGGAAGATTTGCATCCCAGGTGCTCCTCTGTGGAGTTTGCATGCTCTCCCCATTTTCTCTGGGTGTCTGGGTATTCTTTTTTCCTCACAGTCCAAAGACACAAAGGTTTGGTGAACTGGTGTTGCTAAATTGGCCCTAGTGTGTGTGTTCATCTTGTGATGGGCTGGCACCCTGTGCAGAGATTGCACCTGCCTTGTGACTGGTGCTTGCTGAGATAGGCTCCATCTTTCCTGTGACCCTGCTCAGGATAACCGGGTCTGGAAAAATGGATGGAATGGGTATCAAATGGAAACCTGAAGTTACATAGTGGAGCATCATTGCCTAATAACCAGATCAACATTGAGGCTGAATCATGATAGTTTGTCTGCCATTTCAGCAGGTGTCAAAGCTGGGAAATATTAGTCAAAAGGACTTTTGTTCAGTACAGTATAAATGACACAGCCAACTGCATTTGGCTTACACAATGTCACGATGACACACAATGACTCTACGGCTTGGTCAAAATGTAGCATTATGTATAAAATATAAATAATTAATGGTACAGTCTTCCTTTAGGGGTATTAAAGATGCGGATTGAGTTGAGTTACTAATTTTCCCTTCCCTAACATTCTTACCTGCTTGGAGTGCACCAAAAACTGCCAAAGCTCACATGGTTGACATCAGGTAACTAAGATTAAAGTTATCAATAAACCTCATGACAAATCACTGTGGTAAAGTCCCAGCTGTATCCTCTCCAGCCAAGGTAATAGGAAATATCCTTTTTTTCCATCCTTGATGTGATTTTATTCTCGGTGACACCATTAAATTTCATTCATCAGTTCACTTAATGTCTAACTTGTGCTATTCAGCATCCAAGGACTGGAACCGGCATCATCAGGTGTTAAGCAGGAATCAGCCCTGGAGGGAGCAGCAGTCTTTAAGAGGCCCCACTCACTCACACCACCACACTCAGACTGGAGCAATTAGGAGTTTCTCTGGATTTTGTGAAGAAATCGGTGTATCTTTGGAAAAATACATATGAGGATGTGAACTTGTAGTAATCTTAATACATAATTCGCCTGTCTCCTCACTCACTCACTCACGTCTGTCCGAAACCGAATGTGCAGTCGCCTTCTGCGCACGTCTGAAGCCGAATGCGCAGTCGCCTTCTGCGCAGCTGCCCAAAAAACCTTACAAGACTGACATCCAACCCCAACATCGCGGCAGGTGGCGGATTTACGGCCACAAAAATTCAAAGAGAAAGGCGACTTCGATTAAAGCTCTAGAGGCCTGAAAGGCGATTTCGACTACAGCTCGAGGCCTAATTATGCATTCTGATTCAATTACGCATTCATTCAATACACCTATATCACGTTTGTGGTGCTTATACTTATTACTATTCCATATTGTACTGGAACATTCATCATTCAATATTATACTATAGGCCTGGAAAATTCATCAACTAACAGTACAAGCCTGTACAGTAATGAGTAAAGCAGACTACAATCATTACAAAACAACTTCTTCGTTACTTATCATTTGTTCTTCATACACTGCTGACACAAACTCGTGCCCGTTTCATCTTATGTTGTCGAAACGGGCTCTTTGTCTAGTAATAATAATAATAATATGTTTTATCTATAAGCGCATTTCAGAATACCCAAGGATTCCATACATTAGTATAAAACTTTAAAACACATCATTAACAACCAAATATGTATATGTAGTTAACAAAACGAACACAGGCACTACACAGGGGAGTGTGCTGAGCTCCCTGCTCTACTCCTTGTTCACCTATGTCAAACACAGCTCCAACTCCATCATTACATTTGCTGATGACACCACCACTCTAGTTCTGATCTTCCATAATGATCCAGCATTTCTTACAAAGAAGAGATCTGCCTTCTGAAACAGTAGTGTTGGGTTGATAGTCTCTACATTATTGAAAGAGATGTTGAAAGACCTCAAGAGGTAGAGAGAAACCACACTTTTAATTACATTGGACAACAGATTCGCATTTTTGGAGTCACTATAAAAGGTGATGAAATGTAGACTCAACACATTTTGGCTACCATCAACAAAGTTCATCAATGATTTTACTTACTTAGATGTCTGAAGAAACCCTGGATGTCTCCATCTACACTTATAAATGTCCACAAGTACACAGCAGATTTGGTCCTCACTGGCTATATTTGTTGTGATGTTGGTCCCACAAAATTCCAAAGCAAGCCTGAAAACTCAAATTAGACCTTGTTTAGAAAGTCAAAGTCAGGCCTACAGCCTGCCTTGGCTTGTAAATCTGAAAAAGGGAAAGCAAATCTACATAAACCCCTGTCCCAAAGAACAAAGCAGTGTCTTTTATAATATTACCTGAATTTATTCAAAAACATATTAAAAACTATAAAAATAAAATATTTCATCAAGGAGTGTAAACTGTGTTGCCTCCAAGAGGCAGTCCAAAAGTGAATAAAATCCATATCCAAAAGAGAGGAATTCAAAAACGTGAAGCAAGAGCAAAATATTAAAAAGCCACAATAATTAAAAAACAAAAACTTGCAAACGTTCGAAAAAGAATCCAAGAAAGGTGAGCCAAAAAACACAAGGAGTAGCTAATACCTCAGCAATAGGCTGCATTATATCAGACCTTTATTTAAACTGAGGGAGGTTCCCACATGTAAGGGAGATCTGCCACCGTGGGCTCAACATACAACAGACAAGGAATATAACTAATAGAGGTTTTTATATGTAACAAGGACAGTAAATACCTAAACACATTATATGAAAATAGCAAATAACACATCTATCTATTATATAAAAAATTTTGGGTCAAGACGTAATCATCTCGGGGAGACATTTTGAAGTCCCATGAGATTACTTACACGTCATGCCCTACTTACAAACAATTGCTCGGAGACACTTTAATGTCCGGGGAGACAAGGAAGTGAGACAAAAGGACAGCTGACATACAGGCTTTTAAGTGATTGTCGTGCAGCGCGACATGCAGAACACGCAGCTTGGTAGCAGCAGCTGCTGTACAGGCTTTTAAATGATCGTCACGCAGTGTGACATGCAGATCATGCAATTCAGCAGCAGCAGCTCAAGCCAGCAGCTGATTCGTCTGCATCTCCTTAGCATGCGTTCAGCCCCCCCTTCACAAGGAAGCATGCCCCTGGGGAGAGGGGTTTGGGGGGTGGGTGAGCAAAGCAAGTAGGGGGCAAAGCCCGCTAGTATTAATAAAAAATACTAAAAGAGAATAATAACCTAAAATAATCAGCAAGATATAACTGAAATAAATCACCAACAAAATAAACTTAACAAAACAGATTAAAAGTAAATCATTCTAAGAATGGCAATTTCTCACTAAAGGGCCGCAAGCAGCTTACAAGGATGGCTAAGGCAGCGCAGAATATTAACTACCTGTTGTTCAGAATATGTGCAAAATCCTACAACTCTCGGATAAATGGTGGAAATTGCAACAACGCAGGAATGAACCGCACCAAAGGGCAAACCCACATACATTACACACCTGCACACTTGTCCCAAACAAATCAGCCATACTTCATTGTTGCTCCCTACTATGATCCTTAAAAGCTGCAGCATAAATTCTTCCTCAGTACTTTGATACTATTTATTCAGATTTGTCCACTGTTCATAAATAATACTTTGAGTCATTTAGTTGACCGCTGAGTGTAACTTGGACCATTTTCTGCAAACGTTTTCTGAAAATTGACTTCAGTTTGCAGCCAATACAGAGAAATGTTCTCTCTCTATGAGTATGGCATAAAGTGACTTCAAAATAAATCTAACTCCCCAGGAATTAGCATTATTTGCTTTCTTGTACAAGTTGCACAACAATACCTTTTCTTTCATTCACCCATTTTGGATTAAATCTATTCTATAGCTATGCAGTAGGTACTGGGGACAACTGTGGTTTCATTTCTTCTCAGGTTTACAATGCTACTCATATGTAACCACACAACACACATTTATTCATTTTCTTAATCAGCGTTTTTATGGATAGATTTCCTGGATGCTATTCCAGCAGCAATGAAATGGATGCCAGTCCATTGCAGTGCACACTCTGCCATCTCAGTTGAGTGGACAGTCCACCTGAAAGCATGTAGGAAAATGAGACTCTAAAGATTTACAAGCAAACAAAACTCTATATCAACATTGCCCAAACTTTTTTCTGTTGTGACACACTGTTTGTAACTAAAAGCATCCCAAAGCACAATGCTGTTCTACTAACCACAAACACATAATGTCTGTCGCACACATGTGCATGGGAGACAGCTAAAGGGTCTAAATGAGGGTAATTTCACACCAGACCATGGGGTGGCAGAGTGCACTGAAATTTTTTCTCACTTTCCTGTAGATCGTTCATGGGAAATTCTGCCTGGCTCTGATGACGTCACTTCCAGTTCTGACTTTGATGACATCACTTCCGGTGAAGAACCCATGACTGAAGGGACTTCCCTTTTGATGAAGTCACATCCGGGTCCCAACCTATGGAAGAGGACCCTTCCTCTTCTGGTCTCGGTGACTTCACTTTCTTTTCTGGCCTTTAAAGCCGCCATATTTGACTAACCTAATCAGTTCTGTTTTGGACTCTGTTCTAAGCACATCATTGCTAGCAATGTACCCATTTGCAGCCAGGGAATATTATACGGGTGGCTGCCCCAAACCTTTTATGACTCTTGTGTCTGCTTTTTGTGACAGTCTCATACACATGCTTAACAGTCCAAAGGGGCATGACTACTGGAAAAGCCGGTTAAAAGGCAGCTCCAAGATCAGTATTTACAGACACAGCACTTAGTGACCACAGCGGTGGTATCTTCAAGCTTCTTTGCCCTGCCCCCTTTGTCTCACAGGCAACTTGTATTCCCGCAATCTATTGGCTCTCCTAAACTCACTGGTGACCACACACCCAGCCTGATAGACTCTAGCAGCCTGGAGAAACATCTGAAGAGCTCTAAGTGCTGTGTCTGCTACATAGCTTTCGCAGAGCTACTTTTTGCCAGCTTCTCCAGGTAGTCCTGTCCTCTTCATTCAGGTCTCGACCACCTGAGGAGTTTATCACTTGCAGGTTCAGACCCAGGTGTGCTACACTACTATTTCCATGGCACATCTGGGAAGCTCTCATGGCACATCACTGTGCTGCGGTACACTAGTTGAAAAACATTGCTCTATATAGAAGTCAGCCCTGCCTGAAAGAGAATTCAAATAGTTAGAAGATGCACTGTGCCCTCTTGTGCCACCATGCTGCCCCAGATTGCACATTTCATTTAGGATGCCTTCAAGGTTGAATAACCCATCATTCAATTACCTATATTAAATTTGCATGTGGTCCTTCTGGTGGATGGTTGGTTCTCCCCAGATCCTATAAGAAAAGCCTCCATCCCCTTGAATGCCGTAATGCAGTGTTCCCTAAAGTTTTTTTTTTCTCTCATGACCCAATTTCGCCTTCTTTGTGTCTTTTCCCCTTGGAGAATCGTCGCCGACAGTCATCCTGGGGGAGGGCCTTTGGAGAATCACTAATCCAGGCCATACATTTCAGAGCAATGTTGGGTTTGATTGCTTAAACTGCCCGTAACCACCCTTTGCGAGACACTGTACAAACCATTTGTGACCCCTTCCCATTGAATACTACTGTGAATCACGACTCTGGACGACTTTAAATCAGACAACTCACAGCCCAAAATGGGTCATGACCCATAATTTAAGAATGGAAAAGCACATTTGGAAAATAAAAAGACTATTCCACCCAATTTTTTTGGTTGTGTTGATTTGCTAAAAGTTAAGTTGTACATAAAAGTCTTGAAAACAACACAGGTGGGTGGTTGCCAGACATGTCAAGCCCCTTCAGGGTAATGGAATGTTTCCAACTTTAACTTCTTTCATCTTTTGTTGGTGTTCTTTTCGTTGTTCTTAATATTCAGCAAATTGGAGATTTAATTGGCATGGTGAGTCTCAGGGATGATCAGATTACATGACTAGTGATTACAGGAGCCCAACGATGACTGCATCACACTAGGTAAGGTTTTTTAAATGAAGTTTGTAACTGTAAATTACTGGAGAAGTTGTGTAATGTGACATGACCTTTAACCTTTACACTTTAAGAAAACAGTCTAGTGCTTACTTTTGGTAGATTTTTCATGTGTCTGCACAGCATACAAGGTAGACTGGGATGGATTTATGTAAATAAATATGACTTTAAAAGTGAAGTTGATCAGCATTCCTGTTTTTAAAGATTAGTGTTTAGAGCATTACAATTGCAGAAAATCTTCAAAGCCCCGAGTGTCAGCAGTCTACATCCTTAACAGCCAGTAAACCCAGACCGACAGGTGCAGCAGCCTAGCACAAACATGCAGTCAGCAGCAGAACTGCACCTGTAGTGTAAATACTCCGGCGCCCCTCATGGACCAGCAAGCATTGGGTTGAATGATAAAGGAAAGCACTGTCTTCAATCAGCAGCACTGCAGGCGTCTCTGCACCATTGTTTGGCTCCGCTGTTCTTATTTAATTGATTAATTGCATATCGTTAAGGTTTCCCAGATTATTCATGTGTTGCTTACTTAGCGCTTGATGGATTATGCACCTGTTTTTTTTTATGTGTGATTAATATCTAATTGTTAATTGCCTCACCTGCTCTTACTTTTTATGACTGAATCAATTTTGTAATTGCCGCACAGAGGAAATGACAGCCTCCTGGGGGAAATGAGGGGACCAGATATTCAAGCATGGATTGCTGAGAAGAAGACCTGGCTCATAGCTGATGTGTGCTTTTTACTCTTTTTTTGTCATTTTTGGGCAGGTTTTGGTATACACTATACAGTAGCTTCAGACAGAAACAGCAGACTTTCTTCTGGCATTTTTTCAGTCACTTTTGCAACCAAACGTCTGACAGATCATTCTGCATTCTTAAGCATGTTACAATGCTAGAACTAAGTAGCACACAATGACTCCTGCATAAAGAAGGGAATGCAGACCCTCATTCTAGTTTTGTCTTCTGATTGCTGTTTTAGAAAGGGGCCCTCTGGGCCCAGAATGATTGCCAAGGAGGTCAAAAATGATGAAAAATAGTGTGCTTAATGTGCAGAGAAGACAAGAAGCACAAGGTAAACAAAAGAACAGCAAGACCTGACATCCTTATGATGGGATGGTTCACCACATTCAGATTCATGCTGCGAAGTAAAACATCTACAAACACCTCGAGTGTCAGTCACCTTGGTACCAACACCAACCAGCTTTTATGATTTTGTCTTTCTTAAAACTTTCTGAGAGCTTGTTTTAAATCCTTTTCGTTCATAGCTGTTGCCATTGTGAATTTTACTATTAATATTATTTGCAGTTAGTAATAAAATAAGTTGTTCAATTTCTATTGCTATTTAATTCTTCTTCATTATACCCATTTCTTAGTCTGTCTTTCCTTGACATTGGCTGTGTGATACCCCCAGAACAGTGCATGGAAGATCATTTAGAGAATGCTAGAAACTAGAAGCTGATAATTCAGATTGGGCTGGGTATAAATATGCAATGACACATCATATTAGGGGGGTGGACTCGGTGGTACAGTGGTAGCGCTGCTGCCTCGCAGTAAGGACACCTGGGTTCACTTCCTAGGTTTGCATGTTCTCCCCATGTCTGCATGGGCTTCCTCCCACAGTCCAAAGACATGAGGGTTAGGTGCATTGGTGGTCCTAAAATTGTCCCAAGTGTGTGTGTGTGTGTGTCCTGCAGTGGGCTGGTGCCCTGCGCAGGGATTTGTTCTTGCCTTGCGCCCTGTGCTGGCTGGGATTGGCTCCAGCAGACCCCCGTGACCCTGTGTTAGCATATAGCGGGTTGGATAATGACTGATTGACATCATATTAGGGCTAAAAATTAATCATATATTAATTGCAATAGCAGTTTTGACTGCCTCAATATACTAATCACGGAAAGTAATGGTTGCTACACTTCATTTAGTAATCCTTCTTGTCAGAGATTGAGCTTTCCCAGCTACAGCCTGCTGTAAACAGCAAATGAGTGATGTAATTAACCACAGATGTATTCACTAAGAGCAAGAGCGCTGGCGAATCAGAGACACTCACATTACAGGACTAAACTTATCACATTTTTAGGAGTCTGACAAACACTATCTTTTAAAAAGTGTGAATATTTCTCTTTTTAATACTTTTATAAGGTTCAGTTTCGTTGTGTGGTGCGCTGTAGCAGTGCATGCTCCTAACCTCTCTCTCTCTCTCTCTCTCTCTCTCTCTCTCAGTTTAGCTTATTTGTTGAATCTACAATATAAGTTTAATATTATGTTTATGTATTCTGTTTTAAACAATTCCAGTGACAGACTGTAGAAAACAAACACTTCTTCTTCTTCTTCTTCTTCTTTCGGCTGCTCCCGTTAGGGGTTGCTACAGTGGCTCATCTTCTTCCATATCTTTCTGTCCTCTGTATCTTGCTCTGTTACTCCCATCACCTGCATGTTCCTCTCTCACCACATCCATAAACCTTAAGACATTCAAATATAAATGAGCTGTTACTTTATTTGTATGATAAATGAGCGAATAATCAGTGACAGAGATCTCGTTCACCAATGATGATTTAGTTCTAACTAGAAAAAATCATGAGTCTGATGGATGGTACTTTCACACACGCTTTAAACATCGGAATGAAAGAGGCTGACGGCATCATACATGTGCTTTACCACTACTGTTGAGTGCTACTGAATTGAAATGTTCGTGCTCGCAAATTAAATCTCAGGATTTCTTGAAAAGAGACATTCAAACAGAATGAATCATTTGTTAATCACACCTTATTAGTGGATACTTGCGTTGTACCTTTCTTTCACTCTCTCATTTTTATTATACTGAACACTGCCTTTGTTTAAGAACTAAAATTTTTGGATTAACGATTGTTTTTGTTTTGTCTTTCAGTCAAATCTGTTTGTTATCTTTTCACATTTGTTTTTCTTGGATTTTTGTAAAAATAAAATATTTTCATCATTTGAGTCAGGGGTTTTCACAGTGCCCCTCTCCTTTTTCAGTTTTGTCATTTTTGTGAGCCGTTACCCCTGTATGGTTGCTTTAGGTCACAAGCCTGCCTCTTGAGTTTGAGGTAAGGCTGTTTATGGAATCTTTCGGCCTAGTTTTAGAATAAGGCTTGGTTTTGAGTTTGGTTGATCCCTTCAGATTAGGGAACAGGGAAGAATGCACTGAAAGCACATTAGTAATCTGTTTCCACTTAGTTCTGGTAAAATGTTTTGTAGGACAGTATAATTAATCGCATATTAATTGTGATTACAACTGCTTTGATACACTACTCAAGGAAAGTGACAATTACTACACTCCATTTAGTACTCCCACTCTGCCAGAGATTGAGCTTTCCCAGTTACAGCCTACTGTAAATAGCAGATGAGTGTTGTAATCAATCACAGATGTGTTCACTAAACACAAGCGCACTGGCGAATCAGAGACACTCACACCATAGGATTACCTATGTGCTAAATACTAACTACATTTTTAGGAGTCTGATGGCAAACAACATATTTTGCAGATTGTGAATGTGTTAGTTTTCAGTTTGCCGAAGTAAGTAATGTTGACTCCAGATCAACTGATCAACTGACATTTTTTTAGATGTTTAAGCACCAAAATTAAAAGTCATCTGTAATAATTAAATATTTTGTTTGCAGAAATGCACCATGCAAACTGTTACACGACTTCAAGCAAACATTTATACAACACTTTAAGATTCAACCACATAGTCCAGTAAGAAGAGTGCATGAAATCCAAGTGAGCAACAAGTCCCAGCAATGTTACATCCTGTTTACACTGTAACATATGTCCACACTGCAAAAACTGCATATGCAAAAACTAGACAAAAGAGAAAACTTTCAAGAGGAGTTGTTTTGCTTTTATTTAACAAAAAAAAATCTGCCAATGAGGTGAGAAATATTTACTTGATAAAATTTCTTCAAATAAGCTAAATAATCGTAAATATACATTTTTTGATAAGTCAATAATTTTTAAATTAAGGAAATCAAAATTTAATGTCATGATATAGGTGCGTTTCACTTGCTTAGATTTCTTTTTTTGCAGTGTATTTCCAACAACCTATTGAAAGTAATATCAGATAACGGTAGTCATTGTGTTTTATTTATCAAAAAACAAGGCTGAGATTAAAACTGCATGCAACAGATTTGTAAAAATAATCAACAGTCAGGGTAAGAGACGTCACCCCCTCCTGAAATTATTTTTCCAAAGTTATGTTGCCTTTACTTTATTCCAAATGTAAATTAAAAATGGATCGGAAACAAGTGGAGGTTTTTGAGGTGGAATAGAACTATGGATGCATGCCTAAACATAACGGTTTAATTGTATCAATGAGGAACATACACTGAAATGCAAATATTCGAAATACTGCTTCTTTAAATGAGTGCGCCTTTTGTTACAATGTTTTCCTCAGTAAAGGGCTGAGACTGGTAGCAGTGTGTAGCAATGTGTTACTATTGAAATTTTTCCTGAGCTTGCTGTAAATTAATATTGTTTAATACTTTACATACAATTTGTGTTTACATTCATTTCTTAATCTTAGGTTCTATCAAGTTTTTATTATCTGCTTTGATTATGCATACCTTACAGCAGAACCCGAACTTAGTATTTCCATGTCTAATGTTACCCGGGTTCACTTCCTGGGTCCTTCCTGCGTTGAGTTTGCATGTTCTCCTCGTGTCTGCGTGGGTTTCCTCCGGGTACTCTGGTTTCCTCCCACAGTCCAAAGACATGCAGGTTAAGTGCATTGGCGATTTTAAATTGTCCCTAGTGTGTGCTTGGTGTGTGTTTGTGTGCCCTGCGGTGGGTTGACGCCCTGCCCGGGGTTTGTTCCCTGCCTTGCACCCTGTGTTGGCTGGGATTGGCTCCAGCAGACCCCCGTGACCCTGTAGTTAGGAATAGCAGGTTGGATAATGGATGGCTGGATGTCTAATGTTTTCCCACATTTCACATTTTTGAATGGTGTGTGGCAGGCGGAGATGGCTGGTTTTTCAGAAGTAATATTAATTTTGGAAAAGAAAGAATATTTGTGTTATACTTAAATTTTATTTTATAAATATTTATATATCGGTAATTTACTCTATTAAAAATCAGTGACCTGCGGTGGGTTGGCACCCTGCCCGGGATTGGTTCCTGCCTTGTGCCCTGTGTTGGCTGGGATTGGCTCCAGCAGACCCCCGTGACCCTGTGTTTGGATTCAGCGGGTTGGAAAATGGATGGATGGAAAATCAGTGACACAAATTTTATAATAAGTGTGATATATTTTTATTGCAAAAAAATGAAAGAGAACATTTTTAAACAGGAAAATTTCAATTTTTCAACTAATCCAGTATTTAACAGTTTTCAAATTAACAATTTTTAAGTGATTCCCTGCAACATGGAGGTTTTTACTGTAGTGTATGTAAGCAGAATATAGCATATGCAGTTGGCAAGGCAAGGTGCTCATTTCATTGTTAATTGAAGTTAATAATCACAATTATAATATCAAAGGGAATAATCATCAGCTATGAGTTTTGTCATAATCATGCAACGCTGTCTTATATATTGATAAAAAGACAAGCCACAGAATAAATGCTCTGGCAAAGGCTTGGATTAAGAACTAATTTGGATCAGAAATGAACTGGTGATACTAAAGGCCTAAAAAAAAACTTTTAGGAGTTAAGTTAGAAATCAAAGAAGCACTTGCTGAGTTAGATCAATGTATGTCACACCACAAGTAACTGTTTCTCTTCACTTATAGGGTGAGCCGTTTACCTGAGATGCGCTATGACCCACCTCCCTGCTCTGTAATGGCCCAAAATGCTGAATTCATTCACTGTATTATAATAAATTGATTTTCAAATGAATTACATGATAAGCTTGAGACTTTTTTTCTCATTCTAATTAAAATTAAGATAAAAACAAGAAAATGTAATAAAAAAATAACCACATGGTGAAATGTAACCTTTATGTGGATGATTGCATTTTATATGCTGTATATTAGTGAAGGATAAGAAAAAGGAACGACTGATGATTGCCGATACCCTGAAATTACCCTGAAACTGTTTTGAATAGAATGTTCTTTTAAGGCTGCATGTAGTTCAAAATGAAAAACAAAAAGATTGAACAGGTTTGTTCAGAAATTAGGTATTTATTAGCACAGTGTTGTTGATCTAAAACATTTCCCACCATAAAGACAGAGCAGAAGGGCAGAATATCTGTAACAGTGCTACAGGCCTGTAAGACCTACTGTATTTATGTACTGTATATTACTTGAACTGTACTACAGGCTATACAATATAGTAGAAAGAAAAAAAGCTTATTTTTATTTTATTTATTCTTATATCTGTGCATGGCTCATGGATGACACTTTAGATTTCACAAATTTGAATCCCGTCTATATATTCCCAAGCAGAGCAACAAGAGGAAAGGAATACAGTAAATACATAGCAATAACACACACCAGAAACTCCAATTTGGGCCTCCTCCATAAAGAATACAGATTTTAAGGCTGATGGGTGCATTTATAACCATAATACTGCATTTGTTTTCATACTACCTTTTAGAATGCAAACATGTACGCAATTTCCACATTCTCCTTCACTCAGCAAACCTTAGATATTTTTGGTATTGATTTATTGTCACCAGTTTTTACACATAGCCTACCATATGGGTCCAGAGCAACCATGGGAGCAAAAGTTAAAGTTTCTGATACAGAAAAGAAAGGATAACTAATTCCCGATGAAGATGGAGTGTAAACTCAAGTTTTTGTGTAGAAAGAAATATTTCCTGCTTAGATATTCACCTTAATAAAAGGATAAATATCAGTGTGTCTGTCAGTGTGTCCATTTGGTTGCCGTGTCTCTTTCATTCCAAAAGATGGTGCATCACAAACATTTGTAGTAATAAAATGCATTGCATTGGTCATTTCAAAGACGGCACATCACAAACGTTAACCCAGCTTTTTAAAATCCTATATAGGCTTTGAATTGTGTATTGCAAATGTTAATACTCGCGTCTATGTCGATAACTTAGATTTCAAGATAGTGTTATTTAAGTAAGCAAAAAGTTACTTAAGCAATACACATATACAGTATATACAACAAGCACTTGCTCATACAAGTTACAAGTGGCCACAAAAGGGTGGCTTCCTGGCTTTGAGCAAGAAAAATGGGGCAAAGCAGAGTCACTGACTACATCTGTTTGGAGGACCAACTGGCGGCCCTTATTGTGATGGATCCTGCCCCCTTGTCTGCCCAAGAGGTTATAGGAAAGGAAAGTCAGCTGGGAAGCAATAATATTCCCCTTCCGTGCCAGGACATGAACAGCAGCTACAACAAAGTTGGTGTCCCAGCAACCATGGAGGGACACTCTGGTTGGACTTGGAATATTAAGATAGCTGGTGACTGTCTGCTATTGCCAGAGCCTCACCTCATACACTGTGTGACAGCATCCTGCCTGGTGAGCCCCAGGATGGATGACAGAAGGGCAGTATGGGAGTCTCAGAGGCCTGTCCTGTCAGGTTTTTGTGGGGGGCACCAGCGGGAGTTCTTGGATACTGACAGCATAAGGACCATTGGGGTTCTATCTGACTCGGAAGTTCTTCCCAGAGGCAATAGATTAAGCTCCAGAAGTATTACCAGGTCCAGACTTAAAAGAGAGCCCTCCACTTGGCCCATGGAATTGGAGTCTGGAAGAGACGGACAAGACATGTTGAGAAGAGTGGAAGGAGGAGGGAAATGCACAGGGAAGAGAAACTGTGGACTGCTCTACTGTATATTGTGTAGAGAATCCTGCTTAGAGGTATTTTCTTATGCAAAAACTATTATTTGCACCTGGAACTTGGTGTTGTGCAATTGTGTCTGAGGTTTGGGTTACTGCTATGCCCCCTACTGGCCACACTGTATTGTTTCCCTTAGAGTGGAAGAGGACTATTCGAGCAAATTCTGGTTTTACTTCTACCCCATAGGGTGCAATGCCACCCTTTTGTTCAGGTCCCTATATAACCAGCAACTCCATTAAAAGTTGATGATCATTCTGGACCCTGATCCCACGGAGGACAGGTCTGCTCAGTCAACACCACGATAACAACCCTACCAATCGACTGTGTACTGGAGCTACTCTCTGCACCTTATTTTTCTTTTGCTGCTTGCTCTTTTGGCATGCCAACATCCTGACATTATCTCTGGCTTCTGTTACAGTGCATGCATAGAAGAATGTAAGCATACAAGTTATTCATTTTGTCATTCTTCTTTTGCTCTTGCAGCCATAAATTGTGTGCATACATACAATATTATAGCCTACTTTCTATGTAAGACAGGATGTACTGTTATCACTGGTAATTTTATAATTTTGCTTAAATAAATAAGATAAACCTGTTTAACAATAATTTGGTCTAGATTTTGATCTCACATGTTCAGAATGGGAGGCTTTTACAGCTGTGTTTCTATCTTGCTACCTCTTAATGTAGATATTTATGATTTAGAGAGGTAAGAGATGAGGAAAGAAATGCTGCAATGGTTATCAAAACAGCAAGGCCTTGAAAAAGTCCATGTTCTTAATAGCAGATTACGAGTCAGTGCAGAATGATACTTCTGGTGTCATCAGATCATGAATGTTTGGGCAGGGAATTGTAGAGGGGAAGAGCTCAGATGAGGATGAAGAAAATGAAGGTGAAGGGGGCAAACAGCTGCAGCAGCTGTGCATAGTAAAACAGCATGTCACATCACCTACAACAGCTTTTTCAGAAGCAAGGGTGTACAAAAAACACAGAAGTTGTCATTACAGCTGTGTTTCTATCTTGTTGCTCATTATTTAGATATTTATGAGTTTAGAGAGATAAGAGATAAGAAAAAAGTGCTGCTGGTACATATCTGCATAAGAAGCCATTGAAAGAGTTCCTATTCTTGATGGCAGATTACAAGTCAGAGAAAGACAAGAGATGAACAACAGAGTAAGGCAGTGCAGAATGAGACTTCTGATGCCACCAGATCAAGAAAGTCCTGGGCAGGGTGTTGCAGAGGGCAGAGCTCAAATGAGAAAGAGGAGGATAAAAGTGAAGGGGGCAAGTAGCTGTAGCAGTTGCACCAAACAAAACAGCCTCTTACAGAAAGAAAAGAGAACAAAAAATGCAAAAGGTGCCTCATATGTTCATTATCACTGGACTGCAAAACCATTGTTCACTGCTGAACAGGAGACACATTGTAATTATCACAAAAATGGAACTTGGCCTGATTTATTATTGTACATAGAAAGAGCCTATGATTGTGTAATTAAAAGTACTTACGCCTTAAAAATTAATTTAAAAAGAAGCAAAGTTTTCAGGGAAGAGGTTTCAATAATGGTTTGGACAGTTACAATTATTTATGGCTTGATTTATATATAATTATATGTTGAGTCTCTAAAGACTCTAAAGAGTATGTTAATAGTGTTTCACGAAAGTCCAATGTCTACAATGGTTAAAGCTATAATTCACAAATGATACACAGTCTTTAAAAAGACAGAGCAGAATACCTTCTAGGTTGGTTTCTTTGCAAGACTTTTCTTGCTTGAAGATTTCAGTCATGTCAGCCTGTAAAACCTAGAGTATGCAATCCCATGTATTGCTGTTCTGGAAGAAACAAGCCATTCAGTCTTTGGTTAGGTAAGAGAAATTACAGAGCCTGAATTTAACCTGTGGGTGGGATTAATTTAGAGAGCTTGGATTAATTTAATTTTGAGAATATTACAGGTGGTCTTCATAGTTCAGCTCACACTATCCCATGACAGATCTCAAACATACATCACTATTACACTTTGAAATTTTAGCTGCAAACATGTGCCATATCTGAAAAGAGTGAGTTTGTTGACAAGCCTACAGAGTGTGTCTTAAGAAAGAGAAATAGCTCGATCAATCATAGCTGATAACATCAACACTATGTTATTCATGCAAGTTCAAAACATTACAAATAAATCAAAGAAGAAAGTTACAGAATGTGACTAATCCTGAATCACAAAGGTTTACAGTGTGCATGGACTATGGGACATCTGGCTAAAATGTGTTAAAATGTCACATATTCTTACACACTGGTAATGCTGAAATGTGGTTCAAAATAGAATATCTTACTGGGTACAGCTTGCATTGGTATTGAGTGCCATCTTACAGCAGTGGGACTTGTGCTAAGTTTATTTAGTGATTGTTTTTAATTTGAGATAAAACATGAAGATATTAGAAAGAGAGGAACTCTTTAAGAGATGTCTCAATGCATGCTCAATAATCCAGGTAAGGAAATTCTACAATGCTGTGATTGCAGCCATTCCCCAATTCTCTGTGAATGGTACTCATTGATCAATGGACAATTTGCATATCACTGATCATACGGCCCATTGTTAGTCAATGGTGCTAGTTTTGGTCATTATGTAAAGGTACTTTTTATAAGGTTGGAGAAACCTGCAGTCAACTGAGACTGAGGAAGTCACTTGGATGAGTGATGTAACGTATCTCCCTGGAAAAGAACTACAGTATGTCCAGATGAACTGAATCAGCTCTTTAGAATCTTTAAGAGATTTGCCTATTTTTAAATATTTTTTGTCAATTGCTTCTGCACATGAAGACACACAATATTAGTTAACTGTGTGCACCCATCCCTATATTTTTAAGCAGTAATCGGCTGTGAGATGCAGAAAGCTCTGTGCTGCTAGTAGCTAATAGCTCTTCTACCCTGTTACCCCCTCGTGATATCCTATTTTGTGTGCCTGACTTTCTCCTTCTGACTCCCTTAACACTACCGTCAATTCTGATTCCAGTCTTGAATGAGTTTTCATTCATTTTATTTTCCACAGCTCTGCAGGTATTATTCACACATGCCGACATGGAGCACTTTACTTACAACTGACTGGAGAGAGCTTGACCATTCTTCACACGCTCTTAGCCTGCAGTGTGTGTTATGCACATTTTTGACTTGGCTTCTCCAAACTGGTTTAATATAAAACTGAGCAGTAGAGATGAAACTTCATTTGAAAGGAATAATTGAAAAAAAAACAAAGGTCAAAATACATGGCACAGAAGTCATTAATAAACCAAACTAAGATCCATCCATCCATTTTCCAACCTGCTGAATCCAAACACAGGGTCACGAGGGTCTGCTGGAGCCAATCCCAGCCAACACAGGGCACAAGGCAGGAACCAATCCCGGGCAGGGTGCCAACCCACCGCAGGACACACACAAACACCAAGCACACACTAGGGCCAATTTAGAATCGTCAATCCACCTAACCTGCATGTCTTTGGACTGTGGGAGGAAACCGGAGGGCCCAGAGGAAACCCACGCAGACACGGGGAGAACATGCAAACTCCACGCAAGGAGGACCCGGGAAGCGAACCCGGGTCTCCTAACTGCGAGGCAGCAGCGCTACCCACTGCGCCACTGTGCCGCCCACCAAACTAAGATGCTAACCAAAAATCATAGTCAGAAAACAAATATGGAGTCATTACCAAATAAATCCCTAAATAAACTTACTTTTTTGAAATGCTGAACTTCTAGACCTAGAAGGATCTGTTTTTATGTTTTATCCAAAGTTTGGGCAAATTTCTTTTCATTCTTCTTGGATTTCTGGTAATTTAAACCTGAGAATAAGGAATAACATGCATGATCACCACCCAGTGCACTGGACTATTAAGCAGTGTGACAGATAGGGGGCGCTATCGCTCCCTTGAACCCTTTGATCAGACGCCAGACACCAGATAAAAGTCCAAATATAATATTTATTTCGACAATACAGTGCACAAAGCACCCTCCACTCCACTATACTCATAAATTAATACACACGACAATAATCAATAATCAATCCTCCACTCCCAGATGCGTTGCCACCCTTCCTCCCGACTCAGCTCATCTGTCTGGGATCTCTCACAGTCTTTTATAGTTCATGACCCGGAAGTGCTTCCGATCCCTCAGTCCATGTGACTTCCCAGCACTTCCGGGCCAGGTGAAAACTCCTCTTCATCCCGGAAGTACGTCATTCCCTCTGTCGCTGTGATTAAGACGCACTTCCGGGTTATAGGGAACATACAAGTCCTTGAGCCTCCCTGTAGCATCCTCTAGTGGCCCCTACGGTATACAGCAGGGCTGTGAAAAGAAACTCCACTGCCCTGCTGGCCTTCTGGGCACCTCCATGCTACAGGGAGGGCTCCATCTGGCGGCCTGGGGGTATTGGCCGGGATGAATGGCCGGCCATATCCCACAGCAGATTCAGATTTATCAGCTTCATTTGAGTTCTTGAAAAAAAAATCAGGCAAAGCTTGACTTGCTCATACTGCTCCTTCCTTTTTTCAAAACATTCCTTCTAAACCTCAGTTATTCTTCCAAATCTTCTCTCTCATTCTTCCAAGTGCTTGTTACATTCTATTAGTACGTGTGCTACTATTTCTGATCCCACATAGCACTCTCATGTTTTCAGATGATTGCCAAAGTTCAATTTACACCCACATGCCTAAATCTGAGTTGTGGCAACCATACATCTTCTTATCTGTTCAATACTGTAAAATATATGATTTGCACAGCCTTATATCAACCATAATACTGTCTATCATTTCTACTCCTATGTCATACATCCTGTCGATTCCTAACCCCAATCTTGTTAATTATTAATTTTATTTACCATATTTTTTTACGGTGGCGCAGTGGTAGCGCTGCTGCCTCGCAGTTAGGAGACCCGGGTTCACTTCCCGGGTCCTCCCTGCGTGGAGTTTGCATGTTCTCCCCGTGTCTGCGTGGGTTTCCTCCGGGCGCTCCAGTTTCCTCCCACAGTCCAAAGACATGCAGGTTAGGTGGATTGGTGATTCTAAATTGGCCTTAGTGTGTGCTTGGTGTGTGGGTGTGTTTGTGTGTGTCCTGCGGTGGGTTGGCACCCTGCCCAGGATTGGTTCCCTGCCTTGTGCCCTGTGTTGGCTGGGATTGGCTCCAGCAGACCCCCGTGACCCTGTGTTTGGATTCAGCGGGTTGGAAAATGGATGGATGAAGTACAAGACCCATGTTCAACTTCCTACACATATATTTGTAGCAGGCACTCAAAAAATCTTGACAACTACACCCAATGCATTGTCACGCATGTGCGTCAGAGGATATCCTTACAGGCTCTGTCGAGGTATGTAATAACCCGTCGTTACGAGAGAGGGCGCTGTTGCTAACATTGTCTTCTCCTTCCCTCCACAGCACTGAGAAACCACCCAGTGAGGGCATCTGTCTCCTCCCTTCCTTGTACCCCATCCATAAGATTCCAAGCTTCCCAGAAAGAGGTGTCATTTTGACGAAAGTGAAGAGCCAGATGGAGCGCTCAAGCAAACTGACTCAATGGCTAAGAAGCCAAATTTTCTTTGGTAATTTACATCCCAAAGACAAGGGTAAAAACATCAAATTAACATATCTTTTGTTTATTTTTCCTGTTCATTAAACAGTACAACCTGGTTGGCGCCCCAAATTTTTTTCTGGTCATCTGTTATTTCTGCACTTGACCACACCACATGTAATAGGCTCTTTTAATACTTCAGCGTTGTTTGTTCTGGGATGCAAAAACAGTGGCTGAGTCATGAAACAAGAGCTTGTGTAGTGTCCCTCTGTGTTCAGTTTCTAAACAAAAAATGTCCTTCCCAGGAGTTTCAACAGCCTTTCCACTAATTAAAAAAATTGAAGAATATTGATCCAAGCAATTGAGAAGATGAGGGAGCAAACTTTGTTATATGCAATAACAGCACATATGTTTGCAGCTGACATTTCAACACTGATGGCTACCCAGAATCTATACCTTATCTTAAGGCCAAGCCTTTTTAGTTAGAACAAGTTTGGCGTCCTACTCACACAGGAATGGGTTTTTGAAATGGCAAACACTCATCTGCACCGATTGAACTCAGCACAGCAGGTCCCTTCTCAATGGAACATGAATCTGTGATGGCACCTGCTCCTAGTCAGTATACACAATTTTATGTAATTGCAATGTTTAAATTACATCCTGTTCTGATTAATAATACGAACTGTAAGTTTAAAACCACAAGCATTCCAAAACCTTGTGAATACCTTTACCCTTACTGAAAGATGGACAATTTATTAATGCTTATCAAGAATAATGCCACCTGAGACAAACCATACTAGGCATGAGGCGATACACTTACCTCACATATATTAAGTATTGCTATACAGATTTTTTAATACTGTACATTCTCCGAACAACAGACAAAAATACAAAATATTTTACTTTAAGAAAAAATATAAAACATTAATGTATAACAATAAAACACACAATAAGCTTTAAAAATAATTCAAATATTTAATTTGAAAATGAGTGCAGAAGAAATCTTGGCTGTTCTGCTCGGACCACACACTAGTCTAAATGTTTCTTTTCAAAATCTGTCCTGCAAACCAAACAGTGTGGTGCAGGCTTACCAAACTTTTAACAGACATCACTTGTGACTGATACCTAAAACAGAGTCCAAGAAATTAACACTTTTAAAAGTGGCATCATCAGAAAAATAATACAATGAGATGCATGTGCACTAACCTGTTATAAACACTGGGGCGGGGTGGGGGGGGGGGAAGTCAAAATTATAGGCAACATATAATTTCATTGTGTGGTTTAAAACTTCTGTAGTATATAATCCAGCAATAATAATAAAAAATAATAATCCTCAGCCTGGCTGTGGTTGAACTGTAGTGAGAATTGGGTCCAAAATAAATGTTGGGACACCGTCCCATTTAATTTGTCAACCTAAGTAAAACAAGACAAATGCAACATGGAAATAAATAACAGAAATATAGGCTATAGCCTTCTCTTAAGTCAGTAATGCAATTCAGTTAAGCAGGTTTAGTCTTTGTGGAGCCTTGTCCTCCAAACTGGCTCAAATCAAAGTGAAACACTTCTTTCTGGGGATGCCCAGCTTTATAGGACCCAGCCTAGAAAGGGGCCGAGTCAGTTGCCCTCACTGGACATCTTCCTGGAGATAGCAGAAGTAGAAACAAGTGATAAGATTAACAATGGCGTCCTCTCTCGTCCTGGAGTGGTATTACATGACTCTATTGAGTCTGGAAGGTGACCCAGTAACACTTATGCGTGAAATTGGCGTAGAGCAGGAGACACAGACATGGTAAAGTAAAATTAAACAGGACGGCAACTGTAGACTTTAAATGCACTGTTAAAGACAGATTTAATTTAAAGTGTAAGCATGTCTCAAAGGGGCATGCATTACAACTTGCTTTAAAACTCCGTAACTCCCGGCCTCTGTTGTTCAGCACCATCCATGACTTGATGATTATACTTTTCACATTCGCTCCTTCTCTTGTCCCTCAGAAAAAAGTTCTCCATAGCTAGAAAATTTGACACCATGCATTCATTGGATAATAATATTGAGTTGTTTGCATACATTAGCAAAGATAGAGCCATTTTTAAATGTTAGAGATAATAATTATAGTTTGATTTCTTTAAATTTTTGATGAAATTAAGTTAGTAAGTTTACTTCAAGGGCCTAAATAATAATTTATGGTATTGTCACAATTATTGTAAGCTATCTTGCAGTCTGGCAGGCTAAATACCAAGCTACCCAATCATACAATCATATATCAATGAAGTGTGATGTCATTTATTTTCAAATTTGGCACAGATTTTGATATTTTTACAGAAATGTAAAATAAAGAAAAAAATGCTTTCAGCAGTGATTATTCCACTGCAAGCATTTTGGAGCACTTGCCATTGTGTCCTAACCAATTCACAGACGTCCTTGGCTGTAAACAATCTGAAGCTTTTCATATTTATAAGGATGTATCTGTCCGATAAATTGATTTTTACTAATTTTGCAGATTCAGGATAGGTAACAGGAAAATGTGCCCCAATACTATGGACTAGCATGTTGTTTTGAATTGCACATGTGCCGATTTGAATCTCAGATGCTCGCAGTGTGCGGAAATGCTACAAACTGTAAATGCCACATGCCAGACTTTAAATGCAAATATTTCTCACCATTTTTAAAAGTAGTATATAAATAAGGCCCTGGACGTTTGTGTCATTAGGGTTAGAGTTAAGGTTCATACCTAACTTTTTTGTACTGTTATTTCATAATGTTTAAAAAAAAAAGTTTCATGAAAATGCCGACTAAAGTGCTTTTGATGTAGATCGCCTTGTCACTTCACCCCATATTCCGGCTCTGGTGCTTATCCTATAAAACCTAAGGCTGTTTAGACAGTTAAATGCTGAAGGGCACTCCACCTGACCTTTCATATTAGCAGAACTTCTCTCTCCAACAAGCGGCTTCAAGTAGCTGCTGTTACATTTTGAGGTGCATTTCTGATTTTAATGTATCAAAATAAGATAAAAGCATACATTTATAGTGTATGTACCCACCAAGCAGACCTGTACAAGTGGATATCGTTCAATCTGTCCTTTTAAGCCACTTCTCCCCTGTAATATTCCTCCCTGTTTTAGCTGCTAAGTGCAATTTAGACTGTTATTTACTGTCATTAATACAAATGTATATGAAGATACTGCAGCTCCAAGGTATGAATAATGCAGCAGCAGGAACATTTTCTTTAATCCATTTAAGGTGTAGTTGAAATAGGTCTTGAACAGATTTACTAAAGGAGTGAGTCAGAAAATGACATGGACTGAGCCAGGAGGCCCAAAGTACGAGGGCTACTAATTAAAGGTTACAGGTTTATGAGACAGAGGAAAATCCAGTAGGTGTTTACCAAATGCCTTTACTCCATCACATATTACTAACGTAGCAACCATTGCTGTGCGTCATTGGCACAAAGGAAGGCAATGTGCCTGCCAAGAAACTGATAGTTGGATTCAGAGCTGTTACAAAGTGAGTGAATACGCAGGGCATTGTGCAAATGGTAAACTAGGAAAATATCTGATGTGTCCAGCAGAAGACATTCCTTACCTAAAGGTTTCATTTTAGCAAAAAATACTGTACACAATACAAAACACAAATTCGAGTGGTTTTGCTCCGAATTGGTAACATTTTTTAGCAATCATACAATGCTTTTTAACTGTGCTAAGTATAAGTTGCCTTGAGAGATTTGTTTTGAGTTACGGTGTTCATTAGGGGGGTCCAAGAAGAAACAGCTAACAGATTCAAGTTTTCCACAAAGCTATTTATTCTCTTTCATATTTATAATACACACACAAAATCTGAATGAAAATAAACAACATTTACAGGTTGCTCCATTTGGCAGTTTTTATGTCATTTGAACTGACCAACAGTTGTCGGTCTACAATGTTAGCACTAACTTTGTAAAGTTGGAAAATTCTTACTATGGTTTGCAATCAATTGAAGAATAAACTGTTTCCATTTCTTGTCCTTTGTCATTATGTCATTGTGCTATTCAATGAGACTTATTCTTGTTTCAGTTGCGTTATTCACTACTATCATCTGTGCCAACTGTTCATAAAATTTGTTGAAGATTGGATCATCTGTTCACTGTTCTGGTGGTTTCTTGAGAAATGACAGTGACCATTCTTTGTCTTTTTCCAAAAGGACATCAAAGAAGGATGTTGTTCTTGCTTTTACCAGATCTTCAAATTCATTTGTCAGCTGAAAACGTTAAGGGATGTCTGGTGTGATAATCATAAAGATTTGGGGCAGCCACCTGTATATTGTTTTCCTGGCTGCAAAAGTCAAATTTTTTTAAGCACGATGTGCATAGAACAAAGTCCAAAACAGAACTGATTATAATAGACAAAGATGGAGACTTTAAAGGCCCATAAAGGAAGTGACGTCATCAAAAGGGCTGGAATCGGAAGTGATGTCTTCTGGGCCGGATGTGATGTCAGCAAAGGGGCCGGCACCGGAAGTGGTGTCTTCTGGTCTGGAAGTGATGTCAGCAAAGGGGCTGGCACTGGAAGTGATGTCTTCTGAGGCATTGGAACCTTGCAGGATTTCCTGGGAAAGATCTGTAGGGAACTGAGAAAGACAGTCAGCGCACTCCGCCGCCCCCTGGTCGGATGTTTATTACAATTACTTAGGCCCTTTAGCTGCCTCCTACTCGCATGTGTGTGACACTGGTAACAGTGGATGCTGCAGGCTTTGCACCTTCTGGTTTTGTCGAAAAACTGTCTTCAAAAAGAGCTTCTTCTTTTTTTGGCTGCTCCCGTTAGGGGTTGCCACAGAGGATCATCTTTTTCCATATCTTTCTGTCCTCTGTATCTTGTTCTGTTACACCCATCACCTTCATGTCCTCTCTCACCACATCCATAAACCTTCTCTTAAGGCCTTCTTCTTTTCCTCTTCCCTGGCAGCTCTATCCTTAGTATCCATCTCCCAATATACCTAACATATCTCCTCTGCACATATCCAAACCAACGCAATCTCACCTCTCTGACTTTGTCTCCCAACCGTTCAACTTGAGATGACCCTCTAATGTACTCATTTCTAATCCTGTCCATCCTCGTCACACCCAGTGCAAATTTTAGCATCTTTAACTCTGCCACCTCCAGCTCTGTCTCCTGCTTTCTGGTCAGAGCCACCATCTCTAACCCATATAACATAGCAGGTCTCACTACTGTCCTGTAGACCTTCCTTTCACTTTTGCTGATTACCCGTCTGTCACAAATTACTCTTGACACTCTTCTCCACCCATTCCACCCTGCCTGCACTCTCTTTTTCACCTCTCTTCTACAATCCCCATTTCTCTGTACTGTTGATCCCAAGTATTTAAACTCATCCACCTTCGCCAACTCTACTCCTTGCATCCTCACCATTCCACCGACCTCCCTCTCATTTACACACATGTATTCTGTCAAAAAGAGCTAAGACTGTCAAATGTTTTGACAAAAAGCGGCGGTGCCTTGAAAATGCTGCATGTGTATTATCAGCAACAGCCTGGTTTGGATAAGTCTTAAGAACTAATAAAAAATTGATGTCATTGAGAGGAGCTTGGTTCTTCATTCCACTGTCTGATATATACAAGGCTGGCAAACAACAAAATCTGTAATAAGCTTGGTTTCAGGTACAGTCATCCTGAATATTTTCAATGCGTAAATGCCCTTTCCCAGCCAACATGACCTGATGTGCTGGACCTGGAAATGACTCTCTACCTTTGTGTACACCAAGAAACAAGGAAGTCAAATGTAGAAATTCCTGATAATTGTACCTTGGCTGCTGGGCCTCAAGTACACATAGTAAATAGTCAAGCATTTCATGTTACAGTTTGCATAATACTGGGTCCTCAACAGGTCACCAGTCACTGCAGCATACATATCTTGATTTATCGTTGGCCATTCTTTCTGAAATCACTTAAACAGTGCAGTTCATGGGCGTTCTATTTGACCAAATGAACATGAGAAGATGTTTGACAGCACTACTTCCATGACATGATGGTGACATGCAGTCCAGACCATTTCAGTTCTTACAGCTTTTCTATCTTACTAAACCACAGTTAATATATGCACGGCGGACGCACTGCAGACGGACCGAGGCGCATGCGCACTGCGGCCTTGGCACTCGCCCCAGAGTCCAGAGTCAAACGCAGTGGCTTTCCAAAACGCGGCGGCTTCCCAGAGTCAGTTGGTGGCGCCCGAACAACACAACCTCTGAGCGCCCAAACAACACAAACTGTACAGTCAAACGCAGCGGCTTCCCAAAACGCGGTGGATTCCCAGAGTCAGTAGGTGGCGCCCAAACAACACAACCTGTAAGCGCTCAAACAACACCACCTGTAAACTAGACTTGCTCTAATCCACTGTGCCAATAATGTAGATCACATAACGGTCATTCAGTTTGGCTTCCCAAAACGCAGCGTCGGCTGCCCCAGAGTCAAACGCAGCGACTTCCCAAAACGCGGCAGCTTCCCAGAGTCAGTAGGTGGCGCCCAAATAACACAACGTAATGCGCCGTGGCGCCCACCCCAGAGTCAAACGCAGCAGCTTCCCAAAACGCAGCTGCTTCCCAGAGTCAGTAGGTGGCGCCCAAACAACACAACCTGTGAGCTACACTTGCTCTAATCCACTGTGCCAGTAATATAGATCACATAACGGTCACAGACTCTAACCCAGCGGCTTCCCAGACTCAGTGGCTGGCACACGAACACCACTACCTGTAAACTAAACTTGCTGTGCTCCACTCTGCCAGCAGTCAGTGTCAGCAAAGGGAACGGAATCACGTCTCCACAAAACGAAACCGCTTTAGTACAGATATGCTTATTTAATTAAATGACATTTCCCCAGACGCACCCACCCTCCATGATATATCATTCATCCAGATATCGGACGGAACAGAAACTGATTGCCATTCTTGGATTTCCGATTCGCTAGCGAATCGCGGGCTTACTTGTATATTTCTAATGCATGCTTCTTTTATGGAAGTTGGGTGTTGTATGTGTAATGACTTATCAGTTGTTAAGTTTTCAACAATTTATGTAGGTAACGGTCATTACCAGACACTTCTGAGAACTTCTATGTAGACCGTGAATGAACTAGAAATAAAATAGAAACTCCTACTTACTACTAGAATGTTCTTGAAACTTAAACTTTCCACTAGAATGTTCTGGAAACTTCTACTTACTACAAGAATGTTCTGAGTTCTCCACCTTAGTACTAGAATGTTCTCTGTTTTGTGTTTTTATTTTATTGTTCATTTAGCTGGTTAAGAATCCAGTGCAAGAGTAAGTATCTATATTACTAAACGACAGTTTAATTTATGCACAGCGGACGCACCGAAGCGCATGCGCACTGCGCCACAGCGGCCCAGAGTCAAACCCAGCGGCTTCCCAGAGTCAGTATGTGGCACCCAAACAATACAACCTGTAAACTAAACTTGCTCTAATCCACTGTTCCAGCAGAGGCAAAGGAGTCACGGCTGCAAATGGAAAGAGCTCAACGATTAGTAATACAAAACCGAGCCCGTAGTTCCCACAGTTAGTGCGTGGCGCCCAAACACCACGACCTGTAAACTACACCTGCTCTAATCCACTGTGCCAGCAGTCAGTGTGTGTAAGTTGAAGTATGCTTCCTAACAGTAAACGACTTCTACCTAACGACACAGCCGCAGAACATCAAAGATAAGACCGCATGGATAAAAACAATACACGGAGGCTAGGAGTTACGACTCCAAATGGAAGGAGCTCAACTATTAGTAATACAAACACGAGCCCGTATGGCAACGACCTGTAAACGAGCCCATATGGATAAAAGCAATGAACGAAGGCGCCCACACAAAGAAACCGCTTTAGTACAAATATGTTTATTTAATTAAATGAAAACTTTACCAAGTCTACGACCTGTGAACTAAACCTGAGGTAAAGTGAGGTTGTACAGCCGCCCGAACGTGACCGCCCACACCACCGCACCGGATCCGCCGTCATGGTCACTTCAGCATGCGAATCCGCCGCCGTCAGCAAACGACTTCTCGCTGACGACACAGCCATAGAAAAACAAAAAAGAGACTGCATGGATAAAAACAATAAACAAAGGTGCCTACAACGCGCTTCTGAAACACCAGAACCAGATGAGTCACAGCTCCAAAAAGAAGCCCGTTTAGTACAAATATGTTTATTTAATTAGATGAACTTTCCCAGGACGCACCCACCCTCCATGATATTTCATCCCTCTAAGTATCGGAGGGAACAGAAAGTGATTGCCATTCTTGGATTTGCGATTCTTTCGAGAATCGCAGGCTTGCTGGTGTAGTAAGAATATAAATAAAATGTTCTGAATGGAGAGACCTCTAAATGTTTCAATACCAGGCTGAAATTTCACAGGTAAGCAAGTTATCACTTCTTCTTTTGGCTGACCCTGTTAGGAGTCGCCACAGCAGATCATCTTTTTCCATATCTTCATGTCCTCTGCATCTTGCTCTCTCACCACATCCATAAACCTTCTCTTAGTCCTTCCTCTTTTCTTCTAATAAACAATAAGATTTGTTGGGAAACGATTCTACAAATATATATTGCATTGGTTTGAGGACTACCCTTAGTGTCCATATTATAACAGAGACAGACATGCATTCTGAGGTTTATAGGATCATTTCTGTCAAGTGTACTTCATACAGTGAAATTCTTACTTAAATGTGCTAATCAATGAGTGAGTAATCTCTGTGAGTATAGCAACCTTACCCTGAAACTTCTTTCTTCCTTACCTTGTGTTCAAGGATACTTATAATGTGTAAATCTGTTTAAAACTGAAACTGAAAAGTCAATATTTTGGCCAAGCATATATACAGTACGTATGTAAATGGAAGAATTGAAATACGATACAATACAAAGCGTGAACAAAATAACAACCCCAGTGCCCTCAGTTTCTATCTAAACAGTCTCAGGCTAACTACCCAACTCTTTAGTAGTGTCTGATCCGTCCCATCTCCCCGACGTCTCTTTCTTCACTTCATTGATCTCCTCTTCATGCGCTCCTTCACCACTGCTCCTCTCCTAACTGTAAGCATACCTGACTGAGGTGGCCTGTAAGGCTACCCAAAGGAGTATTTCCAGCTAACTGGGAATCACATCTGGGTTCAAACAGAGTCTTCATTTCTTAGATGTCTCTGGGGAAACCTTAACTTTTGCAGTAAGACAATGTTGCTGCCCATTAGCAGCTTGAGGAATTATTACTCTTGTTGAGCTCATCCATAGCCGGTGACCTCTTGGTGTCACATCCCAGTCAGGTTAGGATATCCCGTTCGGTATATGTGTCCCTGCTGCCATTGGGCTCTCTGGTACAATGTATATACAACCAGTCAAAAGTTTGGAAACACCCAGAAATATTCATGTTTTTGATAGGAAAATAACTCCTTTTTATCAAGATACCATTCAACTGATTTACAAATACAGCCAAGACATTACTAGTGTGTATAATGGCTATTACTGCTTGAAATGACTTATTTTAAAATTATCATTCTTACAGTATATAATTGTAAAGCCTCATTTTCAGCAGCCATTCCTTCAGTGTCCTAATAGATAGATAGATAGATAGATAGATAGATAGATAGATAGATAGATAGATAGATAGATAGATAGATAGATAGATAGATAGATAGATAGATAGATAGATACTTTATTAATCCTAAGGGGAAATTCACATATTATCTAATAATCAACTCCCATAGGTTATCCTTAATTAGTCATGTATAAAAGCTAATTGCATTAGCACCGCTGACACCTGTTATTCTGTTCACTTGGGTTACAAGGTCCTGGCATTCCTAAAGTACAGGCAAAATGGAACGGCTTTCTCAAGAAACATGTTAGTCTACTGAATGAAGGTTATTCTATGTGACAGATTGCCAAGAAGCTGAAGATTTCATGCAAAGGTGTCTACTACTGTCTTGTGAGAAGAAAGCAAACTGGATAGAAAAGAAAGGGAAGGCCCAAATGGGCAACTGCATAAGATGATAAGTGCATCAGAGTCTGTAGTCTGAGAAATAAGCACCTTTCAAGTCTTCACTTAGTGTCTTCCTTAAATAAACTCCAAATACCAGTGTCATGTTTTGCATCTTGGCAGTTTGCCACAATGTAAACTGTAATTGGGGGACAGTGGAGAAGCTTAAGCCACAATGTCTGGCAATGTTGGCATCTATTATGTCTGCCTGTATTGTGCCAACTGCCATCTCTCTCTTTCATCTGCTTCTGAGGCATTATGGAATGTATGGTAAACTGACTATGTGTGACGTTTGTCTTATCAGTGACCTAAGCATTGAATTAAAGTCACATCAAAAGTGACCTGGTCAGACATTATTCCACTTGGACCTCACTGGGGAAAAGTGCAACTAACAAATGTCCATGTTTGGAAAGTTGTAATGTCTCACTCTACAAAACAATGTATTGCTGGTCAGAGGACTAAAACAGATTGACAGCTTTTTCTGAAAGTTCGCATGATTTTATTTTAATAAATTTGCTCTAATTTAATAGGCATATGGAATCTAGCAACGCTAATAACTGTTTAAAGATTAATTCAGACTAAGTGGTGATATTCTTTAGAGTTATCTTAACCCAGGCATTTATCCTGAGACACAGACAGGTGGACATCTCTCTGAAAGTCAAATCGTTGTTATGGAGTGCCTAAGGTATGTAAAACTTGAAAATTCACAGGGCTCCTCAGTAATTTTCCTCTCCGTATATGCCTACAGTGTATGTAGGTAAAGTAATAATTGAAATTGCGACAAAAAGTTAAATGTCATTGAAAAACAACAATAAACTGCAGAGTAGTAAAATAAAAAGTACAGGAGCCCTAAAAGAAGCGTGGGGGTGGGCTTCGGGTAATTGCTAGAGATGGAACTGAGGAAAATTACTAAAAAATTGATTTGCAACTCAGCATAAAAAATATGTTAGCCCATTCATCATTAATACCATGCAGTGTCTTTGTGATTTAAAGAATTAGATAACACAGCTATAAAGTGTGGGAGCTGTGTGAGCACAAGCTGTGACCCTCTTGTGAGTGTCCCCTACCAATGTCATTATTAACATCACAACATATTGCTGCAGCTTTAAATGATGAGTTGCAGTCTCAGGGAAAGCACTGATCACTTTCTCCCAGAAGCACATCTGCCTTCTCAGACATGATACAGGGTCAGTTATGTAAAAAGATTGGAGGTAATATGGGATAAAGGGACCTTGAGGAAGAGCTGCAAAGTCATAAATGGAACAGTAAAAATCCTAACCCTAACTCAACTTAATCTTGTAGAATTTGAGCTAAGCTTAACAAAGTCAACATTGTCTCAGAATTTTCTAAATAAAGCCACAAAGGGGTCTTATGGTTTAGGACCTTCGAAATCTGAATGGTCTACCTATTAATTATGGAGAGACCCCCATCAGCCTTCACTTCTGAATCATCATACGAACAAAGTGCACTCATGTTTGGCTTCTCAATTGTTTGTTAAGTTATTCATTATTCCAATGCAGAGTTAAGGAGAGGCAGTATCTGACATAAGGCAGAAAGTAACCATGGATGGGATGTCAGGATATCGCTGGGTTGCTTGTGGGCAAATCTCCATGCTTATTTTTAAAGGGCTTGTTTAGAGCTGCAGAACCCCTAGGAGATGAATAATGGGACAGATGTCAGTCATTGTCCAACCCGCTACCTAACACAGGGTCACGGGGGTCTGCTGGAGCCAATCCCAGCCAGCACAGGGCACAAGGCAGGAAACAAACCCTGGGCAGGGAGTCAGCCCACCGCAGGGCACACACACACACACACACACACACGCACACCCACACACACACACACACACCAAGCACACACTAGGAACAATTTAGGATCGCCAATGCACCTAACCTGCATGTCTTTGGACTGTGGCAGGAAACTGGAGTGCCCGGAAGAAACCCACACAGACACGGGGAGAACATGCAAACTCCACACAGGGAGGATCTGGGAAGCGAGCCCAGGTCTCCTTACTGTGAGGCAGCAGTGCTACCACTGTGCTTGGAACAAATGTAATACCTGAAATGAAACTACGAGGACAGGAGCATATGTGCTGCCTACACATAAGTGGTACTGAAAGGTCATGCAGAAAAATGTTTCCAAGACTAGCTCAAAGCCACATGAAAGCAAAATAAGTCAAGAAGTAATTTGATTATCAAAAGGAGTGTCAGGGTGGCATGGTGGCGCAGTGGTAGCACTGCTGCCTTGCAGTAAGGAGACCTGGGTTCGCTTCCCGGGTTCCTCCCTTCGTGGAGTTTGCATGTTCTCCCCGTGTCTGCGTGGGTTTCCTCTGGGTGCTCTGGTTTCCTCCCACAGTCCAAAGACATGCTGGTCAGGTGCAGGTAAATTGTCCCTAGTGTGTGCTTGGTGTGTGTGTGTGTGCGCCCTGCCCAGGGTTTGTTTCCTGCCTTGTGCCCTGTGTTGGCCGGGATTGGCTCCAGCAGACTGTAGTTTGGATATAGCAGGTTGGATAATGGATGGATGGATGGAAAAGGAGTGCCATTGTTAAAAGTAAAGCACACAAGGGCAGGAATAATCAAATGGAGTACGAGACATATAAATATAAAAAAACAAAAAACATACTAGGCCTTACTGTGTAAGTGAGCTTACCTTGTTGATTATGTGGGGTGGCTTACCTACTTCCCACCACCATACCAAGCCTAACATCCCCCTCACGTTCTCTCATCTCCTGTACCTTCCCTGTAATCCTCTAACCATATGTCCTCCCACCAAATAAACTCTTGTCCACATCTTGCCTTGGAACTCTAAGTTTATCAGTCAGATTGAGATATAATGCCACCCTTTGGAACCACTTGCAGGTACATCCTATGAATAACTGGCAGTTATGCCTCCATTTTTTAGTTCATGCAGTAGTCTTCTTATAGCCTCCTCTAGTAGAAACATGTGACACTGCTGTCCTGAGCCATAACTCCACACAAATGGTTAGATAATACCCCAGGTCATCTGTCCAACATAATGGGAGCTAAACAGTATATGAGACATAGTGCTAACCTTCTGCCACTTATCCAACCAGAGCACTCCTACTCCCACATCTAATGTCCTCCAGTGTCCTTCCATTAGCTTTTTACCCCAGCGTTAAATATTTTGTGAGTTTCTTAAGCATTCCTGTGAAATATAAGGATTATTATCAAAATCTCTGAGCCTGTACTATTAGTAGGAACACCAGTCAAACCAAAGAAATTGCTTATAACATTTACAAAGGTTTTCAAGATTCTCTCAAATAAACATTTTTGTCATACTTGGATAGTCCCTCACCTACAGAGGTCTTCAAGCACGTTTCATGTAGGTAGACTTTCAGATTGGGAAAACAGGTCTGAACTGCAGGGTGGGTATGCCATCTTTGCACTCTTTCCAGCACTGCAGTATGAGTTGAGGACATTAGCATCGAGCAGATTAATAGCTATCCATGCTGACATTCCTTTGATTAACAGCCCAACACCACAGCCCATCTGTATCATATTGACGGATGTTTGTAAATTTTTGAGAATTTTTGAGGCAAGCATTTAATCAATAAGGAGTACATCTTCAACAGCATAAAATGTGTGTGCATGATACTGCTGGCATTTACTTGGACCTTGAATTTTTTAATGTTAGAGAATGCTTCTGTTGTTTCAATTGTTGTTTGGTCTCTGAATCGCAATGATGTTTCTGACAGTCAAAATACCTCAGCTCGAGATTTCCCTAAGATCATTCAATGTGCTGATATTCCTTTAGGAGTCAACATTCTGAGTACCCAGTGTGCACAAGACTTGCTCATGTTTAATTGTTCATAAAACATGAGATGCTCCGATTAAGTTTTTTTAGGGCTTATAGTACTAGGGTGTTGTACCGTGTTAGCCATAATGAATGCAATGAGAAGTCAGGCAAAATGACACCTTTTATTGGCTAACTAAAAAGATTACACCAAGCTTTCGAGGATTCTCAGGCCCCTTCTTCAGGCAAGATGTAATCAATTGTTTGATGAAGGGGCATGAGTTGCCTCAAAAGCTTGCATATTGTAATCTTTTTAGGGCTTATATTAATCAGTGAATTCTTATTACTAAAATTGGTTGATCCTAATACAGTATTTATAATTTTTGCTTATCCTTTAAAAATGTCTTCAGACTACGTTCTACATAACCAGCCACATTGATATCTTTTGTATTTTTACAATTAAACTTCAGACCACTTATTCATTTTTTATTAAAAAATTTAATTCTATAGGCTCATCAAACAATGACCAAACAAAATACTAAAGTAAAACAGGTAAATGTAGCTCTTAAGCTAACAAGCCTTAGCAGCAATTCTTCTTTATCTTTTGTTCTTCTAATTCTTCTAATTAAAATTTGAGCTGCTGTACTAAACACAAGCTTGCTCACTGTTCACACTCAGATGAGAACCATACAAGTTAATTAAAGAACAAAATGAAAAGCTCTGAACCCAGTAAAGTAGATTCTCTTTTTATTTCTGCTGAAGATGCATTTCTATGTCAGTGGGGCCTCTTTTCTTCAACTCTAAATTCAGCAGGATAGTATTTGCACTTCTGCCAATCCTCTCCACACACAGGAAGATTCTTTTGCTCACTTTATGCCTCCACTTTCTTTTGTTATGCTAGAGAACTAGCAAAGGATTTTCAGAAAAAACTGGGTAATGATGGCATTATTCAAAAATAAGTCAAAAGGGTAAAAACTGAGTGATCAAACTGCATGAATGCCAAAGCCAAAATGAGAGACAAAAATCGAGGTTAAGCTTCGAGCACAAAAATCAAAAACTAGGTTTAGCAAAGGATTGTTTAGCGGAAAGGGTTTTGATATCCGCAAGCTTGGATGAGGAAGTGGACAGCCCTTTAACTCACCATGTCATTACCTGAAGGTCATGATGAAGGATGTGACCCTGATGATATGGGATGTTGCCTTAACAACAGGAGCTGAAAATAACGTCAATCGTGAGGTATAAAAATGTCGACTGAACTAGTCCAAAACATTTGAAAGCAAAGTAATTGGCAAACTCAAAGAATCAAATATCACAGTCATAATCTGGGATGAAAATAAGCAAAACAAAATGAGCTCCAGATTCCAGAAAATTAAAGAGAAAAGCAGATAAATAATACAAACAGGCCCCAAACTATACCATCTTTAATATAAAAGACAATACTTTGATGTTCTCTCTCCTAAATTATGCCTATCTGCTCTCTGTTTATATTAAGTGTACCGGAAACAGAAGGATACGTACATTTCCTAGAGGTACAGTAATACTTTGCATAAAGGAGCACTAAAACGTCTGGTTACTCGAGTCATTAGGAGTGAAAATCAGTCAAGTTAGATTAGTGGCCAACTGATGGAGGCATCACTGATGAAAACAGACACAACTGACCCATAACTAATTCCTACAGTGTCTGCTATCTTATACCCCATTTCTCTTCAATTTTCAATTGTGATTTGTTCAATGGTGGCTACATTTTGTTCTGTCCATGATGTTGAAAGCTGGCCAGACTGCATATTACCTTCAGGAGATGTCCTGCCATAATCAAATTATGTAGCTAATCTCTCAGCTGTGGCATATGAAGGGGACTAGTCACCATACACCTTGACTATACAAATATTAAAGGTTTAATGTTCTTTAGCATTAGAAATTCAATGACAGAGAGAGAGGTTAGGAGCACCCACTGATACAGCGCATTGCTGCACCCACCACATAATGAACAAATTTAGGATCCCAGATTAGGACCTGAGTGCAGCCATGCAATGGGTGACACCTCAGCACCACACTAGTTCAGATGGAATGGAACCAATGGGATGTTTGTTATGGTGGCTGGAGTGCCAATTCTGCCACCAACCCCCAGGTTTTTCCTGGCAGGTTGGATTGGCCTACATGCAGGGCTGGATGCAGATTAACGTCATACCCAGGACGCTGTTACAATATTTTAATTTTATAATTTTTTTTGCTGCTTTTTAAAGCCATATTTCAAAATTATTATTTAATGAATATATATATTTTTGGGATGCTGAATCCAATTCTCATGTTAGTAATTTGTTTCACTTTCATTTAAATATTGTTAGAATTTATTCACGTGTTTCTCTGACTCCATTTTGTGATGAATATTGTTACGCCATCGTCCTGGTAGTCAGCTGTTTAGGATGCAGTACATGACGTCAACAGTACAACGGAAAGAAGGATGTGCTGTTCATTTCCTCTTTATCTGAGTTTGGCTGATAATCCCATCAACACTTAGAGCTCTGTTTTTCTGTATTAGTTTGTCTGGTATTCAGTTCTTCAGCAACATTATTTTGACTACAATTTAGGGTTTTGTTTTGGTTTGATGAATGATTGGCATGAATTCCTGGTTTAAGAACTTAAAGGAATACTCCACCCAAAAATGATTTTTTTATATGTTATTTATCGCATATACTTTGTAGTGGTGGCTAAGAAAGAAGTTTATGAAATAACAGAAGTCAATAGTGCTGCACAACGGCAAATGATATGAAAAGCATCCATCAACAAACGACAAAAAAAAATCTCACGTTACTCATGTCTATTCAGCCAATTGCTTAAAGTGTGCAAAACAAATGCTTTTTCAACAAAACATTTTTAAACTTCCAGGATTATTGACATGCACATAAACAGGAACTCTAAAGACAGCAAATGACAGGAAGTGGTGGGTCTTCAATTAAAAAAATCTCTACGGTAAACCTTTAGGTTTCCTGCTTAACAATATTTTGCAACCAAAAAAGCATTTGTTTTGCGTGTTTTGAGCAGGAGACTGGATAACAGACATATGGATCATGTGACTCGAATAACATGTTTTATTTTTCTTTTTTCCATGGACATTTTTAATGTTGTTTGACCGTTTACAGCATTCTGCAAAAAACATTAAAAACGTCCACGGAAAAAATAAAAATAAAACATGTTATTCGAGTCACATGATCCATATGTCTGTTATCCAGTCTCCTGCTCAAAAGAGACTTTTTTGTTCTACCTAGGTGCAAGAGTTGACTGAAAAGTGCTGACATCTGAACGGAATTAATTTTGCAGATACAGAACAAAAGCTCTTCATGCTTATAAAAAGTAGAGAAGATGGGAGACGTCTTTCTTGTTCTCTTCCGATAGGAAGTCCTGCTTTTGCAAACAGTGTTCAGTCGACCCTCAAGAGTTTCTCGGATCTTCTTTATTGGTTCTATATATGCATATTTTATAGAAATATGCTGCCTGCATTAATTCTTTTTCTATCTCATTCTCCAATTCACCCGACCTTTTTAATCTGTAATTAATGGGAGCAATTAGCTACACAACTGCATTCAAATTGCTGGTTATGTCAAAAATGAGGGCTGTTAAGACATTGTAGCTTTAAACAGCCAAGGCGTGTTCCACATATCCCAGCAACCTCTTTACAGAGAGTTTAAATAATATGAAGCAAATCACTCAGACCTAAAATGCAGACAAACTAATGCAGACAGTATTAACTAGTCACAACTTTACTGTTTCCCGTGATGGACATTTCATTGACCTTCTGATTTACCAAATCTAACCATGCAGGGTGCAAGCAGTCTGACATGTCTGCTACCTTGTCATCTCTCCTTAACTAATGACAGCAACCAGCAGTATTACAATTTAGTGGCCTACTCCTGACAAATCTGGGGAGCCTAAAGCAGCAGCAGCAGCAGCAGCACTTTGAAGCTTAATCTTACCAGACAGTATGAACTTGTGCTGCTGAAACTGAACCTAACCTTACAGTTGTACTGTTTGATCGTGACAAATAATGAAGGCTGTTATCTTTATAATGTTTAAAGATCAGACACCATTATGATAAAATTCATCAGCAATACCTGAATGCAGTCTGATTTTGAAATAATGAGGGACAGTAATAATCCATCTGCTCACTTTCCAACCTGCTTAACCCACATTGTGTGTGTTGGTTGTGGTGGGCTGCAGCCTGTTCCAGCTACTTTGGGTGCAAGGCCAGAATCAAGGCATGATGGGTTACAGTCCATTACAGGGTACATTCACCCCATACCCCTTCACATTGGGCCCGTTCAGGACTACTATTAACTGTCATGTTTCAGCTAGTGATGGCCTTGGTTTCAAAGTCTTCTGTCATGTCTTTCTTGATCATTTTTGTGCCATTTATTTATGTTAACATTATATTGGTTGATTTTGTGAATTGTTTTTTATTTTTGAGCTTGTCTTTAAACTGCCTGGGTTATGCCCTATGTGTTTTGTGGGCATTACCTCAAGATTTTAGAGCCCCCTGCCAATCACCACCAGGAACCTCCCTCCAACTTATAAATCTGGAGGGTCTCGACACATTTTCTGGTGGTTCATTTTGAACGTGCCTAGGAGTGGTGAGATTATTTGTGCTTTGTTGTTCTTTTGCTGATTTATGGATTATTTGACCTTTAGCTGTGTTCATTTTGATTATGTCTTTGGATTCTGTACTGGGGCCTTGTTCACCTGGGTTGCCTTTTGTTTTTAGACAACTTCTTTAAAAATTTTTATGCATTATGGAGCTTCATTCTTGTTACTAGCATTTTTGTGTGGAAATAAATCTTTTTATTTTTATAAAGATTCTGTGTTGTCCTTATATCTAGCCTGGGTTTGGTGGTGTATCCTCCTCTATTGGAGGAAGTGTTTTATGTGCTTTAATAGTTTGAGACATTAACCTTACCTGGGCATTTTAAAATGTGGTAGGAACACTGCAGAGACAAACCTACATGGACATGAGAAAAATATACAAACAACAGCCCGGGTGGCATTCACGCATGGTCTGCTGGAGCTATGTGGAGTCAATGCTACATTCTGCACCATCATGATGCCCAACAGTACTTATGATAATGTAGTCTGAGGAAAAACGAAAGCCAATATAGTACAGCTTGATCAATGCAGGACCGGTAGATGCAGACAAATCATGACACACAATAAAGGCCATTAACTTTACAATGTAGCTTAATTTTTACAGATGTTAAATTCATCATCTTCACCATAATGTAGTGATATCCTGCCAATGAAGGGCACTTCCTCTTCTATAATATTAGGCAATCTTCACAGATAGTAAAGACTGGTAGCTTTATCACAATTTAAACTGCATCCATTCATTTTCTGAATCTGTTTACCCTGGCAAAGAGCTGCAGGGTAGCTCTAGATAGGGTGCCAGTTCATTGAAGGAACACAGATATGCATATACCCACACATTAAGACAATTTAGCTAACTAGGGGGCTTTGACCCCTGCTCGCTTTGCTCACCAACTCCCCCCCGTCTCTGCAGCTCGCGTTGTGAAGAGGGGGGCTGAATGCACCCCAAGGAGATGCGGTTGATCCTCCGAAACCCCCTCTTAAACAGTGATATAATGGGAAGCAAATACAGTTTTTTTTACCTCCTGTTTGCTTGATCAGCTGCTGGCTTACTGCTGCGTGATCTACGCACACTTTTGTCATATCACCTATGTCCATATATTCGATCTCTTTTTGCTTTTACCTTTTCATCAATGTCGCATTGAATTTTAATTCCGTGTTTGGAATTACATTGTGCCAACACAATGTATAACTGCCCGTGAGAGAATATCATTTCTTTCTCTCTGCAAGAAATGTGTCTGACAATAGCATTCACACAAATGAGAAATGATTTCTCTCACGGGATTCATTTTCACCAAATAACAAATTTTTTAATTCTCATGGATAATCTTCTTCATTGGGAAGAAACACTACTTTTTTTTCCCTCATGGCATCACAAATTAGACGATCTACAAGTCCATCCATCCATCCATCCATTTTCCAACCCGCTGAATCCGAACACAGGGTCACGGGGGTCTGCTGGAGCCAATCCCAGCCAACACAGGGCACAAGGCAGGAAACAATCCTGGGCAGGGTGCCAACCCACCACAGATCTACAAGTCTCTGACTTAAAGTTTAAATTATTCCACCGAGTAATAATTTCCGTTTGTTTGCGCTAATGCGATCTTTTCTATCCTTTTCTGAGACTTTCGAATTTTCGTACTTTCATTATCTCTAACTTGCTCTGCATGTGTACCGCGCCAATGTTTTTTAATTCATGATGTTCTACTTTGTCATCTACTCTTTGTTTTATTTCCGGCCCTGGGCGTGGTTAAATCTTGTGGCACAAAGACTCGTCTTGCGGGACATGAAAGTGTCTCTGTGAGAAAATCATGTCTCGTCTCCTTCTAACCTTCCAAGATTTTTTTTATAATAGAGAGATGTACAAATCTTTGCAATGAAAGCTGGAGTACCCACAGAAAGAATTACACAAAGACACAGGATGAATATGTAAACATACACAGAGACAGTGCTAGGGTCCCAGGACCCTGAAGCTCTGAAGAAGCAGCACTGACCACCTGTCTTACTGTCTTAAGGGTCTAAGCTGACCCTGACGGTAATTATCTTTATCATAATATGGACTGATTTTGACAGATAATAAAGGCAAGATTCTTTAACACAATGTAAATCAATACTGACAAATAATGAAAGCCAGTTTATTTATTATAGTGTAGTCTATTCCTGACAAATAAAGAAGGCCAGTATGTTTCTCAAGGTAGTCCAATTCTGGCAGATAATCAAAGCCAGTAGCTTTATCAAAATGGTGAATCCTGTCAGATTAAAAAGGCTGCAAGATTTAACAGAATGTGGCCCGATACTGATAAAGGTGGTATCATTAACACAAAGCAGCCTAATCCAAGCAAATAAGGAAAGCAACTGTCTTTTATAAAACACAATGTGATCCTGGCTGAGACTAATGGCTAACATCTATTGTCACACATGTGCTCCTGAGAACCACCTTCCAGGATGTGAAGAGGTAAACAGTACCACCCTGGGATGGAAGGGGATGCTGGAGCTAACAGAATCTTCTTTTTTCTCTGATGCGTCAAAAACCTGCCCAAAGAGGACACTTAGCTCCACCCACAATGTCTGAGAAGGTCCCACCCCAGACACCATATAATTGGGGCACTCTTGGAAGGTGGCGTCAGATCATGACCCGAAACCCAAGGAGGACAAAACTGCAATGACTCTTATGATTACTTAAGGCAATCTGAAGCCACTTTACTTTCTGTTTATGTGTTCAAGTGGCTGTAATTTTTGTTTCCTTTATTAAAAAGGGTGACCCGGCTGGTACCTTAATATTTTTCAGCATATTCTGGTCTGCTTCCCCTTGTCACACTATCCACCTATTTTCTACACCCACTTAGTTCAGGCTTTGCCTACAAAGCAAGAAAGAGCCTGGATGGTTGACCAGTCCTTTACAGGGCAAAAGGGCAGTATCTATACCATAATGTTGTTTGAGTTTGGCAAATAATAACAGCTAGCATTTATATCATAGTGGAGCTTAATTCTGGCAGATAATAAAGTCTGGAGTCTTTATCATAATATTCTTTATCATAATATTGTTTGATACTAGGAGGTTCCGCTGTGGCAGCCCCTAATGGGAGTAGCCAAAAGAAGAAGAAGAATCTTTGATCCTAGGAGATGACAAAGACCTGTAAATTTACCATACCTGCCCCTGCAAATAATGCACGCTGGAATCTTTACTGTCAGGCACTGTAATCCTACTGAGTCATTAGAATAATTTAGACAAGAACAGGGCATTCAGCCTAATTTACCTAATTGGTTCAAAGTAACAAGACATCAAATTAAGGCAACAGTTTTGCTGTAGTGTTCAGTAGAATAAAACAAGAAGAAAGTGCTGTTGTTTTTGAGAGCACATTTTGGAAAATTGCATAATCTTGTTACTGAGTTGCACCACATCAAAAAGCCTCTACGTCTGGTCACTATTCAGGTAGTGGATGAGGAGGTGGTGAGCTGCTCTAAGTACTTGGTAGTCAATTTCAAGGACAGGCTGGAATGGTTTCATAGCACAGAGGAGCTACATAAGAAAGGGCAGAGCAGACTGTGCTTGTTTAATGTGAATAGCTAACATCCGTTACATGTCCTTTTAATCTGTGATCGCCAGTATAACTTTCTGCGCTGTGTTGTGCTGGGCATGTAACATCACTTCAAGAGAGTCCCACCAAACCAATGAGCTAATTATAGAGGTAGGCTCAGTTATGGGGTGCACTCTGGACCCCATAGAGGTCGTAGCGAAGGAGAGAATTAAAACAAAATTGAGTGCCATTATGAACAATGCTGCCCATCCTCTCTCTGACACATTAACCCTAGGACTTTCAGCCAGTGAATTATTCAGCTGAAGTGTATCAAGAAACACTACTGGGACTCCTTTATAAAAACAGCAATATGTCTGCATAATGCCTCACTTAAACTGGGACTGCTATTTATTTTATTTTTAGCTAAATCTGAAGTTCTCCTTTCTTTTTAGTTTTCTTTCCTTTAAGTCATTCTAGTGTGTATTTGAAAGGAGGTGTTGTTGTTTGTTTTAATACCATACCATGCCATTTTCTAAGCCTGCTTAATCCTTAGGAGGTTTGCAGTGGACTGGAGCCTATCCCAGCAAGTATAGGGTGCAAGGCAGGGACAATGTCGTGGACAGGGAACCAATCCATCACAGAGGAACACACACACATCACACACGCACTAGGACCAATTTAGCATATTTTATTTATTCATTGAGCTTTTGCAAAAAGGCATATTTCCTCTTGGGGACAGATAAAGGGCTATCTATCTATCTATCTATCTATCTATCTATCTATCTATCTATCTATCTATCTATCTATCTATCTATCTATCTATCTATCTATCTATCATCTATCTTCTCTTTTTTAGAAAGGCACTTACTAGAAGCAGATGCAGCATGCATATGATAACCACCACCCAATATCATTAAGAATTCTTCCCAAATCTAATGCCTCCTTTTGTTATGGTGGATGCATTACAAAATGTGAACAAGTGATGAAGTACACTCTGAAATAATAAAGTTTGAAGGCCATTGGTGGAAATTATTAAGACCCATAGCCATAGCAAATTTTACCTGATCCTGTCCAGCAATGAAAGTCCGCTATTTCACTGTTACATTGCTTAATCCTGCCACCATACTTTTCAGTGTGGTCCATTCCTGCTTGATTCAGGTCTTTTGTTTTTTTCACTATATTGCAGTCTTAATTGATTACTTAAAAGTTGCCACTATGTCCACTAATTTTATTGTAATTAATTCTTATCTGTCTTAATTGTAAAGACCAGCAGCATTTTTACAGTATACTGTAATATTTAGAAGTTCTCTGAGGCTCGTCTGATCATGGTAGCATGCAGTTCCAGTGCTCTACCTATTCTCTCAAGGGCCTGCTAGATCTAACCTCATTAGATAATAATAATAATAATAATAATAATAATAATAATAATAACAGTAATAGTAATAATACAATTTATTTATGTAGCACCTTTCCCATGTTCAAGGCAGAGTTTCAGAAAGAACAGCAGAGTATATGTACCATTGGATACAAATAATATCTGCATAGAACACTAAGAACAGATAAATACAGTATATAAAAGAATTAACTAGAATAAAAGACAATAAACCAGAGTAAAATGCTAACTACAATACTATTTCAGACCCTAGAACAAATAACATAAATTGTGATATAACGCACACACACATTATCTTGAGCGCCTGGACGTAGATTTGAAAGAGTGGCAGCTTGCCCCTTTAGAAATCAGAGACTATTTTAATTGTGCACAACCATAGATCAGAGGCAAGTGGGCTAGAGAAACTTGTGGCACTCAGTGAACAGCAGCTGAAGATCTTCTGAAGCAGTTCAATAGGTCAAACTGAGACATAGTATGGAATTCACTGCCACCTTGTGGTTAAATATAGGAACTGATTCATTTCAGAAGACTTCAACGGATAAAAAAAATAAATCTGGATAAATGATCCATGATGGAGTCTATTAAAATCTTGTATGGAAAAAAGGGTTGAACATGATGGATGATGTTTTTTCTTCTTCATCGGAAAAGTGAATACATGATCAAATAGGATTAGCATGAATGTATGCCCAAGAATGAGGGTGAAGTGATGAGCCAGTGTAACGGAAGGGTGGAAATAGTCTAGGTAGTGAAAATTATCATACCAGAGGAAAAAATAATGCAGACCTGGCAGCCAATTTTAACAGCTCAGCAAAATTATTTGATTAATTACCCTCCATCAATAAACTGAGAGGGCCTGATGTGACATTGTATCTACTTCCAACTTGTATGTGGTATATGTGGAGTGGAAGCGGCACCCTTAAAAACAGAGATTATTTTCTTTCCATGAGTGTCCAGGGGTATGAAACAGAAAGCCTGATGGGCACTCTACAAAATGATAACAGGAGTTGAAGATGCAGGGAAATGCAGGGAGATGCAGCTCCCAAAGATGCCATCAACAGGGTGATCCCTATTCATCTCCCTGACATGACAGAAGTATCACCTTCTGGCAGATGATGAAATGCTTGTCTCTAAAGCTAACAGATTTCTGAATACTGTACATACAAGGTGACAAACTGTGATGTGGCTACAAGGTGACACATTTTGACGGTAGCTGACTTCATTCTTTTGGAAGTACACTGGCAGAATGAAAGCACAAACAAGCCATATGTGAGGGGGGAGTGCTGTATGCTCAGAGGCCTGCCTGTGAGTGTGTGTGATGATTCTGTGTGTGTGTGTGTGTGTGTGTGCGTAACTCTCACATTTTAAGTATGTGGGTGTTGCTCTGTGTACCCTGCATCAGAATGCTGCATAGTGCTTCCTTGTGCTCTGTGCTCTCTCAAAGCCTTTAGGAGGACTGTTAAACATTACTGGGCTTTTGTGTTTACATGAGAGGAAGAATTGCTGCCTGCTTCTACTGTGTGTAGGTGTGTGTCTGCAGAGGAGGAGAAATGTTATTCTTGTTCTGATGCAGCTTGCAAATATGGCTTTGTTCATACAGCCTACCCGTTTTAATAATTTAAATTGCAACACTCTTTTAGTCACCCTATAGTTTTCTGAAGATTCAGATCATTCCTCCCTGCTGCCTTTTAGCCATCTATTTTCTGAGTCTGATTTTATCATAACGAGTTGCATGGTGACAGAGTTAAATCCTTAGCAGATGTTAGTCGTGGATGTGGAGGTAAGGCATTTCCAGGGCACTTTTGCACACACATTAACCCATGCCAGGCCTGATTAGAGATGTCAATTAAGCTAACATGAACAACTTATGATGTTTGAAGAAATGTGAATACTGGGGTGGGGGGAAGCTAAATGGGCACTAGGACAATTTGCTCATTCTAGGAGTCAATACTGAGAGAATTGAATTGTGAAGGAGCAGCACTGGGTCATCATGCTAACTTTGCTTTATTTACACATTTAAATTTAAATATACTGTACAGTAAGTACCATAGTGGAAGGACGTTGGGAGTTGATACTCAGCCAGGGCAGAACTCCTTAAATTCTTCATTCATATTCAAGGATAATAAATGGACTGGGCGAACATAAGTGCCGGTTCATTCCCTCACACAGCAAATGTTCCTCCAGACTAAACCTAGTTGAGACACCTGTGCATTGGACTTGGAATGCTAAAGTACAACCCTGTCAGGGTCTTTGGGTACCACCAGAGGGCACTGCCAGTGGATGACTACCCTGGTTTCCGCCTGACCCAGAAGTACTCCAAATGAACAATGCCATAGTCGGCAGGATTTTCTGGTTGTGTGCAGATTTTTTTAAATGTAACTGCAAGGGGGCACCACCAAGCCCCAAATCACAGACACAATGTTACCAAACACAATTCCAGGTTCAAATACATGTTTTTGTTTTGTTTGCCTCCAACACTTTTCAAATAAGCACCAGCCAAAATGTTCAAGTACAAATTGATTCTCTCCCTCTTTCTGCCTTCAGTTGAGTGTCGCCCACTGCCTCCTGAATTTTAAATGTTGAGGAGAGGCTGCTGGCTTCTTTTAAACTGGACCTGGCGCTGCTTCCAGTATCTCTGCTTTCTAGGTCAGGTGGAAACCAGTGTAGTTCTCCCATGGCAACACTCTCTGGTTACACCCAAAGGCCCTGACAGGGTTGTACTTCAGGACTCCGAGTCCCATGCCACCCAGCGGGTGTCTCAACTAGGTTCAGCCTGGAGGAACACTGCCACCTGCTGTGTGGGAGAATAAACTACTCCGGCACTCACATTCACCCAGTCCATTTATTATCCTTCTCTCCATGCCGAGATGAAGAATGTAAGGTGCTTTGGCCTAGTCGAGTCCCAACTACCACCATCATCCTACTATAGCCCCCTGTCCGGGCAAGAAATAATCTTCCATCTCAGCCAGGATGCCTATCCTTCCTTTCTGGCACTTTTTACATTTACCAAAACTTGGCATCCTGGAAAGGCTTTGTAAATATTAGCAAACAATACCGTGACCATTTACTATTTCGTTTTATGATTTTTTGTAAACAATCCTTATTCGATACAGCTCAGATTGTACATTTCTACAGACTGAACCTTATCTTCTACACCTTTCTGTATATGTCAAGTCTGATCACTGGGTTGCTCAATTCTGGTGAGGTCTTTTTCTGCTCTGTCTCACTTCTTTTTCTTTCTTCCTCTCCAACAGACCCTTTGCTCCACCATAGCCTTCTCGATATCTCATCAGCACCTCTAGTGGCCCCATGCACACACATACACAGAAAAAAATCAAAAGCAATATACTATACATTAAAGAAAATAATAAACTATTATTAAAGTCAGACAAACTTCCAAAAGACAGACTCCTGTCACCCGTATTCATTGAAGTGCCATATGAGTGTACTGCTATTTGAATTTTTACAATCAATCATAATTGTTTTTTCTGTGTGATTGAATTTTTATTATTAAAATGAAATAATAGGGATACAACAATAATAACTGATTTTTGAGTTATGTAAGACTGAATACAAACACCCCCCACCGGCACCCAATCAATCATAGTTGTTAATGATTTGTGAATCATGGTTTTGTTCTCCAGCATACGCAAAATTTTAAAAATAGGCAAACCACAGCATACATTTGCTTTCTTTTAAATTATTACTGTTGGTTTTTTAAGAACTGTCTTGATGTTCCTTTTTCCCAAAGTACAGAAACAAACAAACAAAATAAAGCTTAAACCATATCCCTTGTAATTATATGAACTAAAGCAGAATAATGAAATGGGAACGAAATGCACAACAAGAAATAGTAACATTAATCCTAACAAAAGAAAGAATGCTAACAAAACTGTGCCAGGATTGTAAACTGATTGTCAAGCCTATCTTTCATCAAAATCAAAGATGAACCTAACTTTTTCTTGATTTGGGACAGAAATAAAGTCTTCAATCAGAAACACACCAAAATAAGAATGGCTAGAAAATTTGAAGTTTTTATCCTGTGTGGACACCAGGAAGTGTATGGAGCTGACCTTTATACCCTTGACCCCTAAAGACATGAGCAACCGCTACAACAAAAGACAGAAAATGGCAGAGCCCATAACAAAAACAAAATCGTGTGACAGCATAATAGTAAAAATTGTCAACTCATTAGGGATGTTTTAAAATGAGAAAGAAATGCCAGAATTGGGTTGCTTGGGGCTATAAACCTTAGAATAGACACCAAGATAACTACAAGCACTAAAAGAAAACCAATCACAACAGATAATCAACAAGAAATAGAAAAATATGTACAGGCCAAAATGGCTTCTTTCTAAAATGAAGACAAACAGACATTTCCCTGTTTGCTCTGTATGTTGCCCCCATAATAATGGATCTATAGAAATACTGTAAGGTTTCTACTGCCAATCATCTGGCAGGGGCTGAGCCTCATCATCATAATTCATTGATATTGTAAGCCTCTTGGTTCTGTGTAGTTGAGTTGCTCCCACACCAGACTGCCATACTGTAAGGCTCCCTCTCAGACCTGGCCAAACTAATGCAGCTTTAGCTTCTTCTCTTACTGAGGGCTGAAGCTTTAGTCTATCATGTTTCTGTGAAAAGGACACTAAAGGTTTAGAGATAAAATACTTCCCTGGTAATGTCATCAATATGCATTGAACAAAGAGAAACTAAAACAATTAGGAAGAACAAAGCCAGACACCCCCTTCCCACCCCGTTTGCTCAACTGACAATTAAAAAGACCATCTACAATTACTTAAACAACTTTTTAATTTAAAATGAACTTTCATGAATAACAAATGCGTAAATTAGTGAACTTCTTGATGCAATCTCAAGAAGATTAATTCTTACCGCTGGGAGATAGGTGAGTGATGGAGATTTACTGTCCATGAAGTTTGACTTCACTTGCCACATGCAGTATCTATTTTATATTTAATACACACTGAATGAGTCAATAAATGGTTACTGTACCTATTGACTGGACTGAAAAAAAAGAGTTCAGACAGTGAAGGAACTTCCATACTCTTGAAGATAATAGAACAGTGTTTGCTCTACCCATATCTTTAGAGATGTTTTCAGTGTTTTACAGTAAAACAAAAAAGCAAACATGAGCAAATAAGCTTTGAGCAATAGTGGAGAGAATGACAACTTCCAAACAGCTGAGTAAATGCATCGTATTCTCCAAGAAGATTTGCGATTCCATGCGGTTTGAATTGTTTGTACCCATGACACTTGACATTTTTCTTTTATTCCAAGCATTAATGAGACATAATAAAATGTTTTAATAAACTCATTTGACAGACACACAGATCACAAGAGGATTATGAGCCTTTACATACAGTGCACTGCCAAAAATCTGCTAAACATAAACATGTGGAGAAATTACCAAAGTAAATAATTTGGATTTGTATCTCAGTAATATCCAGGAGCTTGAATGGCCAATGTGTTCAAGTGAGGCTGACCACAGGCTAAAAACCCCTAAGAAGCTGCTTGTCAATTTCATTTTTTTATTGGTGCCACCACAAGCTGCCGGGAACTTTGGGTGTCAGAAAGTCACATTATATTAGCTGCTCATGTACACACAGTATAGACTTTAACTCCTATTGTGTATGTTTTTCAAAAATGTTGTGTCTAAGAATATGGCTACTGTTTGATTAAACAAATTAATTGTGTTTATGGCACGATTAAAATATTTAATCAAAATTAACTGTGTATTAATCACAATTGTATAACTGAGAGATTAATTTCTAATTCAAAACGGGTAATGGACACTTGCCTTGGCTTATTAAATAATAATAATAATAATAATAATACATTTTATTTATATTGCACTTTATATTTTAGCAATCCCAAAGTGCTACAGAGTAAAAATAGAATAATAAATAAAAAAAACAGAAGAGTCTATAAAATACTTTAACAAAATGACTTTCTAAAAAGATGAGTTTTTAGGTTTCGCTTAAAGGCCTCAGTCGACTGTGGGGCTCTCAGGTAATCAGGGAGGGCATTCCACAGCCTCGGTGCCACAGATGAAAACGCCCTGTCACCCATGCTGCTGAGCTTAGTTCTGGGGACTTGAAGAGTGTTAGTGTGTACAGAGCGGAGGGAACGTAAGGAGTTATGAGGGGTAAGGAGTTCCTGAAGATAAAGAGGGGCATGTCCATAAATGCACTGATGGGTAAGAAGGGAGACCTTGTACTCTATTCTGAATGAAACAGGGAGCCAGTGAAGGGTTTTCAGGATTGGGGTGATGTGATCATACTTTCGCACCCTCATCAGGATCCTGGCAGCGCTGTTCTGAACATACTGGAGTCTCTGGATACTCTTGCCAGGAATCCCAATGAGGAGTGCATTACAGTAATCCAGCCTGGAAGAGACAAAGGCATGGACGAGTTTCTCTGCATCTGCCAGGGTGAGTAATGGGCGGAGTTTGGCGATGTTCTTGAGATGGAAAAAAGATGACTTACAGAAATATTTGATGTGGGTGTCAAAAGTAAGTTGGGAGTCCATTCTAACACCCAAATTAGTAACAGATGTGGAAAGAGGAATATTTTGGCCAGAGAAAGTAATACTGGTGATGGTAGAAGAGCGAAGATGATGTGATGTACCAACTAAGATGGCTTCTGTTTTGGATCTGTTCAACTGAAGAAAATTGAGCCTCATCCATGCCTCTATCTCCTCCAGGCAGGTAGACAATGTAGATGTTGGCAGAGGAGCAGTAGAGGAGGTGGGAGTAGTCCTGAGGTAAAGCTGAGTGTCATCGGCATAGCAATGGAACGATAAACCATGTCTGCCAATGACAGTTCCAAGGGGGAGCATGTAGATAGTAAAAAGGATAGGGCCCAGCACAGAGCCCTGTGGAACACCACAGGTGACGTTGTGGGTGTGGGACTTTGCGCTGCCAAGGGCGAGATGCTCAGTTCTGCCAGTCAGGTATGATGTAGACCAATTTAGAACATTTCCTGAGAGTCCAATAGTGTATTGCAGGCGGTGAAGAAGGATGTTATGGTCTATTGTGTCAAAAGCAGCTGTCAGGTCAAGGAGGATAAGTAGTGAAGGTGAACCAGTATCTGCCGTCATCAGAAGATCATTGGTGACCCTGACCAGGGCTGTTTCGGTGCTATGGCCAGGGCGAAAACCAGACTGAAACTTTTCAAACAGATTGTTCAGTTTGAGATGATCGTGAAGTTGTGCTGCAACTATTTTTTCCAGAACTTTGGAGAGAAATGGAAGATTGGAGATGGGCCTATAATTGGAGAGAACTTCAGGATCCAAGGTGGATTTTTTTAGTAGAGGTCTGATGACAGCAGTTTTTAGTGCAGAAGGAATATGGCCAGCCAGGAGGGACTGATTTATTATCCTGGTGATAAGTGGAGAGATGGCAGAAATGTTGGCCCTCAGCAAGGGTGAGGGGAAAGGGTCAAGGGAACTAGTAGACGGTTTCATTTTCCTGATGACATCCTGCACCTCTTCCCGTGTGGCAACAGAGAAAGAGCAAAGAGGATGGACGGTCTCAGACAATGAGTCAACAGTTGGGAAGGGCAAGATATCCTTGGTAGAGAGGTGTAAACGGATATTATCAACTTTTTGTTTAAAAAGGTTGATATACATGTTGCATCTGTCGTCAGTGGTCTCAGAATGGGCAGGTAAAGGAGGTTTGAGCAGATGATTTATGGTTGAAAAAAGTTTTTTAGGGTTGCTGGAGCCATTTCTGATGATGGTGGAATAAAACTTGGACCGTGCAACCTTCAGAGCTTCTGCATACGCTCTCATGTGTTCTCTGTAAGCCTGTTTATGGACAGTCAGCCCAGAGGCCTTGAGCCGCCGCTCAAGGACACGCCCAGCCGCCTTCATTTTTCGCAGCTCGCAGGTATACCAAGGTGCTGAGCACGAGAATGAGATGGACCTAGATGTTAAAGGGGCGTGGAAGTCCAGAAGACTGCTCAGGGACTGGTTGTAAAAATCCACGAGGTCAGCAACAGAGAGGGAGCTGATAAAGTCAGAGGAGAGAAATGTAAGGTCCAAGGCCAAGCCATCCACATTGATATTCTTCAGATTTCTGAAATAGATCTGTCGTTTTGGTTTGATACGGGAGGAGAAAAAGGGCAGCTCCAATGACACAACTTTGTGGTCTGAAATACCAAGATCAAATACCTGTAGATTCCTGATTGGGGCACAGTTTGAAATGACCAAGTCAAGAGTGTGACCCCTAGAATGTGTGGGAACATCAACATGTTGTTGTAGGTTGAGAGAATCTAGCAGCTCAAGGAAATCAGCAGTGAGATAACCTGTGGGATTGTCAACATGAATATTTATATCTCCTAAGATTATGATGTTGGCAGAAGTAGCACAGAGTGTTGTGAGAAGATCAGTAATTTCCGGAATAAAGGCAGAATTGGGTTTTGGAGGTCGATAGATAAGGAGAACAGTCAGGGGAAATGGGGGCTTACATTTAAATGCAAGGCACTCACAGGAAGATATTGCAGGTATCGAGATAGGGGACAACCCCAGGTCCTGACGGTGGATAACAGCTAGTCCACCACCACGCCCAGTGCTGCGAGCTGCCTCCAAGTAACTGTAGCCAAGTGGACAGGCTTCATTTAAGGCAAAGTAAACCTCTGACTAGTGCCAGGTTTCTGTCAGACACATGAGGTCAAGTCCTTTTTCCCTGATGTGTTCTTCAATCAGTATGGATTTATTGCTGATAGATTGAGAATTAAATAGTTCAAATTTAACCAATGACTGTGAAGTAAATCTCTGTACAGGACGCAGAACATTAAAATCCACAGCTTAGAATCCATTCCACAAAATAAATCCAGCCGGGGATGTGAAGACCTCGCGATATTTCTGTCAGTGGCTCGGGTGTATCCCATGCTAGAGTCCAGAGATCTCACGATACTTCCAGTGTTGATAGTAATTGGAGCGACTGTGCTCTGATGATGCGTCAAACGTGCGACAGATGACCAGAAAGAAGGAATGTTGGTAGCAGAACACTTTGGGTGGTTATGGAAGACGAACTTTCGGCTGGATCCTCTGTGAATGTAACGAGGACGGCGAAGAAGTCCCAGTTCTTTGATGATGGAGATGTTCATTTCAGGAGTGGTTGCAGGATTAAGTCGGCGGAGTTGTGAGTTAGAATAACTGAACGCCATTCAGACTGAAGAGGTAGGGAGGAATGCTCTCCAGACTGCGCCGAAAATCTAAAGCAGTATATCCGGGCAACAGGTGAGTCAATCAACGCCAGCGTCCTCTCACCTCCGCAGCCAATCATTCCAGTTAATTTTTGAGAGATTTTGTGTAACAGAAACAATTGAATAAACAGTCATTTCATTACCATCATCACCTGATACCCCTCCTGGGGCATAGGCTGCAGTTCCTCCAGTCATCTCTGTCCTCTGCCTTCTTATCAAGATGGCTCCAATTGTACCCTGTTCTCTTCACATCCACTTCTACCTCCCTAAGCCATGTTTTCCTTGGACTCCATTTTTTTTTGCTTGCCCTGAGGGTTCCACCATAATGCCTGCTGAGTTATGTTGGTCACTGGTTTGCAGAGTGTATGGCCTATCCATCCCCAGCGCCTATTCCAGTAGCTGGTTTGTCCTCTGCCAGAGGTCACTGTTCCTGAAGGTGCTGGGCCAGTATATCCGTAGTATCTTCTTTAGGCAACTGTTAATGAAACCTTGCACTTTCTTGGCTATAGCTGCTGTGATTCTCCAAGTCTCTGCGCCGTACAGCAGCACTGCCTTAACATTTGAGCTAAACAGTGTAACTTTAGTTTGGACTGAAAGTACCTGTGATTTCCATATGTTCTTTAACTGCACAAATGCTATTCTCGTTTTGCCAAATGTGTTCCACCTTCTTTGTCAGTGATACTTCCGAGGTAGGTAAATGCTTCCACTTCTTCCAAAGCTTCCCCTTCCAGCATCACCTGGTTCAGGTTGCTTGTATTGATCTTCAGGATCTTGTTCTTCCTTCTGTGTATATTGTCACATTATATTAGTCAGGACAGTACTCAGGTCTTGTTCTTCGGACATCTTTGAACAAACCTGCTGATTACACTACTGTAAAAGAATAGACAAGACAAAGTGAAAGATTTGGGAATCCACCCCTTTAGTCAAAATAACACAGGTAATTTTACAGACAGGAGCTCAAAGCAAAACTGAAGAAAACAAAAAATGGTTGCCATATATAGTCGCTAGACAGGAACTTATGTAATTGGGAGAATGGAATTCTGGGAACTGGAAATGACATCAGAAGGAGGTGGGATCTTAATAACTGGAAGAGGATATACTGGTGGTTGTCTTCTGAGGACCGGAAGTGGCTTTAGGTTGAGGGTTTGTCTGCTGGTCTGAGGGGAGAGAGGAGAAAGAGTTAGAAAACAGTGCCAGCCCCTGGTCTGGCGGGAACATACACTTATTTGAGCCCATAAACTGTCTCCCAAGTGTACGTATGTGACAATATATATAATATATATAGAGCTAAAATGGCTTGACGGAAAAATATTAAACTTGAAACTTAAGCCTGTTATGTGATGACGAAGTGCTGATTCATTTTTGAGCCAAATTGCGAGAAAGAAACACTCTAGAGGAACCCTCACATACCGTAATTCTGCAGTCAATTAAGAATTCTTCTCGTCAATTGCTATTGTAATGACTCATTTTTTGATCAGAAAGTTCAGCTTCAGAGCCGTAAATAACTACTGAAATGTTATAAAATAGTTTGGATAACTTCTCATGTCCAAATTTCTAGACTTATTTTTTTGTATACTGTAGTTGCCACCATATTTTGCTTATCTCTATGTGGCTGCAGACAGATAGTTACAGTTGCTGAATTGTAGTAATTTAAGCAGTTTATAGGTATATTTTGATCTATTTTATGCATTTATATTGTACAGATTCTGTTTAAAAGGTTTTCTTTTTGGTTCAATTTATTTACTTTTAGTTCTCATCTCATTCTTTGTTTATACTACACATTAGGAGCCACGACCACGATTACCTCTCTGGTTGTGTCACAGTATGTGACAATATAAGTATGGTGGTGGTTTCAACATGTCTCATCCCTTGGTTGGATAAAATTCAATAAAAAAATTTCTAGTGCTAGTTAGCTTTCAAACAAATAGGCCATGTCAATTTTCGTATCATTTTTTTTTAACTCCTTTCTGCCTTTGACTTTGCATCTCGTGTTATCCTCATGTTTTGTTTGCTTGATAATTTTGCCTCTTTCTGTACTGACCTGTTTAATCTCTTTTAAACATTTCTAATCTCATTTAATCATCTCCTAGTTATTTTCCCACTTCTCACAATAATTCTTTGATGTGAAGCCTTATAACAGAATTAGTATTCTAATTCACATTACAAATCATTAAATCCAAGGCTCATGGTCACATGATGTATATGTAATCTGTTCTGCCTAGACATTCTGCTCTTATAGACAATACTGCACACTGCAAAGATAGGCTTCACACCTGAGCTATTGAAAACCTCTTTCCCTATTATACCATTGACTAATTTAAATCTTGGCAGCCTCCTTTACATTGATCTTGATTAAGGTTAAGCTTTGATGGGCTAGGAGTTTGCAGGATCTGAACTCACAGTGGTTATGGATAGGAGCTAGCTTGCATATTATAAAAAACTGATGCCATACTGTCTTATTTTCTTAAATTTCTTACTACTTTACCAATGTGCTTCCCTTTTTCCAAAGAATGTCTCTTTTTTTCTCAATTCGTTTCTAACATTGTTAAACTTTCTAAACTTTCAGATGCTCATTTCTTTCAACCCAAAAATGATATTTTGAAGACAAGACTCTTGACCTGAAGACAAGATGATCAATGAATGAGGATGGCCCTGTGTTAATGGCCCTCCTGTTTGTGGACTACATTCATTTTCTGGAGTTATTCATTTAATTTATTTACATTGCATGCATTTTGTACTTTGTGAGTGTAGAATTGGATGATGTCATCAGTGGTAAATGTTGTCTTTTGTATTGTCTCTTTCTCCCCTTTCAGGTCAGAGGAGATGCCCAAAGAGGGCAATTGACTTTGCTTCTTCCAGTCTGAGGAGTATAAGACCGAGATGCCCCCAGAAGATATCATTTGGGAAACAGCAGACCACTGGACAGATCTCTATCCTCAGTCTTGACCACTCTTCAGAGCTACTCATCCTGTATTGTAGAGGTTTTACAGCCTGATTATTGTTTTCTTTAGTTTGTGCCACCACATACTTGTTTTTTTTGTTGTCATGCAAACAAAGTCATTAAAAGGGGCACCTCAACTGACATCCCAACAAGTAGTTTGAACTTATGTTTTCCATCCCTCGATCACATAAGACACAGATAACATGTGATTTTTGCATGGATGCCATTACAGTGTTTGCTTTTGTGCAGGGTTTGTGCAGTAATCATTAACTCATCTTATATCAAAAACGTTATGTCCATTCTCCATGAAGAAATGACATTAACATTTTTTTTTTGGCCATCACTATGAACTAAATGGGTTAATATATATAAAATATCATTTTTGGGTTGAGTACTCCTTTAAGTAGACATTTACAGCAAGATCACTTCTAGTATACATTGTACAAAGAGATATATGAAAGAAGCCAAGTGTCTATGGTATCTGAAAGTGCCTCAGCATGTGCTTTGGTATAAGCCTCTTACATATAAATAGTAAAGTAATACAAAAGGGTGCACCAACTCTTAAGAACAGTAGTATGTACTGTAGCCTGTATCAGTTTCTTCTGAACGTAAAGTTAGTATAGCCTCAAACATGTCATGCTAATTGATTATAAAGACATAAAATGTCAAATACAAACAAACAACAAAAGCTATGTGTATGAATAATATGTGACCTGATCTGTATGATACCATACTTTTAGGTACAAAATGGAAGGGTAAAACCTGTCTGTGGCAATCAGGGTGCAGCAATACTTGGGAACTTAGGAAACTGTGGCTTCATAACCCATATTATAACTTGTCGATCTCTGATCAAAAATTATAACAGGGATATTACCTGTTGGTAACCCACTGAGCTTGGAATATGGAACATCAGAACTGGAACTGTCTAATAGACAGGAAGAGAAGCAATGGCAAAGAGGAAGCTGGCCATGGGGTACTTATGGAGACATCTGTAAATCTAAGAATATTGTGAAATAATATTGCTTTGTCCAAATGCTTTTAAAATAAAATAAACTGAGATTTTGGACAAAATATGTATAGGGTACTGCCAAGAAACAGAGTGTCCCAGAATCCCAAATTACTTCTCTTTTGGGTTTTAAATTGGAGTTCTTTTCTGCAGTCCCAATTCAAGTTTCTGTTACAATTTAAAGAGAATTGATGGCACCATAACTCTAAGCACAGTATACAATTCTTCTGTGTTTATCTCTGTGAGAAATGGCAGTTTCCAACAGACTAAATCCCACTGCCATCTCCTGGTGTGCTCATCTACCTTTTACATTTCTCAAAAAAACAGCAGCCCTAATCTTTAAATTAGCACAGCTTCCTGTCCGTTCCATTGACATTGTATAATCCACCCAAAGGCTTACTACTTTCTTGTCAGTATATCCCCCTACGCTAAATCTACCTGTTAAAAAACATCTGCCCATGTGAACTAAAATAAAAAGGCTTTATTTCTCAAAGCTTAGTTCTACTGCAGCAGATCAGCCTTAAATGATTTGTAGCATTTCCCCCAAACTGAAACTGACCTAAATACAGCTGATGCAGTCTCTATGTTCTATACAAAATCCCCAAAGAAAATCATTTAGGTGTGCTGTCACTAGAAAGGATGTCTCATATGAGCATAGGGAATGATTGTGATTGCCTCAACGTTTTCCAATTGACTGAATGCTACTGAAATATCTCTACCAGCACCTTGTCTTGCTCGCCCAGCTATTCTCTTCCCTAGGCTAAATATCTTGGTGAAGATTTATACAGCAGATGCCAAATGAATCCTCCAAAAAAGCTTTAAAAGTCTAGATAGTCTGCTGCTATCCTGAATGAATACGCTGCCCATTCGACTATCTGTCTTTGGTAAACAGAAGATATCAGTATCCTTTCCTTAACAACCTCCAATAAGCTGAGAATGACTGAAACTAAGGGCCAAAACTAAAACCCAAGACATTTTGATTTTTATTTTTGCACTTGATGGAATAAAGGAGAGTGTGGAATCTGAAATGAAGCTGGCATACATAACGATATCTGAAGACTGCAAGCTGGACTAACATTAACATCATCAAGAAATTCAACTAACTTAGGCCTGAGTCACACCTACACGAATACAGACATGCGCATTAACACATATTTTTTTTCCATGTTTCTTTTGTGAATTGACGATTGTTTTTAACACACAATTAATGTGCATGGGTGTGCATGAGTTAATGTGTTTTCATGTGCTAACTCTATTTATAGTCTCTAATGATTAAAAAAAAATCACCAGAGTCATTTTTTGTCACATGCGAAGTGCATTAAGGTGTTCTGGTAGTATGCTGTCTGCTTTGCCAATTATAGTAAGTGCAATCCAAAAAATGAAAGTTATTGTTAAACTAATGATTAATAAATTAAAATTAATAATAGTTATTGAACAAATATGCCTTATATTAAATGCAGTTTTTAATATTGTGTACACATTTATATTTCCATGATACAAAAAATTCAGATGGTTGTTTAAATAAAATACTTTTGGCACCCTTAGGGAAACCCCATATAATTGAAGGAATAAAAATTCAAAGAAAATGGTTTTTAAAATGCAAAACAAGTCTTCCTCTGAAGTGAGTCTCATTTAGTGCACTGCCCCAGACAGCATCTCATCCGGTTACGTGGCAAATGGGCAGGAAGAGGTAGGTCCAAGTGGTTGAACACTGGATGAGACGTCAGGGAAGGAGAGATGTCAATCTTTCTGTCTACAGAAGGAGGAAAAGAGAGGATGTTATCACATGGCGTCAACCTCTGAATCGACAGAGAACAACCATCACCAAAGCCCTTAAATGGTCTCATGTGCGCACATATATGAAAATGTATTTACTTTTGAAAGTTTTTAATTACATGTTTAAACAAAAAGTAAATGAACCCATTGTATTCCTTTGTCTCCCAAACTCCCAAAAAATCAGTCAGTCAGTCATTTTCCAACCCGCTATAGCCTAACAATATCCTAACACAGGGTCATGGGGGTCTGCTGGAGCCAATCCCAGCCAACACAGGGCGCAAGGCAGGAACAAATCCTGCAGGGCACACACACCCACTAGGGACAGTTTAGGATCGCCAATGCACCTAACCTGCATGTCTTTGGACTGTTGGAGGAAACTGGAGCACCCGAAGGAAACCCACGCAGACACAGGGAGAACATGAAAACTCCACGCACGGAGGACCCGGAAACTGAACCCAAGTTGCCTTGTTGCCTTGCGAAGTGCATTAAGGTATTCTGGTAGTATGCTGTCTGCTTTGCCAATTATAGTAAGTGCAATCCAAAAAATGAAAAAGCAACACAAATGACATTGAGTACTTTCTTCCATGGCAGTTGGAGCATGTATGTGCTTGGTCTCCTTTTCAGGAAACAAGAAAAGACATTTACCAGGAAACTGACACCCGAAGAAAAGATCGGGAGTTTGCTCCTCTCAACTTTCTTGTATACTGAGTTAGAGAAAAAGGTCATCAGAAACACTACCAGTTACACAATATTTCTCAAATATCATATCTATTTGTTTCTCATCATAACTAATTAATAATATCGATACACAATCATTTATCTCTATTGATAATGAAACTTTATATTAAAATGATATTTTCGCATTTAGGATGGTCAAAAACGGTGGTGGAATTTTTCATGATTACATATGTATTACCTAGATTGCGTGCAAAGTGAAAAGAGTTATAGTCACCTAAAAACATAGAAAAGTGTCAGTATTATATAATATTTGTTGCAATAAATTGCTAAAGGTAAAACTGCATTTAGCTATATTTAATTATGATAATGATGGCGGAAATGAAAAAAAAATATAAAATTGAATGTATTACTAGGAACACAACTGGAAGGTAGCAGCTTATTGTTCCCATTATATCCTTATATTTGCATGGCCTGTTCAATGTTTACAAGTTATTGTTAAACTAATGATTAATAAATTAAAATTAATAATAGTTATTGAACAAATATGCCTTATATTAAATGCAGTTTTTAATATTGTGTACACATTTATATTTCCATGATACAAAAAATTCAGATGGTTATTTAAATAAAATACTTTTGGCACCCTTAGGGAAACCCCATATAATTGAAGGAATAAAAATTCAAAGAAAATGGTTTTTAAAATGCAAAACAAGTCTTCTTCTGAAGTGAGTCTCATTTAGTGCATTGCCCCAGACAGCATCTCATCCGGTTACGTGGCAAATGGGCAGGAAGAGGTAGGTCCAAGTGGTTGGACACTGGATGAGACGTCAGGGAAGGAGAGATGTCAATCTTTCTGTCTACAGAAGGAGGAAAAGAGAGGATGTTATCACATGGCATCAACCTCTGAATCGACAGAGAACAACCATCACCAAAGCCCTTAAATGGTCTCATGTGCGCACATACATGAAAATGTATTTACTTTTGAAAGTTTTTAATTACATGTTTAAACAAAAAATAAATGAACCCATTGTATTCCTTTGTCTCCCAAACTCCCAAAAAGTCAGTCAGTCAGTCATTTTCCAACCCGCTATATCCTAACAATATCCTAACACAGGGTCATGGGGGTCTGCTGAAGCCAATCCCAGCCAACACAGGGCGCAAGGCAGGAACAAATCCTGCAGGGCACACACACCCACTAGGGACAGTTTAGGATCACCAATGCACCTAACCTGCATGTCTTTGGACTGTTGGAGGAAACCAGAGCACCTGAAGAAAACCCACGCAGACACAGGGAGAACATGAAAACTCCACGCAAGGAGGACCCGGAAAGTGAACCCAAGTTGCCTTACTGTGAGGCAGCAGCGCTACCACTGCGTCACCGTGCTGCTCCCGAAAGTGACTGCAGAAATCAGAAAACAACTATGACATTGGTATTTTCATTACATCGATGATCTACAGTATGTTTGCAAGGCAGCAGAAATGACTAGGGGTTGACTTGCAGTCCTGATGGATACAAGACGTGGTCATAAAGATTGTGAAGAGATATCATTGTAGTGAGTTGCTTCTTGCTGAGTGATGTTTAGTGGCTCATGCAGACCTCTTCCATGTAGTTAATCTGAGTTAACATTGCATTCAATGGAGGGTGTCAAATGTGTTTTGTCACATGTTCAAATGAGCAAATGCCTGGTCAGGACACCCTTCTACTTATGTTCCGGGGGAGCAGCCATGGGCTCCTCAGTACTTCCCCTGGGACGCTTGGTGGCAGCCTTCCTGGTTGACGATGGTGCCTTAGTTTCCCGCAGGGTTCCGTGGGAGATGGAGTTCTCCACAACCCTGTGGGAATCTGGGGTGGTCGCCAGGGGGTGCTGCATGGATCTCGGAGCCAACATGGACGCCTCTACAGCCCCGCCCGGAAGTGCAATTAGCAACAGGTGATCAAGCACCTGGAACACTTCCAGGTGGGCTATAAAAAGGGCCAGCATCCACCACTCAGGAGCCAGAATCGAGAGGAAGAGGACGAGGTTGCCTGGGAGGAGTGGTGGTGCCAAGGTGGAGGATTGTGTGCCCTGTGGCTGTGGGGTTCACGGGGAAGACGTGTCCTCGAGCTGAAGAAAATAAAAGTCTTGTTTGGATTTTACATGTGCCTCTGTGTCAGTCTGTGCCAGGTTGGGTGCTATATAGTGCCTTTATCACAATACATAAAAAGAAAATACTATCAATATACAAAATCCTGCTTTATCCAGTTCAGGGTTGCACAAAGTTAGAATCTACTGCAGTAGAAGCAGAGGTAATACAGGAACCAATCTTGAATTATATCCCATTTATTACAGAGCACATATACTCAATAGAAAAATAATTACAATCTGCAGGAAACACACATATACATACAGTACAGAACATAGTTTATATTCAATATATACGATAAAAGAGAAACAAAGTTACAGATAAAGAGTTAGGGTTCCAGGGAATACCTTATTTAATGTCCAAGATGTTAAATTTTAATGAAAAGAAAAGGAAAGAAAAAAGAAGTCTGGAGCCTCTTACCAGCTCTGATGCTTATATGAGCTTGAAAAATATCTTCTGCATGGTGGAGCTTTGTCCTCTTAAGAAGCAGGTTCCCAAATGAAAGCCGACTTCTGGGAAAGTGACTGTTTATATAGCAGGCGTACCGAAAAGAACAGGACTTGCAGAACTGAAGTGGAAGTAACCGTAAGACTCTTCCAAGGGCTTCAACTTCATTCTACAGGAATAAATGAAAACTGAGTAAAGGCCAAGTCAAATCAGATGACTTTTCCAGCAATTTTCAGTTGTAGCTTTCCTTTACATAAACTTAAATTCCAAGGCAGTCAGCAGTGCACTCCTGTCAGTCCAATTGCATAATGTGACACGCCCAGTGACTCACTCCAACTAGCCCACAACCTGCCATCAAACAAAATTACCCTTGTTAGTGTTACATTTTTCTCAAAAAAACATGTAAAAAGTGATGTATTTTTTGGCTTGAAAAATGACATTTTTATTAAATATCATCTTTCTACTGTAAAACATGCAAAACGCTAAAGTACAAATTTAGAAGTATACAAACAATGATGATACAAATAATAATAATAATAATAATAATATGAACAGCACACTGAACATGCAAGAACGCTTGCCCATCAAGTAGTCTAAATATTTGGCCTCAGTCAATCCAAAGAAAATTTATTCAGATTGATACATAATTTGGCTTCACTTAGTATCAGGAGCACAGCGCGAACTTGCTGTACATATTCCTCCTAGGTGCCGGAATGGATGACAAGGTCATCCAGGTAGGTGAGCACTATAGTTATTGTGGGGCAGAATCATTTTATCTACCTGTTATTGAATGAGAAACAATACTGCCAATGGCTGCTGAGGGTGTTGAACACAGTCTTTACCTTGGCAAATTCCGTTAAAGGAATTTGCCAGTACACTTTTGTCATGTTAACTGTGGTCAAATATTAAGTCTTACAGAGTCACTTGAGGAGTTTGTTCACTTGCAGCACTGGATATACATCGAACTGTGAAACCCGATAAAGTCAATGGAAGTTGCTGCAAAAGTGCCAAATACCACCGGGCTTAGGGACCAGGACTATGGGACTAGACCAGGGATGAAACCTTTCCTTAATAACACCAAGATCTAGAATCCTCCTGATCTCAAATTCCACTTCAGCCCTTTTAGCATCCAGGAGACAATATGGGTGTTCTTGGACAATGACCCCCAGGTTCTGTAATGATGTTGTGCACAATCAGGGAATTTCTTCTGCATCGGTCATTCACCACTCCCGAGACAGACAAAATTGCTGCTTCAAGCTGTTTTTGTTGATTGGGTGTCAAATTAGGACCAAAATTAATTGTGTTGTTTCAAGTGAAGTAAGAATGAGGTTGGCCAGATTAGCGACCAGGATCCCTGACCTTCCACAGCTTCAACAGATCCACATTCGTTTGGTTGGACAATGGGTTGGTTGTTTTACCAAACAGTCGACCTACCCCTTCCACTCTTTAAGTTCATAGGGGCCTTGCCAATGCACCAATAATTTTGAATGGTAATGGGAATCAAGACCATGAAACAATCTCCGGACCAATGTTTCTGCAATGGTTTTAATAGCAAGACTGGGCTGACTGCACACGCTCAATATTTTCTAATAGAATTGGCTGAATTTTATCAAATCTGTGGCATAATTGTACATAATAATAAATAATACACTTTATTTATATAACACCTTTGCCATTCTCATACACACACACACTTGAACTGTGCATACATATACATACTGTATATATTTCATTTTGTAAGAAATTCCTGACTGAAATGTTATGTAATGAAACCATTACAATGCAAATTTCACTACTCCCATTATGTCCATCTTCTGGCAGACAATCATTGAAAATACTCTTTTACAGTGACCTTTCACACAGCACACCAGCATAAGGTTCTTAAAAAGCACACAAGAATAAAATGAATGCAAAAAAATAACAAATACAAATGTTTATTGAATCAGTGCATTAATTTTAAAGAATGCTGTATATCTTAGTGTTCTACAAAATTAGACTAAAAAAATAAATAACTGACACTCATGTGACAACTTAAAGAACTAAAGCTTGTTTCCATTTAGAAGAACTGTGTTCTGGCATATGTTACTGATTATGTAACCATCTCATTAAAACCAAGCTAATTGAAGCCATAAACATACTTTTTGAACAACTTTTAAAAAGGCTGCATATTACGATTGAATATGAGCTGCAGTTAATTGATGAGGTAATAATCCTCCTTCACGTTTTACAATGATGAAGTAATAATCTTTTGTTTAGTGCTACACAAATGTTATACAGAACCACAGCAATACATTTTGAAGTGTTATAATGGCAATGTATTTCAGTATTTTTCTTTTTATGCAGCATTATTATGACGCACTCTTGAAAGAGAAATTGCTGAGAAATGTTTTGGGACTTAAAAGTGTATCATAAAATTACTAGAAAGACATGAGACTAGACTGGAGGCCTCTGTGCAGTGTAAATGTATCTTTAATACACTTGATACAACACTACCAATACACAATAAATATTCAAAAGGACCCTTGGAAACCAAGCTACAACATTAACAACTCAAATATTTGACATAACCCTTGAGAGACCAAGATTAAATTGTATAAATGAATATTTAAATGTAAAAACACTAGAACTAATGGTAATTCAGGTATGTAAAATTGATACAGTGTTTACTCCATTACAAAAACTGACTGATAGGCAAAGTTCACTTAGTGGACACGACCCTAACTAACCAAGAGTTACACAAGGACCCTTAGGGGTTCATGGCAGTAAACACAGGACACTATTAGTATGTTGGACTGTTATCATTTCCCAGTGCAGTTATTTTATCATGGATAACTTATTAAAGACCTTTCACCATGTTGCTAGGCTGAAATGGAGAGAGTCCACTATGAACATAGGATGCCTTTGCAGTCAGAAACAATTGACCACTAAAGAGAGGGGTGTTCTCCTTTCGCTCAGCTGCCTAAGATGGCTGTTCTCTGCAATTTAAATCCAATAGCCCAAATTTGTGTTTAGCAGCTCTGAATAAATGTGTGCACCCCTCAAATGAATTTATCTCAGGGGATATTTCCATTCCTTTGTGATGGAATTATAGTATGGAGAATAGGAAATGCACATGCTTGATAAGATAAATCACGATTTATGGTGCTAGAAGTCACTTGCAGTACTTGAGGTATCATAAATGGCACAGAACCCACCAGTTAGACTGAAGTGGTTGATTTTTAGAGCCTGCATGTTTAACTACTGCTACTCATTTTTTCTAAATGAGTCTACTGGTTATGTGCTGTTTTGGGCACTTTTGAAAAAGAAACTTATTGGAAATGAAGGAAGGACAAGGACTGAGCATTTGATAATGTGCTCTTCAGTTTCGACGGTTGCCAGTACTTGATAACACCATGTAACTGCTTCTCCAGTTCTATAATATTTGTATCCTGATCACAACCATCTCTAAGCAGGCATATTGGGGATGGCATCCCCTCCTAACCTAACCCCCTGTGATTTAATGTGCCCCCTAGAATTTTCTAATAAAATGAAAAATATGATTTAATTTTTTCAGAAATTCATCCATCCATATTCTAAATCCGCTTAATCCTGAGCAAGGTCAGGGGGAGCTGGATCTTATCCCAGCAACCACAAGGAGCAAAGCAGGAACAATCCCTGGACAGGGCACCAGTCCGTCACAGGGTGAACACACACACACACCCAACACACACACACGGGCCAATTTCGCATCTCCAGTCCACCTAACCTACATGTCTTTGAACTGTAAGGAGCCCCAGAGGAAAACCAGACATGGCTAAAACATGAAAACCCTTTTTCAGAAATAATGAACAACATTTTGTAACTGTTGGATCCATTATTAAAATGTGAATATTTTCTATTTAACTTGATTATACTTTGTCTGCCATGTTTTTCTGCCCAGCATATAGGGTGCTGTGAACTTAATATAACCTTGAAGTTTGTAAATATTTTCTGCTGTGAGAGTAGTTGAACTGCTTCTTTGTTCTTAAAAGTAGAATTTATTAAATGACCTTGGTCATTAGATAAGCTTAGTTTCTGATTTCCTCTATGAGAGGGAGGATCTTTTCTGTCATGTATAAAATTAACTGCAAGACCTTTGCATCTCGGAGATCTTTTGAAAGATTTATGCTGTACTTGAATCTCCCTTACCTATAATCTGAAAAAAGACTGAATTGCACTGCTTAACCTTGGATTAGTTATTTGCATCCACATAAATCAAACATTTCATTCCAATTTTCCTGTCATGATGAATGAAAAAATGTAGCTTGGTCTTGTGTCATATCTGAAGCTTCTGTATGGGATTTAAAATGCAGCACAAAAGGTGGATTTGTAGCTAGAAACTAATTTTATTTTATTTGTCAGAATGCTGGGCTAAAACCAATCTAAACAATGAAAACAAGAAAATTATTCAAAAGAACCATCTGCAGTCACCATCAAAATGGGTAGATGTGGGGAAAAGAAAAAGGAACAGAGATTTAGGGAAGCATATAGGTGTTACAGATACACATTGTGTCCGAGGATCATTGTGAGAGCAAAAAGACCCAGGGCTGCATGTATAAAACCTTGCTTAGATTTCATACTAAAAGTTTGCTTTTGCTCAAAAGACAAAAATTATAATAATTATATTATTTATATGATTATTAAAAATATACTCTATGTATGCCAAGTTCCTTTTTAAATCTCAGATCATCTTAAATCTCTGTGCCGTGCATGACCTTTAAGCTACTCCTGCCAGTAACCATGTATGGCTTAAAAAATGCCTTTTTTAAATATTCATGATCTAATCACCATATAAATTTGGCCATTTTCCTGAGTGACATCTTTAATACAAACCATGGGAGGACACAGAAAGTCAAATTTCAGTGAATGTGAACTTAAGGTATTACTGATTGAAGTGGAGAACTGCAAAAAACTTACAAATACAAGAGTGGGGATGTGTAACTGCAGCTGAGTAGAGAGAGTAATAGTAATGTGTCTTCATGCAGTGCCCAGACCACCACCAGCACCATGAATCCAGGCTGACATGTGTTGACTGACAAGGTGTTGCAGGCATAAAAAGAATTGATTCAGGCTGTTAAGGCCTTGTGACAAACAATATGAATTAGTGCAGGATGTACTGTATGAGCAGAACTGTGAGATATTAAGAACATTCTTATTGAACTACTGAAATAAAATCATTGTGAAAAGTAAATGTCAGTGTTGCAATACATACAAATCTCTTAACATTCGATGTACAGTACTCTCTTGCTATATCGCGCTTCGACTTTCGCAGCTTCACTCTATCGCGGATTTTATATGTAAGCATATTTAAATATATATTGCGGATTTTTCGCTGGTTCGTGGATTTCAGTGGACAATGGGTCTTTTAATTTCTGGTACATGCTTCCTCAGTTGGTTTGCCCAGTTGATTTCATACAAGGGACACTATTGGCAGATGGCTGAGAAGCTACCCATATCAGAGCACGTATTATGTATTAAATAAAACTCCTCAAATATATTGTGAGCAGGGTGGCTGTTCGCACCCCTAGAGGATACGGACGCTCCTCAAAAAACGCTGACAGACTACCTTCACATTGCTCCCTTCCTTGCTGGGCTTATTTGTGGCTGCTTTGTTGCACGATATGCTTCCCGCATGGTGCTTTGCATACTTAAAAGCCCAAACAGTACCTATTGATTTTTGATTGTTTGCTTTTCTCTCTCTTTCTCTTGCTCTGACATTCTCTGCTCCTGACGGAGGGGGTATAAGCAGGGGGGCTGTTTGCACCCCTAGAGGATATGGACGATCGTCTAAAAAATGCTGAAAGACTACCTTCACATTGCCCCCTTCCTTGCTAGGCTTACTTGCGGCTGCGTTGTCAAGTGATATGTTTCCCGCAGGGTGCTTTGCATACTTAAAAGCTCGAACAGCACCTATCGGTTTTTGATTGTTTGCTTTTCTCTCTCTCTCTCTCTCTGACCTTCATACTTAAAAGTCCAAACAGCACCTATTGATTTTTAGTTGTTTACTTTTCTCTCCCTCTCTCTCTCACTGACATTCTCTGCTCCTGACGCGCACTCCTTTGAAGAGGAAGACATGTTTGCATTCTTTTAATTGTGAGACGGAACTGTGATCTCTGTGTTGTCATGGAGCACGTTTAAACTTTTGAAAAAGAGACAAATGTTTGTTTGCAGTGTTTGAATAAAGTTCCTGTCTCTCTACAACCTCCTGTGTTTCTGTGCAAATCTGTGACCCAAGCGTGACAATATAAAAATAACCATATAAATGTATGGTTTTTACTTCACGGATTTTAACCTTTCGCGGGGGGATCTGGAACCCCCGCGATGGAGGAGGGATCACTGTACAACATCCAAACATATTTGAATTGTCATTGCATTGATGTGTTGAGGGATAGGTTCTGGGTCATCCATATGCTCATCTTGGCCTGTCTCTGATGGCAAAGACAGTCTGTGTGTCTGACCTATGTTGTGCAGTACTGCACAAGCTATCATAATGCGGCAAACCTTTATGTGGCCTTACAGCAACTGTACAGCTAAAACACTGCCATCTATTTTTTAATGACCCAAGGTCGATTCTGTTGTGACAGTGTGCAGAAGTGCCTCTCATTATATCTCTTCATTCATGGTGTTTGCGGGATGGAGAGTGGTGTGAGAAGTCAGACTTTGAGGGGGTACATTTTTGTGGCCCTGAAGCATGAACTGGTAAGGGGACCCCTTTGCAACCAGCAACAAGGTTTGGTTAACCACTGTTATCTTGTTCAGATTTTGATTACAATTACTGTACTGGATTATCTCACATGTCAAAGTCACTGTTGTGAGTAAAAATGTCCTATGCTTTATAGTTTCTGAGTTAAGGGAGTGATGAAAATTAAGGAAATGTTATACGCATGCATTATGCATCCTAGAATGACAAAATAAAACTTAGAAAAGACCACAGTCAATACTTTTTTTTAATTTCAGACACCTATAAGAAATAAAATATAAATAAAAATTTACCAAAATGTTGCCCTTTATAATGACCACAAGCAACAAAATATTCTTTCATTTTTTTGATTATGGCTAGCCTAAGATAACTAAAAAGAAAAATGTAATTTCTGTCATAAATGTTAATAGTGTTTTAAATTACTTAGAAATATTTTAGATTGAACATATTTAGAATGAATCATCCTTAATTTCAACATTTTTTGGTTTATGGCTAGCCTACATGATACTTTTATAACCTTTTAATTTTTATTTTAACTGTTATTTTTTATTGAAATACACTACATCATTAATATTAATTTAAAAAAAAAAAATTCTCATACAGTAGACACCCAAAATTGAATCAATGTGGGCTAAAGTCGCTTCTGCAGCCCTGGAAGCTTAAGCTTCATTAGCTTCATAATAGATCTGCCCCTGCCCTATCACCTGTAAGAAAGATTATACAAGTTGTTTGTAACATACTAAGCTTAACTGCACTCCTACTCACCAAGAAGACAACCATTACCCACAGCATGACACTGACGTTTGTTTCCCACACTATTATCCGCCACCTTGCAACAATGTTAATCAGACACATTTGAGCATCACATATTAGTTGTATATTAATTGAATGAAAGTGCGCTCTGTTTACAAAATCAAATAAATTCTATGATGGTGCCTTTATCGCCACATGTCTGCAGTCAATTGCACCTATTAGATTAAGAATATAAAAATTGCTGCTAATTGCCTTTTGATATTGGCTTGCTCACATTGACAGAAAGAATATTGCATGTATCTTGGTAGCCTTTGTGGAACGACCCCAGGACACAGACAGGAGGACATGTTTCGAAGACCACCACACGTTTATTTACAGTTTCTATTTACAATTAAAGTGCACACACAAACCCCCAAACTCCCCCAAAGTCTTGGCCAACGCCACACTATGCCTCACTCTTCAGGCCGCCTCCTTCTCTTCCCTCCAGACTTCATCTTTCTCCTCACCCGACTCCAGCCTTGAATGAAGGGAGGCAGCCCCTTTTATAAGCACCCAGATGTGCTCCAGGTGTGCTCCGGCAATCTCCCACCGACATGCCCCAGTGTGGCGGAAGTGCCGGCTGCATCCCCGGAAGCACTCCAGGTGTCCCTGCTCTTCTTCCCCCCAGCACTTCCTGGTGTGGCGGAAGTGCTGAGGTCCAGGGCTTTCCAGGCATTGGGACGCCCCCTGGCAGAGACCATGGGCCCCTACAGGGTTGAGCTTCATAGCTCTGTACCCGTGGCCCCCAAAGGAACCAGGGCGGTCGCCCCCTCGTGGTCTTCCTGGGCGTCCCGGCTGGGTACCACCCCCAGCTGCATGCCACACCTTCTAACTGTACCAGCCCATATGGACAGCATGACACAGCTCAGACATTACTGCAGTATTATTGACTGACCTGCCAGTTCACACTGAAAAGCAAATGTCTTCAGGTACTACTTTAAATGGTGGTACTTCAAGTAAGTATGATTGTTAAAATCTGTAATAGAATGAGATGGTGTGATTTCTGCATGATGGTCCAATTCAGCACACAACTCCAAGAAAATGGCTGTAAGAAGGCTAAATTGACTTTTAAACCAGTCATCATCATGAGCCAAAAAATTAGTGCCATCCCTGAAAATTAACACTGGTGAGATCCTCCAAAAGTGCTAATGCTGCTATTACCAGTTATGTTGTACAAAACACTGAACACCTTTTTTATAGGCAACATAAATAGGCTACACACATTATGCAATTAATATTAAGCCTATGCATTAGGCGCTATTACCAACATTAAAGACAGCAGTGTTGAGTGAACATGTCAGTTAGCTATGATAAGATAGTGAACATTGGAATTCCACTGATGCATCACTGAAATGTGCAATGACACAAGATTTTCTGGTTACTTAATTGTCCTGCTGCCTGGAGTTGCTAAAATACCAAAAAGTCTCTCTAGGAGTTATGGATGGTCAAAGTTTACCATAACATTAAGCTAATTTTCACATTAACTTACTGCTTTATAAATCACGATTTTTGCATAAGAAATGTTCTATGCACGTTTTTGAGTATAAGCACTTTTTATACATTGCTTTTCTTTAAACAAAGATAACTAATTGAAAACAGTTCGTCACAAAATATTAGAAGAAAGGAGAGAGACCTGTTAAAAACCTCTTGTTCGAAAATGATCAATGTTTTTTTAAGCAGAAAGACCTATCTGCAAAGCATAAATACTTTCAAAAAGCACACAAAAAGCCAAATGTAGCAAAGTGTGCCCATAAGCAACACAAAATAAACGATGTCAGTCTGAAATCCACAAAACTTAAAAATCAGAAAATCTCACTACTCTCACTACTCAAAGCATTTTACATAGAGAGTTTGGAGCCACTTCAACAACCACCAATGTGCAGCATGCACCTGAATGATGTAACGGCAGCCATTATTGTGCCAGTACACTCATCACACATTAACTGATGAAGGGGTGAGGGAGATAGCCAATTAGAGACAGGGGACAATTAGGGGGTCAAAATGACTAGGTTATGGTAGGCAATTTAGGCAATTGCTTTTTCATTTGAACTGTCATCACCAGACAATGCTACTGCTTGCCTAATTCAGCTACCCTCACCAGTATGTTCAAAAATACTTTCTGACCCACTCACCCATTGTTTCCATGTCGTGGGCTGCTAATCATAACAGTCAGAAAGAAGTGGAGGTCAAAACTGCAACAGCAAAACAAAACCAGCAAACAACTATCAAAAGGACAAGACGGAATCGAGAGTCAAAGTCAAAAGGAGTTTGTAACCAGGATTCAAAATCCTACTGCTAGGGCCAACTTAAAAAAGAAACTAACACTAAGAAATGCAAGGAATCATTGTATCTGTCAGGGATAAAGAATAGTGCAATTACTTAGATATTTTTGTTTTCAATACCTGTGATGTCATCAACATGGCAACCGTGGTCATGTGACCAGAAACAAAACAGTCAGTCAGTCATTTTCCAACCTGCTATATCCTAACACAGGTTCACGGGGGTCTGCACAGCATAGAAATAAAGGAAAACAAAACATAGAATGGTAAAGAACCCATACTTTTTCAATTCAAAACAAAATGTGAAACTCACATTATAAATAATAATGTCTGTATGCATACAAATCCCAAAATAAGTAAAATTATACTTTAAACTTTACCTATATTCCAATAGGGTGTTCAATATTGATAGCATTTTAATTTTCGCTGTTAATGCCAGACTGTTTCTGTAAACTCTGCTGGCCTAACCAAATTCACCGAGCTGTGGCATTCTGTTACTGATGCCAGTGCTCCTTAAAAATGACAGCACACTATCAATGAGAATATGTGCCAGAATGGGGCTGAAGGCGCAGTTGGACACTTGGATAATGATGAGACAGAACTACAGCAGCTATTCTGCTTGGTGACTCAGATAGCATTTCAATGGGCAGAATAAGTGGCGTGCTTGTTCACTTATGGCTGTTAATGCAGAGTGACATATTTCGGGAGAGTCACATGGAAGTAACACATTCAACTATAGTTTAATGATGTTTGTAAAAACTATATTGCCTCAAACACAAAGAAAAAAATTCAGCAAATGGACAAATAAACAACTCTTCCTAACACATCAAAAGGCACTGGAAGCCATGCCAAGTGTTCCGATTGCCATGATACATTCTTTAACATCCGGTGTTTCCATGGCTATGTGTGAGTATTTATTATCAATAATGACAAAAATTTTTACAAATCACAGAAACGCCATGTGTTGAATGTGCAATGCCCAGCTTATGGAGCTTCCTTTTGAAAGAGATCTAATCTGTAGCCAACTGTGTGTAACTGAGTAGAAAGAGAATTTCCTAAGCAGATTTAGTGCTGACTCTTGTCATCTTCAGTCTTTCTAAAATCAAAATACCCTGTTTATTCCTGTATTGTATAAGCACCATTGTCTATGGATGATGATTAAAATGATTAGACATTTAGTCAGACGCACATGTTCCAATGATTTTTACAAATGGGGTGCTGATAAAGTAGTATTGTGAGTTGTGACTGTTGCACATTGTGATTGTGGCACAGTATGCTATCAGCCCCATGTGTGGTGTTTTTTATCTGTAGTTATAGGAGTGGTAAGCTGACATTATACATTTTAAAGATTCTGTTCTCAATATCCTGGAGTATTTACTGAACCACATTTGACTTTGTCTGGTATATTACTGTATTGATCAATTATCTATCATGTCTATCATCTCGTTTCTCAAACTGGCTTACCTTTCCCAGTTAAGACCCAGAGTCCATCCATTTGAATTGTTCCGACAACCGCCCTGACTCTGACGACTAAAAAAAGTTGGCTTTTTACAAGGCACAATTGATGTCAAGTAGAAAATGAATCCTTAAAACAAGAGGCATTTCAAGCCTTAACAATTTTATTATGGCACAGAGTGTGACTGACATTAAGACTATTTGCAGCAGCCAGAATATATTTTGATGGTCGTTGAATCTTCACACTAACCTGCAAAGAAAGCTAAATACCTATAAACCAAGCATGGGACATAGTAATCAGTACTCATGTAGCGTTTGATTGCTACCTCTATACAGATGTGCAAGTTGTGCACAAACTTGAAAGTGCTAATGGTGTGAACTTTACCATTAAATTGATAGTGTCAAGGATGGACTGGCATCACAGCTGGGATGGAGATAAGATCCTTATCAAGCCAAGAGGCCAGTATAGTGGTTGGAATAAGGGAGACAGTCTTCCAAGATGGTATGCTCCCCCAGTCTGTTAGGTGGCAGGGCTCCTGGGTCGGTGCACCCATACACACACCTGAAGGGAATACTGGGAACTGTAGCCCCAGTTAGACAGCCCCGCTGGGTTCAGTGGGTTCCACCAGGAACATCTGCAGGGGTTGGCTGTCCCTACTTAAAGGGGTTTCTGCCTAACCACGAAGTGCTTTTCCATATTCTGGTAGTAGAAGTACTCCTGGGTTTTTCATGAAAGGGGCCTACTCGTCTCACTCAGGGAATTGGCATTGGGTGAGGAGGAGGAGAAAGGCAACAAAGCTTACCTAGGAGGAGTGGAGGGAAAATTGAGAGAAAAGGAATTGTGTTCATGCCTGGAGGAAGAAGCCTGTGCAAAATATTCTGTATAACAAACAATAATTTGAACCTGGGTCTGTTGTTGTCTGATTGTATCTGGGGTTTGGGATCTGAGATGCAATTAGTGGCCACAATTGTTTTTACTGGACTGTTTAACCTTTGTCATATAGTGTTTTGTTGTTGTTTTATATTGACCATAAACTGTGGCATATGAAACTCTCAATGCTCAGTATTTGTGACAATATCTTACCGTACCTCTTTCCAAGCCTGCTGAATCCTGAGAAGGGTCAATAAGATATCTAATCTAATCTAAAAATATCTTGGCATGATTGACTAATAAATACTCCGTATATGAACCCCATGCTGTTGTTTATTGAGCTGAAACAAAGTTGTGGCTGCTGGGTAGTTAATCATGTTAAACAAATTAGCTTTAAAATTTGCCTCAAACATCATAATGCAGGAAATTCAGGAAAAAAAACCATGAATAGTGTGGCAGGTTACGCTGGAATAAATCGTAAAGATGGACAGGATGGAGAGGAGAGCTCGCGATGATGGCAGTCACCATGAAAAGATTCAGGTGATTCGCGGGAAATTCCAGAGGGCGCCTGAGGGAGTAAAGTTTTGAAAAATCGGAAAAACCCTTCAAAGGGCCATATTGTCTGTCCTAATACTACTAGATGAAAAAGTTGTGATACTTTATAAAAATCTTTAGGATAATTTATTACTGTAAACATTTTAAAATGTCTGTTTTAGGGTTGGGCGGCTGCCTCGCAGTTGGGAGACCTGGGGACCTGGGTTCGGGTCCTCCCTGCGTGGAGTTTGCATGTTCTCCCCGTGTCTGTGTGGGTTTCCTCCCACAGTCCAAAGACATGCAGGTTAGGTGGATTGGCAATTCTAAATTGGCCCTAGTGTGTGCTTGGTGTGTGGGTGTGTTTGTGTGTGTCCTGCGGTGGGTTGGCACCCTGTCTGGGAGTGGTTCCTGCCTTGTGCCCTGTGTTGGCTGGGATTGGTTCCAGCAGACCCCCGTGACCCTGTGTTCGGATTCAGCGGGTTGGAAAATGGAAGGATGGATGTTTTAGGGTTAAATGTAAACAGTACTTTATTACCACACTGACATCTATAGGAACAAAACCAAATTACAGGAATAGTCTTTAAAAAGACAAAGCGCGCCTCCAACGTCATGTCTTCAGTAGCTCGCCGTGATCGTATAGTGGTCAGTACTCTGCGTTGTGGCCGCAGCAACCCCGGTTCGAATCCGGGTCACGGCAAAACAAAATGGAGATATTTTTATGCGTTGTTTTATTGTGTCTAATATAACACATTGGCGACAAATACTCCGTGGTCGCATTTTGTATCAAGTTTCATTTTGTTTTGTTAAAGAGTACACCTCGCGTGTCGTGTGGATTGTGACTTGGCATATGTTGCCACTGAATCGAAAATACGATGCACGTCTGCAGTATAATGTAAACGACAACAGATCTTAAAAGGATTGGGCTTTGTGTGTCATAAAAAGGTTTTCCTCATTATAGAAATGTTAACGACCTAAACTGCATGAATGCAGTAATTGGTGACCAGAGGTGCGACATAGAATGCGTACAAAGCCGCAAGGAGACGATGTAGTACGGGAGCGTGCAGCTCAGGCTGCGTCGTTTTCAGTGTAGACGCTTATATTAGCAGTTGGAAAGGCACTACATACTGTTAGTGTGATGGTAGGCGATGTCAGCCTTTATTAGACAATAGACAAAGCTGGGGAATGTGCTGTCATCCACGGTTTCTCATTATATACATTAACAAAGGCGTGGTTTGCTGTCCTCGCTGCTATTACACTTTTTATTGAAATAACGAATTTGTCTACATTTGCTGGGATGCTTACAGTACTGGATTACATATACACCAGAGGGACTGAATGTAGGAATCAGTTCTTCACCACTACGTAGTTTTCCCCCCTTCTTGGGAAGTTGGTCGCGACCAGCCGCTCCGACCTGCAGTAAAGATGGCGCAGGCACTGTCGGAGGAGGAGTTTCATCGTTTGCAGGTAAGTCAGACCACTTAGATGAAACAAGGCGCGAAAGGTAGGGCTGTGTGTTCCGAAACATGCGGCGAGGTGTTGTTTAAGGTGTTGGAGAGTAAGGCAAACGTACCGGCTTAAATTCAGGCGCGGTTGTGTGCAGGCCGCGGTTGCATCCACGGAGCTCGAGTAGTTGTGCTGCGGAGGAAGAATTTCCTTTTTTTTGCGTTGAGATATGTCAGAAAGGCTGCGTAGTTCCCTTGTTTATATGACGATTGTTAGTGTTCACAGCCTGCCCGATTAATCAGGCTTGATTTAGTCGTGTGTCATGTCACTGAGTAGATGACTAAGACCAGGTAAACACTTTACAGGTGATGCTCGTAATCCGACTGTACTGTACATTAATAATTGTTTGGCAGTGTTTTCTCTAAGTTCAATAAACCTCATCTTCCAGTTTTTTTTTCTGTTCCGTTATTGCAACAGAGTAGCCAAGCTTATTTAAACTTTTTAATAGTCTGAAAGAGGTGAGACTTTCACCGGTTTGGGCTGTGTGAACGAAGTGTTTTTTTGTCATAGCCAACAACGACAATGCAAAACAATAGCTCTGATATCAGTACAGATCTTTTTTTCCTGCAGCATTTTACGAAGACATTGCCTACACATGTAAAGGAAGCTGACACATCACGGGGAAAATCTCAGCCTGATACTGTTATGAAATCACATTACATACTTGACAGTAAACTGCCCTCTCATGCGTCATTTTATGAAGCAGTTCCTGAAAACCTACTGTTTGAATTTGGGCTTCTTTGCCTTTATTTATTGCTTTCAGCAGTTTAAAACTGTTTGTGCGCAGGCTACGATAACTTTACATCCTTGTAATAGTTTGAAGCCATGGAATTATGCCATGGGAGTAGTTCCTTTTTGTTATTCCTGTAGATCTTATTGGCTGTTGATTTTAAGGCTTGCAGTATTTGTGGCTGTTCATATGATACTATAAATATATAATAATAAATATTATGTACTTGTGTACTATTTAATATTAGTTTCTGGAAGCCCTCAACAGTTGTTCTCTTTATTTCAATCTGATGTTTACATTGCAGTTATATAAAGGAGGCATACATTTCCTATTTGTGCTAACTTACCCTTACTTCCAATGGTCTGTGGTATCCTTAGGGGTGAAACATTTGCCACAGCTTTATTCCATTCCATGTTGTTATTGGCCAGTTCTCTATGGAAGATTTTTTGTGCCAATGTTACATGCAATTCAGCATGTTCACTGCATTGCAATACTGTAGGAAAGGGGGGGAAAATTGCCTACCCAGGGATGGTCATAATAATGTAGGAAGGAGGAGAGATTTTAACTTGATAAATGGATTATTGGTCTTTCCTTTGGCAAAGCTGGTAATTGATCAGTTTTGTTTTCATTTTGCATGTTAAATGGACAAAAAAAAATTGTGTGCTGTAGTGAAAAGCAGTCAATCATTTGGTTGATACATTTATATTTATAACATGACTGTGCCAAAATTAAATGCACCATATGCATATGTATTGCATTGCTATAATGTTAACATGTTGGATTGCATTTATTTTTGACACAAATAATCTTGCATATTTCTCCTTTTTCCCTTAGCCTCCTTCATAGTGCACTTTTACTCCTTGTGCCCAACTCGCCCTAGTCGGTTTCTTTTTCCTCACCACACAATGCTTACATGACAAATCCTTTTACTCTTCCCTGCACTGGTTTCCCTCTCGGTCAGTAAAATTTATTTAATCATTCACATCTCAGTCAATTTTAATTGGACTTCATGTGTCATTTACTACACTTTTCAATAATTGCTTTGGATTAAAACCTGTGTCATTTGTCAAAAGTCCTTGTTTTAACAACGGTGTAGGGTCTTGAATCTTTACAGATAAAAACTGCTCTGGATTGTTATTTTCTGTGCATGAGACAAAGTAAATGGATGCTTGGAGCAACCTGCCGTCTCCAGTGAGGATTGTTTAGGCTCAATTGTTGGGATGTCGACTGAGATTATGTTTATGGATGATGTCGGAATAAATGATTTATCAAATTTGTTGTGTTACAACAATACTTAACTTCTGAGCTGCACAGCTTATACATGGCTTTGCTTTTTGTCCAGTTGTTCTTTACTGACACACTGTTTGAATCTGCAGGAAATTCACACATCTGATTTATATCATTTGACAAAACTTCCAGTCATGTCTTTTTTTCCCCCTCCACCTCTTCACCCAGTCATCCTATATTTTTTTTAAATTTTTTTTTTGCCTTGCATTCCCAAACTACCTTAGACTGTTTCTTTTCAGCACAACACCTGTCCCCACAGTATCAAGCTATGTATATTAACACTAATAAGTCGCATTTATAGAGCGCCTTTCACAAACCCAAGGTCGCTTTACATACAGAGGTAAAAAAAAAAGATAAAATACACAGAAGACAAAAGTTCAAAGAGGAAAGTTTTTGGTTGAGATTTAAAGGTTAAAGGAAAAAAATGAGCAATCTTGGAGAGACTGAGGAGGAGAGTTCCAGAGTTGAGAGGCCGTAACCCTGAAGGACCTGCCTCCAGGGTGGAGAATCTAGTATGTGGGACAGTAAGAAGTTTACTGCTCAAGGATCTGAGAGAGCGACAAGGAGTGTAAAGAGATAGGAGCTGAGTCAGGTGGTGTTGGGCAAGGTTATGTAGGGCTTGAGAAGCAGAATCTTGAATATAATCCTTGATGGAACTGGTAACCAGTGAAGCTGGGAGAGAACAGGGGAGATGCGAGTAAAACACTGTGTGTGTGTGTGTGTGTGAGAGGACTCTGGCTGCGGAGTTCTGAATGTACTGTAGCTTCCGTATAGATTTTGCAGGGAGGCAGATGAAGAGGGAATTACAGTAATCAATTCAAGACATTATGAAACCATGAACCAGAGTTTGAGCATCATTAAGGGACAGAAATGGATGGAGGTGGGCAATGTTACTGAGATGATAGTTAAGTGATGAATCAAACAAAACACCAAGATTTCTGGCAGTGGGAGCAGTTTTGACAAGTGTATCATCAACAGAAACAGAGAAGTTGGATGCTTTAGAAAGTTGGGAGTTTCGGCCTACCAGTAACACTTCAGTTTTATTGGCATTAAGTTTGAGAAAGTTATTTTCCATCCATAGCTTAAGATCAGTGATGCAGTCATTGCGTGTGCTGGGAGGTGAATCTGTAGGGGAGTGTGTACTAAGATATAACTGTATATTGTCTGCATAACAGTGCAAGTTAAGACCATGTCTACAAATAAACTGCCCCTAAGGAGAATATTAAGTGAACCGCAATCTGCAGACCGGAGAAAATCATTAACTTCACGGAGAAGAGCTGTCTCAGTGCTGTGCTGTGTGTGAAAGCCAGACTGAAAAGGCTCATAGAGTGTATTGTGTAGAAGAAAAGCATGGAGTTGTGTAGCAACCATGCATTCCATCACCTTAGACAAAAAAGGGAGATTAGAGATAGGCCTGTAACTGGAGAGAGAAGAAGGATGCAGGTCAGGTTTTTTTTAAGGATTGGGGTAACTGCAGCAGTTTTGAGGGCAGTAGGGACAGAACCTGAAATGAAACATGCATTTATCAATAAGGCAACAGGAATACTAATCATGGATGAGGATGTGTTAAGCAGAGAAGTTATTGTTAAGAGATGATATTGTTAAAGATAGCTAAAAAAATTTTCTCCAATACTGTCTTGCTGATGAAATACAAAGTTGAAATTTATTACATGTAGACATGTCACAAGGATTGATACTTTTGTACCAAGTCGATATTAAAATTTTGAAAATGTAATGGTATTAGATTTTTTTTTCAGTATCTGTAGTACAGAATGAACGTCAGTACTGCCATCTTGTGTAAATGAAAGTAGATGAATTACTTCGGAAAGTATAATCATATGTAAGAAAAATGTGAGTAAAAACTACATACGAAAATGGCTCACATAGATGATGGTACAGCAACACATTAACTTGTGGAAAAAAACTGTTAAAGTCGTGTGGAATTTCTCTGTTTGAGACAGGAGCATTTCAGCACTCAGTTATGAGAATTGTGCTTGTTATTAACGAAAAAGAATAAAAACAACAACACACATTCACAAACACTTATTGGCATTTTTATCTTGTACTGGAATTAACTGAGAAATAAATTTGTGCATACTCTGAGAGTGCAATAATATGACTGAACAGATGCGAGTTGTAATCTTTTAACTTGTACTGTCATGACTTTGTAAGAGGAGCTGAAAAAGTGGTGAGATTATAATCACCTTTTAATGTAGTGTCCTACACAGTCCCAATAAAGGATTAGAGGCTTTGCATTCATTCTTTGATTGTCATGAGCATGTCTACAGATTTCTGTCCAAGCATCCATTCATTTCTTTAAATTTGTGTGTATAGTTTAGGGTTGTGGGGGAAACCGTGCATGCACCAACAATTATGCATTAATCATTGTGGGATGTGGGAGGAAAACACACACTGACAATGCTGACAGTTGGAGCAAGTAAATAATTGGACAAAGTTTCAAACAAACTGTCTATTTGGGTTGGATATTATTTGTATCCAATGTTGTATATGCCCTGTAGTTCTTTGTGTTTCTCTGAAATGCTTTGAACATGGGAAAGGTGCTATATAAATGACCTCTTAATTTATTATTGTGTACACTAGGGGGCTCTGCTCCCTGCTTGCTTTGCTTGCCAACCCCTGAGGGGCAGGTGCTGGGTGCCAACTATCTGGAGGCTCAGCTGCTCGAAGGGTGTTGGGGTGCCTCTCTGTTAGAGAAAGCGATTGTATTTAAAGAGGTAGTATATAGAAGAGTATGCAGAGCGCTGGAGGAAGGTGGTTTGGTCCTTCGTTATTACAGATAGAAAATCAGTTACTTGAGTATTTCACTGTAAGTGTCTATTTTAAATAGCAATGAAAAATAAAACATAATAAAAAGTAAAAAAGCAGAAATAAAAAAGTAAAACAATAAAAAGTAAATAAAAAATTAAATTACATTAATACCTTGTCAAAACAATATTATGAATTACTTTATCCTCTAACTTGCATTCTATAAATGTTGCTTTTTTGCATTTCTGTTCACATATTGTTCAGGATATTTTTCTTGATTACTGAATGATTCTCTTTGTTCTTGATTTTTTTTTATTATATGCAGCTCTTTTTTGTTCATTTTCTTTCTTTTTTTTTTTGACATTATTTATCAACTCTTGTTGCTGTTTTTCTATCGCAATCTAAAATTCAACTTTCCTAAATAGGTAATTTGATTTTCTGCTTTGCCCTTATAACGGACTATGTTGAAGGACTGAGCACTGAGAGCAGCACTTAGAGTGTTGCGGGGTGGTACGGGGAGAGGATGTACACAGTAGGAGTTATGATTGGGTGAGAGGTGTGGAGGGCAGTGGTCAAGGCTGAATGATGCAGACACAACAGAAAACATTTTTAATATAATAGAGATATAAGCAATAAATTAAGCAAATTCCATTTGCATCCGGCGCCGCCGTGAGTGGCAGCCTTTTCAGCAGCTCCGTGTATGACTATATGTATGTGTACTTTTCTACTTTTATTTTTCTATTTTTATTTAATTTAATATTATTTATTGTATCAGTATGCTGCTGCTGAAGAATGTGAATTTCCCATTGGGATTAATAAAGTATCTATCTATCTATCTATCTATCTATCTATCTATCTATCTATCTATCTATCTATCTATCTATCTATCTATCTATCTATCTATCTATCTATCTATCTATCTATCTATCTATCTATCTATCTATCTATCTATCTATCTATCTATCTATCTATCTATCTATCTATCTATCTATCTATCTATCTATCTATCTATTTGTTAATACAAAATCAAATTCATTTACCTTTTCAATGTTTTGAAATGCAACACACACATCGTTATTGAAGTTTTTTGCTATTGCTGCCACACTTACTGCAGAATTTGGTTCATTGTGTCAAAACTCTACACATATAAGACACAACACTCAGAGATAAACATCTCAGTTCTATTTCAAAATGAAACTCTGCTATCCAAGCCGAACAATCCTTTTTCAAAATGGCATTTTTACAACAAACTGATACACACATACACCATTTGAATTACTCTATCAACAACACACTGATGAACATTAGACCAAACACTGCTATTTTTAGCACACAGGACTATAGTGTGTACATTTTCACACAAGGTAGGGGGTGGGTGATGGCTTGGGTCAGGTACATTTAGTGCAAACTACAAGCTACAGCTAGGCAGATGACCCCACAGACAACACTTCCCACCGAATGGTGTGCCTAGGTCACAATACTGCTTTATCTGAATGTATCTATGCAGTGGAAGAAGGGCACAATCTCCTGCAATTACTCTATTTCAGTTAAGTACAGTGACACTTACTTGCACATTCGTATAGAAAAGATCCTTGACTCTTAACACTGTTCCTCTTAAATGGAACCCTGTCCTGCTGCTTCTTTGTAAGCTGATGTTGACGAAAGATGTGGCAGAGTGTCAGTATACTGACATGGTTAATATTATGGAATGTTGTGTGATTCTGTAATGATTTGCTCTTGTAATTGATGTAGTCAGATGGTGTTATTTGCCGTCACTAGAGTGACAATGGCTAGTTCCTGTTCATTCTTGAACAGGTGTAGCCTTCCACCCCCAGGAGGTCATCCAGCTGTTCTGTAGATATTGCAAGGAACTGTCATTGGTTCTTTTTTACATATACTGTACACAATAACCTAATTGTATAGCATGTACTTCAGAGCACTATACCTATTTTTTATTCACTGGGGAGTATAAACCTATTGTGTGACTTCATTGTATTGTACTGCGGTGCAGATGGTTGGGCAACAATTATATAACAATGGACCCTTGACTTACGAACTCAATTAATTCGCGAGGGCTGGTTGTAAGTCAAGACTGTTTTTCCCATAAGAAATAATGGAAATGCCCTTAATGTGTTCCGAACCTCTCACAGCAACAGTTAACTTTTTTTAATAAAAAAGGGTTGTATAATGTACATAATTTACCAAGAACACCAACAATTTTTCTAATGTGGTAATCAAAAAGTTTTAAAAAGTGCTTAGCCTACCATAAACAACAATTTCATACTGTACTCACCATTTAAGTTGACATCTTTGGCTTGCAGGAAGGGAGGAGGAGGAGGAGAATGAAATGGAAGGTGGTTATTGTTTGGAAGGAGCTATACAATTCTTTTCTTTGTAAAATTGTCGAGATGGTGGATTTCGACATGCTGTACATATTAGCGAGATCGGTCACACGAACGCCACTCTCATATTTCCACACAATTTCCTTCTTCATTTTGATTGTGATCGCTTTCTTTACCTTTGTTACCTTCACTTCCTTCCTTAGCAATTATTGAAATAAATTATATAAATCACTGCACTGACTGAAATTACGTCCACAAACATATGTATCTGGGCTCCGACTGACGCTTACAAATGCTCTCGGCTGTTTGTTTACAATTGCACAAGCGAATACACGTGACCACATTCGGATCGTAACGCAAGACACGTTGGTCGTAATTCAAAACAAAAATTTTGGTCATAAACCAAGTTGTTCGCATGTCAGGCCGGTCGTATATCAAGGGTCGACTGTACTGTAGGTATGGTCTAGTGTAGAAAGTTGAAGACATGCCTGTTCCCCAACTGCTTATGGAATTATGGATGCTATGTGTAGCGATTCAAGTTGGACTGGACTGTGCCCATTCTCCGTCATTGTCAGGTCATGATTTATGACATGGTCCACCATACTACCCCTAATGTATATAACGAAATATGCAGATTTATGAAATAAATGAAGTGTAGAAAATAATTTTGCAAGCTCTAGTTATGTTATCACACTGTAAGTAACATGCAGTTAACTGTCAAATTACCTCAAAGTCATTAAAAATATTTGTAAGTTGCAGTGCCTTGTTATGTTTTGGGTGAGTATTTTTGGGTATACTGCACTGTGGCATTTGAAGCTGTGATGTGATCTTGGACCTGTCCTAAGCTGACAGTCTATACTGATAATGTAATATGCAGTACATTTCTTGCATTCTAAAATGAATTTTTTTTTTTTATTGTAAAGTGTATTATATGGCTGCTTTCGTATGTTTTGGCAAATGAGAAAAAAAATTATGTTGCCTTTGTGATTGGCATAAAAAAAGTAAAATGTAGTACTACTGTATTGCTTATTGCTTTGTGACCCATACTATGAAGGTATTAACTTGAACATATTATCACTTCACTAAAACTGACAGCTTTGTAGAATGGGTTTCAAATTATGCATTTATAAAAGGCTCTAAATTATTGTATCTCAAGTTAAACACCTTATAATGAGCTCCTTTCTCTAGAAAGTTTTATATTTAAAAATGAGAACATAAGGTCTGTAAGAGAGGGAGCGTGTACTTTTTTTTTTTTCTCTTCTGACCTCACGCCTACAGAATTAACCTTTGCAGGCTTCACATACATTTGAAATTAAAAGTGTATGGAAAGAACTCCAGAGCTATATCTGGGATTGAGTATGCTCTTATGGGTGATGTGTAGCAGACATCTTTTGTTATGACAAACCCAGAGAATATTTTTGTCATGAAGAGAAAAACTGAATAAAAATTGAAATAGTTTTTATAGACATTAGTTGACTATGTTTAAATTCACTTGTAAGTTGATTTTAAAAAGTGGCTATTGGTATTCTTTCCTATTAGCTGTAACACTGTTTGGCTATAAAATTGTGCATAAGGATCATTAACAGTTATTTGTAAGTGACTAAGGAACATGTTAAATGCTTCTTTCGGTTAACTGACAAAGTACCCTCATCAACAGACTCAAGTAGTTATATTCTAATTATACTGAAACTCCTTTGTTTTGCATCCATTGAGTAGCATTTATTTTTTGTTAATTATTGTCTATTTTGTGAATTTATAGGCTCAACTCCTGGAGCTAAGGTCCCAGAATTACCAGCTCTCTGATGATCTACGCAAAAACTCTGCAGGTATGAATTATTGTTTCTGTTTGCATTACCGTATATACTCGAATATGAGCTGAGTTTTTCAGCACTCAAAATGTGCTGAAAAACGTCACCCTCGGCTTATATTAGAGAGAGAGAGAGAGAGAGACACACACACACATGAGAGAGATACCATATTGTTTTTGTTGACCCTCTTCTCCACTTACAGAGCTAGTTTACTGTTTTTCTTTGAAATAAATACTCAAAAACATTTAACCTACTGATGCCTCAATTAATGTACGGTAATTTTATTGGTATTTATTTTGATTATTGAAACTTACCAGTAGCTGCTGCATTTCCCACCCTAGGGTTATACTAGAGTCTAAGTTTTTCCAGTTTTTGTAGGTAAAATTAGGTACCTCGTCTTATATTCAGGTCGGCTTATAGTCAAGTATATACGGTAAGTTGTTATTATGCAATGCATTGTGGCAAATTTAGCTAATGCAGGGGCATTAGTTATAAAAAGTGTTTTTGCTGATTTTAATATTGAACAATGGCCATGAAGAGTACTTCAGCACAGTGCATATCATATCTGCGTTAGCTGCAGTTTCCAATTTCACAGGTGTGTATGGAGGTTGTATATTATGGACATGGATGATCTGAGTCTTGAGTCCATTGCAACTAAAACTGGTGTTTTTCTATCTTGACCAGAATAACATTTAAATGAGCAATTAAATTAACTTTTTTTTTTTTTTTTTTAAAGACTTAATTCTTGTTATTCAAGGTTGGCAATTGTGTAGGAGAGCAATTGAAAGAAGTAATGGTATTGTCTGCTATTCAAGTAGGAGAGTTGCTTGACGTTTTAAATGGCAGGAAGTGCATTAGGGAAAAGTAGTGCAGAAGGTAGGCTTGATTCACATGCATGCAGAGGTCTGTAATCGAGTCACTTTAGACCTGGCCACCTTTGAGAATATGTGCTTTTTAGTTTTTAATAGTCTCTGATTTTAATGTCCCCCTTTCAGTTGGTAACGATTGGCAGTTGAAGGGTAATTTATATTTCACTTGTATGTAATTAATAATACAATTGTTTTGACCCAAAATACGATATTCATTATCTCTCAGTATGTTCTCAAAACATATTAAAGATTGAAGATCAGTACCATGTAGAAATGCAAATACTTGTTTTCAATGTAAAGTCCAAAACATAATGTATTTTCCCACAAAAATACAATATGTTAGCAAAGGATTTTTTTTCTTTTTTGAAATAACTATTTCATGAGTAGTCGTGCCTTAAAGCAGTGGTCCCCAACCTTTTATTAGATGCAAATTTTTCCATGGACCGGTTTGGGGGGGGAGGGGGGGGTTTAGTTTTATACACAATTTACATAACATTTCTATTATTATTATTAAAGTTATTAAGCAGTTCGCATACGTTTGCAATCTGAGATTTTTCTTCTTTTTTTGCATATAACAAAGACATATGCTTTACATTTGCCAATCCAACAGATTGCACATCACAAACATTAACACTGCAATCTTTTTTTCGTGTCTGCCGTTTCTATAGGAGGGTGACAATGAGTTAAATTCCAATGGATGTTTTTCAAATGTTGACAAGCAATAAGCAAAAGGAATCAATGAAAACCACAGACAACAAAAACAGCAAAAAAAAAAAAAACAAAAAACAGCACGAGGAAAGTTCGAAGAAAGATTTTTTTACAATGTTTCTGTTTGGGGATCGTTGTGCAAACGTGCACAACTGAGCTGCGACCACAGATCTAACTGCACTGTGGATGATTCGTTCAAGCATTTCAAGGTCACTTCGTTGTAATGAAAGCATCTGTTGAATGTACTTCGTAGTAACGTGATTTCTACAGACTCATGTCATATGGGGAAACTGTCGGGACCATAAAAATACTTTGTTGTAATAGTCTCTCATCTCGGTCTCTCTCCTCTCTCTGCACCGCTGCAAAGCCCCGCCCGCCAAGCGTTCTGAAAAGTCTGAGTGAGTCGCCGTTGCCGGCAGTTCTCTCGTGGCCCAGCTGTCAGACGGCTGCAGACCGGTAGTGGGCCGCGGACCGGGGGTTGGGGACCCCTGCCTTAAAGAATCAACTCAAATAACTTTTTTTTTCAGTCATGTTTTGTATCTCTTCTGCTTATCTGAGTTTCCATTGTATGTATTGAATCAGTCAGTAAACTAAGCTCTTGATTCATTACCGTGTTAATCTCTGATCATAGTGCATGAGAATACATCATTATAGTTTGAAGGCAAAGAACATTTAACACTGTTTTATGATTACCATTTTTTGTAATTGTTCCAAATTATATATTTTTATATCTGTGCTTTTTTTTTTGGGTCTGTAACAGTTTACAATGCATGTGGGCATCTATAATAATAATAATAATAATACATTTTATTTACATAGCGCCTTTCCCATGCTCAAGGCACTTACAGAATATAATAAAGAACGGCAGAATATACAGTATATAGCATTGTACAAACCAGATAAATAAATAAAGAAGATTAAGACAGTAAATTCTGAAAAAAACAGACAACATAATTGATGGTCTAGCACACACGTACAGGTTACATTGGCATCTTGACAGAAGTAAACTGAGAGAAGGGTAATAAAGTCAATTAGAGCTAAAAGCCTTCCTGAACAGATGAGTTTTGAGTTGTTTTTTAAAAGAATTCATGGAGTCAGCTGACCTGATAAATTTTGGTAGGTCATTTCAGAGTCTGGGCACTATACAGCTGAAGGCCCTGTCACCCATAGAGTGTAGATTAGTGAGGGGCACAACAAGATTACCAGAATCAGAGGACCTTAGTTGGCGGGCAGGCACATAGTGATGGAGGAGGTCACTGATGTAGTTTGGTGCGAGGTTATTTAAAGCTTTGTAGGTTATTAGTAGGATTTTATATTCGATTCTGTAGGACACAGGGAGCCAGTGAAGACGGAGCAGGATGGGTGTGATGTGCTCGCTGCTGCTGGTTCGAGTAAGGACTCTTGCAGCTGAGTTTTGAATAAGCTGGAGCTGTGATATAAGATTAGAAGGGGCACCTGCCAGTAGGGAATTACAATAATCAATGCGGGATGTGATAAAAGCATGGACAAGTTTCTCAGCATTAGAGAAGGAGAGGAAGGAGCGAACACGGGATATGTTACGGAGGTGAAAGTAAGAAAGTTTCTTAATGTGATTTATGTGGGTGGAATAAGTGAGGGAGGAATCAAAAATGACACCAAGATTTTTTACAGTAGAGGCAGGTCTGATGAGATCACTGCCAAGATGGACTGGGAAGGAGCTCATTTTATTAAGTTGCATTTTAGTCCCAATTTGCAGGAGTTCAGTTTTATTGCAATTTAATTTTAAAGAGTTCTGCTCCATCCAGGTTTTAATTTCACTAAGGCAGGTTGTGAGCTGAGAAAGCTCTGATGAAGTTCCACTTTTAACATTACTTATAACATAACATCTATGTTATAACACTACCATAGTGAGAACTTCTTTTTTGGAAAGGCAACTCATATTTTATATCCAGTGCCCTTAACAACTTTTTGAATCTTTTTATTTCTCTACATTATAGTTAGCTATTTTGCATAGCTGGTGCCTGTTAAGAATCTATAAGGGGTGGTTGAAATTCTGAGGTGGGTGGTGACATGGAGCAATTTCAACTATATAGTGAAGCTTCGTTTTCACTGTTAATCTGAATAAACAATGAAGTAGCTTCTCACCTATTAAAATCTGGCATTATAAAATGACAAATTTTTATTTCATTAACATTTTATTGTCCTATGACTAACATTTGCTCACAATGTAATATGGTTATATATTTGACTTCCTCCAAATAATCTTAACAGATTCAAATATCAGCAAGACAATATACGGTAGTGCCCCTGGGTCTAGACCCGAGAGGGACATGCTTCTCAGGTAGTTGCAGGCCATCAGAGTGATTGAGGATATTTGGAGAAGCTGGCTATAAAACACACTTGCAAGAGCTGCCAGGGGTTGGGGTGCACAGATAGAGCAGTTAAAAAACACTTTGAGTGCATGTTCCCACTGCTATAGCCAATCAACCTGAGTACATGGCTACTGGTGAGCCTTAGATATGCTCACGGAGCCCAGGTGAGCGGGGTGAGGCTGGTGGTGTATGTGTTGGCCTTTGTGCGAAGCAGTTACACATAGCACATTGAGATGCAGAAGACCTGTGTGGTGTGAAGGAATGGCCAAGGAAGATGACTTTTCAGGATTGGAGAGAGTATTAAATGGATTGATGAGGATTTATGCTGTGTGGACAACTAACTTCTGGTGTGATGTGAATTACTGGTTAGTTTAGCTATCTGATTGTCATCTTGGGGGAAAACCAAAATATTTGCAAAAAGCAGTGCTAACCCAAACCTGTTGTAAATGCTCAGAAGAGGATCCTCTTCTGATCCTCACTCCATTTGTTTCTCATGCTCATCACCACCAGGCAGCATGGCCAGAGTCAATGTAGTCCTGTTTAGAAAGCACCCCAGTCGTATTGTGGATTTTATTTAATGTTCAGAAGAAGTTGTGGAAAATTAAAGTGCTGAATATTGCAGTATTGGGTTTTGTATATTGATTTTTCTTAAACGTCAAATTGAATCGCATTTCATATTTGGGGAGAAAATGAAAGCTTATATCTAACCGCTTGTGTCAGTTTTCCCAGTTGTGTGCAATATTTAACACAGAATTAGTTTAGGCAACAAAACTGGTGACTGATAAAACATTTTACATGATGCCAGAAAGCAGAACGTGTAGTGTAGTCTCTTTTTTTTCATGCCAAGCTATGTGGAGAAAGTAGTTGAAAAGTGAACTGATATTTTTGGTAGTATTAGGTCTTTGCTTGGCACAGGTTAGACAAAGGCAGTTAGGAGAAAATTTTTACGTTTGTACAATTAAGAATTTTCAATCCTAAATATGGTGTATACACAGTAAATAAAGCAAGTTAAATAAATAGTACCAACATGAGTTAGCCAGCAATAAAACCACTGACTGGTTTTAAAAAAAAGAAAGAAAAAAAAAATCCAACAGCCACTGTGGTCTGCCATGAATGATGCTGACCGTCCTGATTTGAACAGTTTTTTTTCCTTACTTAAATACAGCCAATGATAAGGCAGCTTATGGTACTATAAATCAGTAAGGTATAACATAATCTGTGGTCTCATCTAAACTTTAAATGAGTAACGGGTCAGGTTGGGGAGCATGCAGTGTTACAGTGCTTTGCTGCACCTACCACATGACAAAAAAAGCTTGGGATCCTGGTTGGCAATCCCCCAGGCAGACATGCAGTCCAGTCCTACTCTCTGGAAATGACCATCAGTCTGCTGCAGCCAGGTGTTATGTGGGCGTCCCACTGGCCTGGTCCAGCTTCTCGGGTCCTTAACAATGAGGATCCTGCATGCTGGATCACCCTTGGGGAATTGCCCCACATTGCCGTAGCTGATGCTCCCTCACAATGCAGGTAATGTGCCTCATTTGGGACTCTGTGAGCTACCACTCATTCCACACAAAGTCAAACCAGCAGTACCCAAGGGTTCTCCAAATAGAAACAGTACTGAAGGATTCCAGTGTTCGTCTCGGGTCACTGGATAGCGTCCATGTGTCGCAAATTATAGCAAGACCGGACGCACCAGGACTGGAAAGACTTCTTGCATAGATGTCGGGAGCACCATACAGGCAAGAGATGTTGAACACATAACTAAAACAAACTTTTTTCATGTTCTACTACTAATTGGCAAAATGCTGACGTGAAGTGTATCATGTGTGAAGTTCAAATATCAAAAATACTTTCACGAAAGCTATAACAACAAGAATTTATTCAAGAATAAATTTAAGAATATAACCAAAAAAAAAAAGAAAGTGTTCAATACATGAAAAAAATTTCTGCTTTAGTTATGTGTTCAACATTTCTTGTCTCGCATTTCCTGTCATCCTACATTTATCCAGATTACTGTAGAAATGGAACACATATGAAATGCATGTATTCCAAATAATGATATATTATTTACCACTCAAGGCACCTCACACCCAATTTAACAGACTTGAGCTGGGAAAACTTCAGCTGCGTTGGTGGGGGAAGGGATAGCACTCTGCTTGCTGCTTGTGCTGATTGACACATTTGTAAAACAAAGACGCTGATGAAGAGGTGCAAAGGAACCTAAGATGGCCTGGCATTACTTTTTTCGTAGGCTTCAGGGATTCTAGTGTTAAACAGCAAAGTAGCCTGCTCGGCGGGTCACAATTGCAGTGTCATCTGTAAAGACTGTCCCATCAGCCGCCCAGACTGTGACTTTCCGAGGAACAGATTCAGATGTACGTAATGCTTCAGTTCCTCTGTAAACAGGACATGGGTCACTAGACCATAGATGGTGTGTCACTTGCTCACAGATTCCTCTAACAAACACCTGCTTATCCGCTCTCTGGTACAGACCAGGGTTGCCATCAAGCAATGTCCTGCGGTTCCTTTTGATGATATCTAAAGTGCACTGCGAGATGGAACACTAGTAACACTACACTGGTGTAACAACAGACAGAATATTTCTAAGCATCAGAATGTGTACACTTGACTATTTTTTTTTCTTTTTTGGTTGACTTATATAGTATTCTGCTCACTTTTGCAGTCTTATACTCATTTGGTAAAACTTACTGTATAAAGCACTAGCAGATGGCTAATTTAATTGGGCTTTGATGTGAGAGCCAGGAGTACAATTGCTATGTATCTTTTCAATTACTACTGTAAGTGCAACTTTTTACTGACAAGGAATTGTCTCAACTGCCACTCCTATGCTTGAAAGTACAGTTAGTATTCTCAAGATGATGTACAGTTTCTTCTTGCTTTGGAAAACTAATACTTTATTTTGATCTCAAAAGATTTTAGAATCTGATGTAACTTTTAGCAAAGTGGTCCTTGGAGCTGCTATTTATTTCTCATCAGCCTTTACACTTCTTGTCTAGATACTTCTTTTTCAAAGACACCTTGTTGTACTCTGATTCTCTGTTTTTTTAATGGAGTTTGCTGTGTTTTGACAGATTTTTTTTTTTTTACCTTCGAAATCTTCTGTCATCAGACTGGTGGTTGTGCTTCATTTTAAATTAATGTCCCTTTGTCTTTAACATGTACTTTTTGTTAGGATCTGCATTAACCAAGTGAAGAATTTATTTTGACATTTATTTATTTATTTTTTTTTATATATAGAGCTTGCAGCTCTTCGGGTTAGGAGCACAGCTCTTGAGAAGGACTTCACCAAAGCACAGAAGGTAGTCTGAACTCTCAGAAATCCTGTTTACCTATGATGCAACATTTACTTTTTAGTCTAATGGATTAATACTTCAGTTTTGTAGAAGTTTAAAACCCTAAATCCAGATCCTTGTCAACATACTTTAAAACTTTAAAATTTTTATTGTTATTAAGTATTCCAGTGTGTAAAATGGGTTCTAAACATGGCATGGGATGCAGAATCTTTAAAATTCTTTAAAGTTTTTTCAAGAATGTTCAGCAGCTGTGACCTATGAGGTGTGTTTTCTTACTGTTTTTCAGGCCCTTAATAAGAGCAAGAAAGCTCAGGTTAGTGATTTTGTTTTTCTTCGTACAATATGGATTGCATTTCTTGATTTGCAGAAAGCATGCAGAACTTAATTGTTACATCATGCTTAAGACAAAAGATTTAGCAGTGTGAGTAAGCATAAACCGACAATTATGTTTGCTTGCAAAAAATGTCAGTTGTGTAAAATGTGTGTTATGAGGGAATCTTTGCAAAGTAAGCTCTGGAATAAGTTTCTGTGTATTTTTAGGAGGTTGATGCACTTTTAAGTGAAAATGAAATGCTGCAAGGCAAACTACACAGTCAAGAAGATGACTTTAGACTGCAAAACAGCACACTCATGCAGGAGCTGTCCAAGGTACTAATAAAAATACTTTTTGTTGAATCTACCACTGGGGGCATAAATAGCCTATTGTATAATGAGTCTTGCATTTAGTTATTAAATTTCTGTTCTTCCACTGACTCTGAATTTGTATGTTCCCTCCATCTCTGTATGGGGTTCTGTACTCCAGGGATTCTTTAAATCCTGAAGATATTCACGTTGATAACATGCCAAAAGTATTTAATCCTCTTGAAAGTCTTCAGTTTTCTGCATGACAAAAGATTTGTACACATTTATCCATTCAGTATTTTAATGGATAAATATGGGTACAATGTACACATAATGTAATGTACTCTTAATGCTGTAACAATACACTTCCAAAGTCAAAATAAAATATTTTCTGTAGATACTTACCTGAAGAAAAAAAACTCAACTCAAAGTTAGTTTTTGCATAAGCATTTAAACCTCTGTGCTTTGGAAGCTCCAGGTTCACACAAAAGACAAATCACAAATGACTCAAAGGTGACGGTTATTTGACAATAGTTCAACATAATCATAATACTACTTGTGCGTCCTTTATATCTCTGTGGATATACAAAGCACCGTTTGTAAGGGCCACAGTATTTGTTGGACAATCACTGCAAAAGTAAAGAGGAAGGAGCATTCTGGTGATGTGAGGAAGAAAGTCATTTAAATGCACAAGGCAGGAAATGGCTACAATAAAACATCGAAGAATTTGAATATCCTGTTAAGCACTATTGGATCCATCATCAGAAAGTGTAAGGTTAATCACAGCACCCAAACTCTTACTAAAACAATCTATCCCTCAAAACTAAACGTAACAGAAAGAAGTCAACTGGTGAGAGAGGCTACTAAAAATCCAACCATCACTCTCAGAATTCTGCAATGCTCTTTGGCTGAAACTGGAGTGAATGTGCATAGGTCCACAATTTGAAGAGCTCTCCATAAAACGGGCCTCTATGGGAGGGTAGCAAAAATAAACCATTCCTTAAGAAGGTCTGCATAAAGTCATGCATTGTATTTGCTACAAATTATAAGAAAGACCGAGTTAAGATGTGGGAGAAGGTTTTATGATCAGATGAGACAAAAATGGAACTTTTTTGCCAGACTTCAAAGAGGTATGTGTTGTGTAAAACTAACACTGCCCATGCCTTAAGAAACGCAATATCTACAATGAAATATGATGACGGCAGCATCATGCTATGGGAATGCCTTTCATTTTCTGGGACTTGGAATCTTGTCAGAGTTGAAGGGACAATGGATAGCCACGTTTACTGCACAATATTGCAGGAGAATTTGTTCCAGTCTGCTATTAACCTATGACTCGGGAGAAGAATTGTCTTTCAGTATGACAGTGACCCTAAGCATAAGGCCAATGTGACACTGGAATGGCTTATAAACAGAAAGCTGAATGCTTTGGAATGGCCAAGTCAAGGCTCTAATATTAACCCTATTGAAAATCTGTGACACTACTTGAAAACATTGGAAAGGCACTATATTTAAATAAAATGTAGTATTATTATTGTTTATTAATAATATTGACTGCTGTTCCGAGGCACCAACCTAGAGGATCTCTAAAAATTCTGCTAAGAAGAAGGGGGACGACTAACTCCTGAACAATGTGCAAAACTTGTACATACATACCCCAGAAGAATTAAGGCTGTTGTTGCAGCAAAAGTGTTCTTGACAGTGTATTAATATGTAGGGCTTGAATACTTCTGCAAACACTAACTTTTGAGTTTTTCTTCTTCAGTTAAATATCTACAGAAAATGGTTTATTTTGATTACTTTCAAATTATGATTACTTTCAAAGGTATTGAATAATTTTCTCTCAAGGATTTTACTGGGGAGCCCCAGTATAGGTGATCTGGCAAACCTATACTATAGAGGTCTGTAAGAATTTGTTTACTTGATAAAAAGTAGGCGTCAATCTGATATGATTATTATAATTTATGTTTGCTTTATTTTGAAGAATTTCATCCTTATGCTGATACTGTACCTGAGTAAGAAATCTTTTTGAATGAGTTTGGAAAGGTATTGCTAAAGACACCAAATAAGTTAATACTGTAGTTTAAAATATACTTGGTAAAGCTGTTAAAAATGGGCGAGCATGAATGTGTATGTAAGATAAAATGTTTGGTTCTTTTCTTGTATATTGTGTGATGGGGATAGGCTCTGACTTCCTGCAACCTTCAATGGATAAAATGGGGACTAAAATGTGTGAATGGATAAACCATTTTACTTCTATTCAATTCTGCCAACAGATCAAATATGTAATACTTGGGACCAATTTTGTATGATGTATATATATATTTTTTTAATTTAAGTTGTGTTCTCAAATTGAACAACTGGAGCAGGAGAACCAGAGAATGCGTGAGGGACTGGGTGTGGCATCAGTGATTGCTAGTCCAGCGTCTAGCCCAGTGGATGGTGAGCTGCTTCGTCTCCAAGCAGAAAATTCTGCATTGCAGAAGAATATGGCAGGTGAATTCTCCAGAAACATTAGAAAAGAAATTAAGGACTTCTTTTTTAATTTTGATATGCAGAATTATTTTTTACACCATCAACACATGTGATACTTTATTGAATCATCTGTCTGTGTAGTCATGAGTTTTCCCACAAATAAACAAATTTTGCAATTTTACCTCATATATTCTGACCGCCTCTCTAAACACAATACACCTCCTCTCTAAACACAACAGTATTACATTTTAATGTTGTCTTTTTAAGAGAGAATCCTGTTTTTTGGTTTTGTTAGAAGTCAAAACCCTTCTTTTGATTTTTTGATTCTAGTTTCTACTACTCAGAAGGAAATGAGAAATCTTAGTTTAACTAGCTGTTGTTTTTGCTTTAATTTCTTTTATTAATAATCTTCAAAGCAAAATTCAATGAAATTGTGCTTAAATCTCTATAGGTGACAGTTAGGTCAGCAATGTGACAATTTTTAAAAAATTAACATTTGTTTATATGCATTTTTTTGAAAAGATCGGTTATCGTATTCAGTATTCGAAAAAGTTAAAAGTAACTTAAGGCTGTAGCTCTTAATGTAGTAATAGATATATATATATATATATATATATATATATATATATATATATATATATATATATATATATATATAATATATATATATATATATATATATATGTATATATATATATATATATATGTAATATGTACACATTGTAGCAGATAAGCCCTCTTCAGACACGTTGTAAAAGCACAATAACTATTTTTCTGTTGTCACGTGCACAAAGCACTCTACACACCACACTACTCATATAAATTACAATAACTCTTTCTCTAACCAATTCTCCTCGCCCAGACACTTGCCACCCTACCTCCCAGCTCAGCTCAATGCACTGGGCTTCCCAGAGTCCTTTTATACACCCTGACCCGGAGGTGTTCCTGTCCAAACAGTCCACAGTTCCTTATTCCTTCCGGGTCAGGGTAAACAGTCCTTTTCTTCACCCCAGGAGCACGTCGTTTCTACACACACACACACACACACACACACACATATATATATATATACTGTCAAATAAACGAACCACACGCCGTGGTGCAGTGTTAGGGGCTTCGCCTCTAGCGCTGACGTCCGAGGTTCGATTCCCGTAAGGGAGTGCAGTGAGTGTGTACGCCTGATGAGCCCAGAATTAGGGCGAAACATGTGTCGTGTACTCTTTGCATTATTTGACAGTAAACTATTTCAACCATTCTATAATCTGCTTCTCGCAACTGAAGGAGGGCACCGTGGCAGATGTTAGCCGACTTGCTGACCAACCACAAGCGTTACCTGGTAGGTAACCACCCATGCAATCAGATTGTGACACAGACTACGAATGCAATGAATATATATGTGTGTGTGTGTATATATATATATATATATATATATATATATATATATATATAATATTTGCAGCTGGAGATCCACAAAGGGAGGGAAAAATGAATCACGTATCATAAAGTAGTTTTTATTCCTGAGCTTTCAACCCCTACCAGGGGTGAGGATGATGCTTAGACTTACAAGAATCAAAGGCAATATATAGCAACACATATTATAAGGACAAACTTCAAAAAGAATCTCAACACGTGTACAGGAACATCGCAACGCCGTCAGAAGAAAGGACGCACTATCATTGATCTATGCACATACTAAATCAACAGGACACACATTCAACTGGGACAATGTAAAAGTAAAATTTAAGGCCAGTACTAAAAGTGCGAGAGAGTTGGCCGAGTCTTGGCTATCAAATGAAAACGGCATCAACAGACACTTGGACATAAATCCAGCATATGCTAACTTAAGAAGAACATGTACATAATAAATAAACTATACAACCCCCCCCCCCCTTGATCATACTGACTTAGTCACCTCCAAACTCATACATACATATTATATGTATATATTAAATATATATGTGTATGTGTATATTAAATATATATAAAAAATAGGTCATGGCTTCATTCATTGTATGTCCATTAACATTAAGAATACTATTTGAAAACTAATGTACATTAGAAAAATAGTATTCTGTGATGTACTTTGGTGGTTTTTTTTTTTTCTCTCCAGCTTTGCAAAAACGTTATGACTTGGAAGTCCATGCGTCGAAAAGAACAAGTGTGAATGGGATACAGAGTACAGAAAATGAGAACACCATTTCATTAGGAGATGGCGAGAGCTCCCATGGACAAACAGACAGTGCTTCAAGGGAGACAGTGGACAGAATACCTACAGAGAATAATGATCAGGTAAAAATGAGAGAAACACACTTATGAAGATGAATGAAAATGTTATTAGCAAGATTTTTTTTCCCTTGTAGCCAACTTATATTCAAGCTCAGTTTAAAATTTAATTAAGAACAAAAAAAAAATCATTTTGACACTTGTGGCAGTTTGAAACTGATACACTCTATTATGCATTGTAAAGTATTAATATCAAATGGGAATTTCTGTTTCTTCTGTGATATTTCAAGTATTTCTGATGTGCTGGAATTTTTTAAATAAAGTTTAAGGGCTTATATATGAATCATTGTTTCTTTAGTATTCTACAGTTAATAGTACAGTAATTTTAAAAAGTCTGAACGTTAAAAATTGGCAAAGGGTAATTGTAAATTTAGTTTAACTTAAATGAAATTAACATGTTCAGTTAACAAACTGTAGTATACTTGTTAAAATAGTGTCACTACTACCAGCTACAAATAAGTAGTATGCTATGATGATGCATATTAATTGAAGACCGGTTTTACATATACATTTTTGTTAGCAAGGAACGAATAAGTTAGAAGTATATTAATTATTCTTGGTTAACTATTTATGAAGGAAACTGCAAAATATACAAAACTGGAGCAGCGGATCAAGGAGCTCAGTGGTGAGTGTACTGAAAGGATAATCTATGAGAAGATATAAAGTGAGTAATGAAAAAAGTTAGTAGTCTGCAAGATTGTTATGTGGTTGTAGAAATGTGTAATGTATAGTGTTTTGGAATTTGTACTGTGGTAATTAAAATATTAATGATAGCTATTTTATGCTAACCCATCATCAGGGTTTGTCTATGGCAATTGAGATCAGGTGGCGGTTTCCACAAAAGGAATATTTCCAAAAGGGTATTACCAAACATCAGAATAACAAGATCTTTAGCTGGTTAGGTAATTTCATGTGGTGGTGTTTATATTTTGCTTTCTTGGAATAAAGAATTGGGGAAGAAAATTTAAAAAAATTATATTATTTGCTTTGTTATTTAATGCTGTATCTCTGGTTTCTTGGGACATTCCCTCTTTGTGGGACCATCAGTAGATGGATGTCAGTTGGTAATTTAGTAGATGACCGACTATTTAAGAAAGGGGTTGCTGTTAGCAAAATCTTAACCTTACGACCTGAAGTAAAAAGAGAAAATTCTTTAAAAGAAGAAAATTTAATTTCTAGTTTTGGGTTTCTACAAAATAAAAAAAGAACTATGTAATTTATCATTATACCAATCATGTTCTAGGAAAAAGAATTAATTTTCAGTTTCTAAACTGGCATATAGCTCCATTATACTGTTAGAATAGTTTACATTTTATCCTGGATGAAATTTCATTCTTACGCTTGACTCAAAATAAACCGGCTTCTTGCCCATTCACAGTTGACATAGTTCACGGGGGGGGGGGGGGGCGGGGGGATGCTAGATAAATACATAAATATGTTAAGCCAAAGAAAATAACTGCAATATAAAAGCACATCTTTGTTTTGTTGCTTCTGTTTCCAGGTATTACTGAATAGGTAGAGTAACAATAAATGTGAAAAGCAGTTAATATTTGTTTAGAATGATTGTAAAAGTAAAATGCAGTCAACTTGTGTCATGATTTTAATAACAGAAGTGGAGCTGCAGCTTCAAATGGAAAGAGAAGAAAAGAAATTGCTGAAAGAGCAACTGCAAGCATTGGAGGTACTAAGAATCAAACTTAACATTAGTACTTTGAACAGTCATTAGTACTCCACAATATTTGTATTTGTGAAACCTAATATTTCCTTTCTTATAGTGGGTACAAACTTCCAGTGTGAATATGAATTAATACCTTTTTAGGATCTGCATATACAAAGCCAGGCAAAGGAAGAAATTTGATTCAGCATTACAAACTAATTGAATACAAGAAGCTCTCAGTTGTGCACTGTACCAGCATGATCACAGAACTGGTTTAATGCCAAGCAGTATACATTTCCGTGCAAACGTTTGGTCACCCCTGGCCAAATTATATATTTTGTTGACATTCTGAAAAAAAATGTAAATTCAGTTGTGACAGTAAACAAACTAAAACAGTATTTGATGATCAAAAAAAAGAAAAGTAGATGTGGCATTTGCAAACATTTGGGTACCTTACGAAGTCAGTATTTAGTAACCACTCAATCAAATTTTGGAAATTTCATCCCATTCCCCCTTGCAGTTAGCTGATGTCTATAAGATATCCTTGGGCTATCTTGCATGCGAGGCACATTTAAAAATCACAGATTTTTATATCAGCTGCTATATCCTGACTGACATTCTCCTCAAGTATTTAATGATATTTATTTGAATCCGTTCTTCCTTGTACTCACACAGTGTTTCCTGTGCTATTAGCTAACGCACAACCCCAAAACATAATAGACCTGTCCCCGTATTTAAGAATTCACAAGGCATTCATTACTTAAATTTATTTCTCCAACAAAACCTTTTATAGTTGTGACTAAACTGTTCAATTTTAACTTAATCTGTCCACAGTACTTGGTTTCAAAAATGCCTCTTTCTTGTGCAGATTGTGTTTTGCATACTTAAGACGTTTTTTATGATGTTTTCTTCTAATGGCTTTTCCTTGAAGTTCATTTCTTCATTAGTAATGCTGTATTGCAGAACTAGCTAAACCTGCATGCAATCCCCATGAATTCATATGGAAGTTTAGATTTGTATTCCTGTACAGTACACAAACTATTCTATCTTGGTCTTTCAGATCTTGTCTTGACCTCCATGGCTCCTCTTAACTGTTATTTCTTAACATTTTGGACTGTGGAAATTGGTAGCTGGAAGTGCTTTGGCAGCTTTTTATTAGCCTTGCATTGCTTTGTAGGCATCAATTAGTTTAATTTTCAGGTTGTCCGTCAGTTGCTTAGAAGATCCCATGGTTGCTGAGTGTAGCACAATGTTTGAAGATTCAAAGAATTTATTATTAGGCTCTGGAATTGTGATCAGCTTACAATTTCTAATGACAATTATAGACCAGACTAACATCTAATGAGCTAAGCCAGAACAAACTATTGATCTAACGAGTTCTTAGCCCAGACTTTTGCAAATGTCACATTTCCTATTTTTTTTTTAAACATTTTTTTAGTTTGTCACATAACTTGTAATTGTAGTTTAACATTTTCATAAAATGCCATTGTTTTAGTTTGCTGTTTAATTTGTATTATTATTATTATTATTTATTTACTGAAAATATCAACAAAAATATGTAATTTGGGCAGGGGTGTCATTTTTTTGAATGGAACTGTACATTATACTGTAGGCATATAAAAGTTATGACACACATGAAAAAGAACATAAATTCCCTGTACAATGGTCTTTAGTATTTTTCCCATCAATTACACTATTTGCAATGAAGAGTGACACTCAATTTATTTCCGTCTAGTCTTTGTCCATTAATTTGAACTTCACCTTTTACCCTCACTTTTGGTTGCATTGTTTCATTCATTCTAATGTGGCTTCCACACAAGTTAAATATTCTTGAATTATGTAGTCATCAACCTAGGCATTTCTTTAATGCGCCACAATGGTATTAGTAAAAAAATACTATTAATAGTATTGTCACCTCTACAGAATTGTTTGTAGTAGGAGTTTTCACATTATTCTATGGAAAAAGTTTTATTTTTTTTAATCCACTTTATTTATGGTGTAGAACTGTGAGAAATCATTTTGTGTATTCTGTATTTGGTTTATAATAGTTCTTGGGTCTTGGATTATTCAGCTAAAACGGGGATATAATTGAGTACATAATAGGGAAATTCTCTAAATTATCTTAACTAGAATGAGTGTAAAAATGTGGCATGCAAATTCTTAATTTTATGTTGTATTCTATAAAATATTTTTTATTTAATTTATGTTGTCTTCTAATTCCTGTAACTTTCTTCTTCTAAGATAAGAATATGTTTAAAGTTTTGAGAGTACAGATTTTTCTAAGAAGGTGGTATAAGCAACAAAGTAAATGGTATTTTTCCCTTACAGTTATCTAAACAAACTGAGATGACAAAGCTTCAAGAGGAAATCACTAAGGTTTGTAAATAGACCCTAATTGAGCTTGTCTTTAAATATCACTTATAAAATGCAACAGTTTAGTACCCGAGCATCTCATTGTATTTCATCCTGTATTCCTAGTTTCATTTTGAAATTAACAAATCAGCAGGTATAGAGTGAAAGGGATTTATTGATAGAAAAGTTTCTTTTAAGCTAATCAGAATTAGCCAGTTTATCTAACATGTCTTTGCAATGTGGTAGAAAAGCCACATAATTAATGTCTTCTGGGCCAACAATTCCCATCGTATTAGAGTATATAAATTTATGTTTTGATTGTTTAAATAGATATTGCTCTTTGCAAAGTTATTATAGTTTTGCCTTTTTTATATTCATTTTTTTCTATATTTAATCTAACCTTACTTGGAAATTCAGTTTAGTTTGTTTTCCTTCATCGTGTATTTTTAGTTTTTATTTCACAAAGACATTTCTATTTTATTTTTATATCTATTAGTTTCAGTTTTAGTTTATGGCATGGAGTTCCTACGGCGTTTAGTTTTATGTCACGATCAGACAGAACTGTACACTTAATGGATTTGGATATGAGTTTAATGTTAGCAAAAGATGTTGTGTAGTAAGCTTCCACTATCTGGTTTTTGTTTTTTTCTGATAAAAACGAACATAATCAAAACCAGATACTGAATATGAACAGTTTTACACAATTTTATAATTTTTAAAAGATTTTCTATGTCATTTGTGCTGAACAAATTTGTGCTGACTGTTGGCACTTTTTTCTTTTCCTTTTATTGCCCAGAATGGGCCAAGATGTAGTGAAATTTAGGTGAATTTTAATGATTGAGGGGTTTTTACTCAAAATGTCTATAGCACACAACATATCCTGCCATATTGTGCTTTATTTTCCACCAGCCATATTGATCTCTGATTCAATCTCGGGCACAGAAAATGTATCAAAAATTAGAAGACAGATTAACCTGTGTTCTGACAGGTGTGATCATGAAGATCATGGGGGCTTAGGAAGAATCAGTGTGCAGACACCATCTAGCTGTATTGAGGGAAACAAAGAAAAACAAGCATGTAGTGTGAAGGTTAGGGTTGGTGAGATTTGAATAGCCTAAGAATGGTAAACCTTTAATGAGCAGAGTAAGAGCAGGTAATATGTGTATGGACAGCCACAATATGACAGAGACAGCATCTGAGATTAAGAACAATATATACTTAGTATAAACCTGTTTTTCCAGAGTAGGATCGCAGGAAACCTGGAGCCTATCCCAACAGGTTTGGGTGCAAGGCAGGAAAAATCCCTGGTATGCAATATATATGATATAGCTGATGTTAAGAATAAAAAGAATATGATATTTTAATTATCTCCTTTTGAGAGAGAGAAACATTGGAAAAAATGGGGTCAAATATTTTAAAATATAATTCTGCTACTGGATTATTTTCACAGTATGAAGTATTTTGAGCTGTGAATATGAACTAAAAAGATAAACTAATAAATATAGAATAAATACAAAAACACATTCGTATGTTTAGTTTTTTCATCACCTGGCGGACTCTCTATGCCTACCTACCTGTAGTTCAGAAGACACGTTACCAACTCAGGAATTTTACAAAGTTTATATCTCTTCGTTGTTAAACAACGTTTTTAAAATAAAAGTGATTGGTCAGTTACAATATGCTGATCTTGTATGATGACCTAGTCAGTCTCTCGATCAGTATTGTTTTATTTTCAAAAATCGTGAGTGGTCTTCCCTAGACTTTCTCATGTACTCAGATATGGGGATGGATATTTCGGGAGTAAACCGCAAGACATAGGTTATATTTTTATATTATGTGCATTAAGGAACCATCAACAACAAATCAAGTCAAATTAATAATACGGTATATTGAACAATTATTATAAAGGTAAAGTTGAATAAATCGGACTCTGGAGCTGCATGAATAAAAAAAAAAAAAAAATCGAATGTGTTCAGATAAAGCACCACTTCCGGTTGATGGGTTTGGCCCAAAAGTTAGTACAGATCTACAATTTTGGTATAACAACCACATACGAAGTTTCATCCAACTATCTCGTTGTGTTGTTTGAGTTTTTGTGTTTATATACATACATACACAAACGTAATTCCAAAAAACAGTATTTTCGGACTTGGGGAGGACTAAAACATCAAAGTTCATCAAAATCTTGAGGTTGAATTTTTTCATGATTACTATACTTTCTTTATACTTGGTATATGAGAAAGTAAAAACAATTTCTCCTTTGTGAAGTGACGGGTGAATTACTGTCAACGAAAAGCAGGCACCTGAGAAATGAACTAAAACAGTGCTTCACAAACTCGGTCCTGGGGACCCCCTGTGGCTGCAGGTTTTTGTTCCAACCAGATTCACAATCGGTGGTAATAATCGATAACTGATCTCATTTAGTTAGCTGGTCTTTTTTACTCTTCTCTTATTCTGCATTTAGAAAAACACAATATGATTTTTATATTTATAAGACATTTATAAATATTTCTATTTTTTTCAAAAGCTATAAATGATTAACTCTCTTTTGTTGTTGTTCTATTATTTTCCCCTTTTCTTGTGTAATTTGCGCTCTTCATTAAACCCTAATAGTGACAATTAACAGCCAGCATAGCAGACTCCCAGAATGACGAAAGCTGCAATGACTTCAGTGTCATACCCACTAATTTAGTAAATATTCAATTAAATAATCAGAACACCTGGAAAAGTAGAATGAAGATTAGGTTGAAAATACTGTTAACGACTTAAAAAAAAAAACCCTACATATTCCCCATATAACTGCTTATTACATTTTGATAAAAATCTACCAAACTCAGTTTGTAATTTCTACATTGACTCCAAAACACAGAAACTGGGAAATAATGACTCACTTAATTAGACTAAGAGTCCAATGAAAAGCGGAAGTTGGTTGTGTGTGCGCGAGTTGCAGTACCAGCAAAAAGTTGGGGGGTGTAGTGTGATCAAGTTGGAGTGTGACGCCACAGTCTCTGTATACAATCTACATGTGACACAGAAAGCCGCTTTACAAATCTTACAGGATCGATGTGCGTGCTTCGATGTTTGATGTGGTGAAGCAAAATGCAGACATACTGTACATATCCATTTGTGGTGCTTGTATATTCAAGCATCGGATACTCCCCAGCGTAATGGCAAGATACATTTTAAAAGACTCCCATACCATCTTCTGTGCTGTCTTTTTTTTTTTTTCTTCTTCTTTTCATAACAGCATCAGAATATATGGCAGTGTATTTGACCCACTGAGAAAAAAAAATTAAAGACGCAGTGAAAAGGTCTTTTTTGTGATTAAAGTGGAAATTTCGACTTTAATCTCAATGTCCACTTTAACCTCATACTATAGTTTTATCATTAAAGTAGACCATCGTAAACATCATCCTAAAACCAACCCTGTTGTTAATCGCTACGTGCTTCTGGAGCTTTCTCCTGAACTGACAACAGCAATTTGATATTCCAGCTCTCTACACATTTAGAAGTGATATCACTTTCATGATGAAATTAAAGTATGTGTGTTACATTTTACAGATAAATCATTAACTTCATTTAAATAATGAATACTATTGGTAATTACACACGGTGGCAGCGGTAGTGCTGCCGCCTTGCATTAGGGAATCACGTCTCTGGTGTTCCCTGGCTGGAGTTTTCATGTTTTCCTGGTGGGTTTCCACAGTGTGCTCCAGTTTTCTTCCAGAGATACAGTATGCAGGTTTGGGAATTTAGTGATGCTAAAATGATGTTGGTATACGTGTCTGCTTGTATTCACCTTGCAATGTGCTGATGCCCCGTCTAGGGATTGTTTCGGTCTCACGCCTGATGCTTGCTGGAATGGGCGCATCCCTGGATAGCTGGATGTAATTATTAAACATTCTTTTCGGAGATATTGTGGCAAAATCCTTTGGAATTTAAAGGATCTTTCGGGCATTTCACAACACAGCCAAGCTGAACATTTTCTCACCGTGATGATATCTTGCACTGCCACTTGGTGGAATCTTCCAGGTTTACATAAAGTACACGTGCAAGTATAAACAGTATACCGCTGGTGTAGCAGAAGCGTCTGCTGGAGCACGCGTTGCATCACGTGAAGTATAAACCTGGCCTAGTCTCACTTTTCTTTCACTTCAAGTTCAGCTGAAAAACATATTTTTAGCGTTCCCCCCTTGTGCAGGACAGACTCCTCAGGTTCCATTTTCTCAGTTTATTACTCCACATTCTTTAATGTAAATGTTATTGTCTTCACACTCTCCTAAATTTTGTCTGTGGACTCTTTGTTTACAGGAAGATCCTACAGCAAAATGACATGTACATTTCCTTATGTTCTATAACTCTTTGCCAATTTATTAATCACCAGTTGAGTCCATCCATCCATCCATCCATTATCCAACCCGCTATATCCTATTTACAGGGTCATGGGGGTTTCTGCTGGAGCCAATCCCAGCCAACACAGGGTGCAAAGCAGGAAACAAACCCCGAGCAGGGCACCGTAGAATCGCCAATCCACCTAACCTCCATGTCTGGACTGTGGGAGGAAACCGGAGTACCCGGAGGAAACCCACGCAGACACGGGGAGAATATGCAAACTCCACGCAGGGATGAGTCATTTGAAATATAAATCGGCCGATGTAGATTTAAAATTAATCAACTTCAGGAATAATACTTTTTGTATCCATTCAGTGTAAGAAATATTAATTTGTAAACAACTTGTAAAAGACTCGTTCGCACCTTTATTCAACAATTCGGAAGCTAGTAGTGGTTATTAGATCTGCAGTTTTTAATGGCTACTTTAAAGCAAAAGGTATTCTGTTTCAACTCACTCACTGGCTTTGTTTGTATATTTTTCTCTGGGTGCTCTGCTTTCCTTCAACATCTCAAAGATGAACCTGGTTGGTTAATTGTAAGATCATAATTAGCATTGTATGAGTGAATTTGATATGGTACTCCTTAATTTTCAGTTATAATATAAGGTTGCAAATATACATACTGCAGTATACCGTTATGGCAGAATTTGGATTCATTTTTTTTTTTTTTTTTTTGTTTTTTTTTTTTAAGTCATAAAGTACAAATTTTGTCCTAGTGTCTCCTTCATGCATTTCTGTGTACCTGTTATCATCAATTATAAATTAAGTAGAAGTATGGTGGTTCAACACGCACCTTGTAGCAAGGCTACATAATGGACAGTCGGGTTAGCCTTCTGGATTGTCCGTCACTTTATAATGTTGGCTAGGAGGGTGTTTTAAATAGCCCTTCAGGCACCTTTGGTGACGTCCCAGTCTGGGAGGATCCCGCCCGAGTAAATTTTCTAGCTGCCTGTTGCCGGCTTGCGGTTTCCATAACAACTGAGAGGGGCAAGGATTTTCGGCAGGAAACTTTTTCTTTTTAAGGGGAATGGCGGATCAAGGAGGAGAAAAAAAAAAAGGAAGGATAAGGCTGAAGGCAAGGCGTCGACTATCCACGCTCAAAGAATTATTCAGGATCTTACTTCACCCAGGGACGTATCCCCGAGAAGAGGCCAGGTACTGGTGTTCTCCGGGTGCTCCCGTCTGGTGAGTCGGATCCCTGAGTTTGCATTCTTCGTGATAGTCCGCGGAGAAGCCGTTTCGCCAAAGGACTGTTGTGTTTCTTCCTGCCATACAGGAGGAGCTGAACTGCAGGGTTTCTTGTTTTCTTATACAGTAATCCCTCCTCCATCGCGGGGGTTGCGTTCCAGAGCCACCCGCGAAATAAGAAAATCCGCGAAGTAGAAACCATATGTTTATATGGTTATTTTTATATTGTCATGCTTGGGTCACAGATTTGTGCAGAAACACAGGAGGTTGTAGAGAGACAGGAACGTTATTCAAACACTGCAAACAAACATTTGTCTCTTTTTCAAAAGTTTAAACTGTGCTCCATGACAAGACAGAGATTACAGTTCAGTCTCACAATTAAAAGAATGCAAACATATCTTCCTCTTCAAAGGAGCAAACAAATCAATAGGGCTGTTTGGCTTTTAAGTATGCGAAGCACCGCGGCACAAAGCTGTTGAAGGCGGCAGCTCACACCCCCTCCGTCAGGAGCAGAGAGTGAGAGAGAGAGAGACACAGATAAAAAAATCAATACGTGCCCTTCGTGCTTTTAAGTATGCAAAGAACCGTTCAGCATGTCGTTTCGGGAAGCAGCTGCACAAAAGATAGCAACGTGAAGATAATCTTTCAGCATTTTTAGACGATACATCGTCTAGGTGTGCAAACAGCCCCCCTGCTCAATCCCCCTACGTCAGGATCAGAGAAAGTCAGCGCAAGAGACAGAGAAAAGTAAGCTGGGTAGCTTCTCAGCCATCTGCCAATAGCGTCCCTTGTATGAAATCAACTGGGCAAACCAACTGAGGAAGCATGTACCAGAAATTAAAAGACCCATTGTCCTCAGAAACCCGAGAAGCAGCGAAAAATCCGCGATATATATTTAAATATGCTTACATATAAAATCCGCGATGGAGTGAAGCCACGACAGGCGAAGCGCGATATAGCGAGGGATTACTGTATTGTGGACTAAGTTAAATCTTTCTTTTGCATTCTCAAAGAACAGGTTTTTTTTTTTTTTTTTTTTTTTTTATTTACTTTTTTTTTATTGTCTGTGTCAAACCGGGGGTTAGGATTTGGGCGCTAGGGAGGGTGTCTGGGGAAGGGGTTCACTAATGAGCACTCAGGCACCAGGCAAGTAAATGTAAACAGCAAATGTTAATATATTTATCAGCCCCACTTCCTGTTGCGTTTTATTTTTTGCCAATTATTTAAGGGGGCAAAAGGGAACGAGGACCAAATATGGTAATGCTATTGTAACCTTCAAACATCGTCCACTCCCCTGTCGGGTTGTGAAATGTAGGAATCGTGTTCCCGTATTTTGCGGTTGCTACAACCTGATATATGGTACCATTACATGAGATACTTTTAAGAATGAGATTTTGCCATCAGTTGCATCCTATTTCCATCGTCCCCAACGTACATAGTGTTTGCACTAAAAGTATTGGAACTTTTAGAGATTTGCTCACTGACATGTCCCTGTGTCATTTGAACAGTTATGCCTCCTGGATAAATGTATATTTTGATTAAATACTTACTGTTTCCTGACATTCTTTTGAATATTTGATTCTTTTTCTCCCTTTCTTCAGCTGTCTTGTTGGGTAGGGGAGGGAGAGGATGTTTAATTTGTTTTGAATAAGTAGACATTACATTATTAACTGACGTTACTCCTAATAATGCAATACTTAAAATGGATAACATATATTAAATATTGATTTTTGTCCTGTACCAGCAGTTTCACAGACTGGTTTCATGTAAACTAATTTTTCACAGACCTGCCATTGTGTGCGTATAATAAAGCATAATAAAGTGGCTTGTCTTTTAATGAAGCCTGCTTGGTCTCTGTGTGGCGAAGCAGTTCTAAAGGCTTCATGGCCTCACTGGATAGCTGGTCACCATATATTATACAGAGCAGGCATGGAGCCTGTTGCAATAAACCTTTAATTTAAGTAAGACTCTTGGTATTTTCTTTTAAATGCAGCTTTATTTTTGTTGGCAGTCTTAGAGTCTTCAGCTGTCTCATCATTGGGTCTATCCCCGTTTTTAAAGAAGCTCCCAATTGGTGTTTGTTTTATATTCATTTTAGCTAGGGTTAGCTTGTGGACTTAATTTATCAAACATCAAAACTGATGGAAATTATGGGGGCATTGTTGAATGATGAGTGGTCACAATTATTAAAAGTAAACAACAGTTTATTGTACACCACAAACAAATAAATCTGCACGCACATCCAACCCTTACTTAATACCTCTTGTCCTACTTTCTTAACTACAGTGGTTATCAAGGAACATAAGTAACATAACATAGTTACTGTGCTACATCCTCCCTCTTTAGCTTTGTTTGCTTAAATATTTTCTTTAAACACATTCAGGAATTCAAGAATTAAACATTATATCAGTTCAACATAGCCTGTCAAATTGAAGTATAAATGCTTGTGTGAGTGTTTCTTTGCCTGAATGTGTAGCTGCTATGACAATATAGTATTCTTGTTCAAACACACACCAGTTCTCTGTGACATTGCCATCAAACATCAGCGGTGTGGGTGTATGAAATCCTTCTGCCATGGAGTCAATGTATATTCAGTTACTTTGCACACTTCAGTCACTCATTGCACTTCGATGAAACTTTGTTACTGATGACTTCTTCACCATGTTGAATGACGAGTTAGTTATCACAGTTATTGAAATTTATCAACAGTTAATTGTACACCACAAACAAATCAATCTGCATGCACATCAAAACCTTACTTAATACCGCCCCTCCTACTACCTTAACTACAGTGGCTGTCAAGGTGCATAAACAACAGAACATAGTCATTGTTCTACCGAGATGATCTATGGTCATTTTTCAAAATAAAACACCATACAGACTTCAACAGTAAATAAAATAAAAAAAATTTTTTTTTTCATTCTTTTAAGCGGCCCATTGGTTGGGGACAGCTATCCTACAATGATGCTGCATCCTGTCTCATGTTCAGTCCTGACTTGTGATATACTTTTCTGTCTCCCTTTTTTTCAGGTATCCGAGAAATTGAAAAAGAAGCAAGAAAGGTTTGTTTTTTTTATGGTATTTGGAAAGTTTTTGAAGAAATTAATTATGTAAAGGGTCTGTAAAATCATCAATGTATTGCTCATATTAAAAAAGTATTTAGGAAGTTAACAATTACAAAAGTAAAAGAATTAAGTGAAAGTAAATAATTAAATTGTATCAGTTCTAAATATAGGAAGAAAACCAGTAGTGGCCAGTAGCTTTTACAGAAGGTCCATTCCTTTGAATTTTTATAACGATAATCTTCTGTACACTTTTTATAATGTAAAAGAATGAATATTTTTGCAGGTAGTTAAAGGATAAGTTTGTGTTATATCATGTCATTTCTTATGAAACATTGTACTATTATGTGTCGTAATGTTTTCAAATTATAAAAAAATTACTGTTCTCTTTCTTAAAATGTAAAATGCCGTCTATGGGATGTTGGTTAAAATGTAAAAGCCTTAAAACTAACTGAGTACTTCCGTTTTCAAGCTATATGAATTACTAGTAATCAGTTCTGCAAATGAATGTGGTAGATGTTGATTTCCTGCTTGATCTGCACAAAAAGTGAAAAATTTGATGATTAGTTGCATTTTATTTTCAACAGTAACAACAAACATATATATGAAATGCAATACTCCAAATTCAGTGTGGCCAGAAAAAGACTTCAGGCATAAGCATAAAATATGATGTGATACAAGTAACACAGAGATGCTTGTTATCTTTTTCTATAGCAAACTCTCAATATACTTTTACTGAGATAATGGAAGTCTTTGACTCCATTTAATTAAACAGGCTGGGATTGAGAGTCCATAATGAGGCAAATACATAACACTTCATTTGATGAAGGCATTCTGAAATCTGAAGCGATTTCTGCATAGTTCATATGCAGTTTTCTTCTGCTTTTCAAATGCTTTTGCACCCTCAACTCCCCCGAATGCTAGTCGGTATGTATGAATTTCCATAATATGCATGTATTCTTTTTCTGCTGGAAATATAGTAATTTATAGTTTGATACTGAACATGGGTTGAATTCTTAGCCAGATCACTGCCTTTGTGAGGTCTTCATATTCTCTTTGGTTTTCCCTTATAATGCTCAATATTAAATTGGCTCAAAATGAGTGAGAGCAGGCTCTTTTTCCCCTCCCATTTTCCATTCACTAATGTCTGACAGATAATAACAGAGGTTAATGCTTTTAGATATACTGACATGACAAAAACACTTTCTGAATATTGTTAAGCAAATTATTTAGAGAGCACACATTATGGAAATTTAAAAGCACATTGGTTAGTTCTGTCTCGTGGTTACAAATTTGTTAGTTTGAATCTGAATGTAGTCAGACTCAATGTGGAGTTTCCACTTTCTCCCATCATATCTTTAGGTTTTCCCCAGTATCCAAAAGACTTGTAGTATGTGTATATTTTAAAAGGTTATTTCCTCCCACTTTCTGCACTTGCTTATTATGAATGGTTTTATTTTGATGCCTAATGATTTATTAATTAGGTAGAAATTTATTTGTCCCTGGGGGAATTTTTTTTAACAGAAGCTGTTTAAACAAATAAAACCATAAATAGATAAGTAAGTAAACAAATAAATATACACACACTAAATATGCACTGGAATGACTTAAAAGCAAGAAAATACAAAAGAAAGAGGAATTCTGACTTGGCTGTCACAGTCCCAGTGAGGCATTATGCAGACATATTGCTGTTTTTTTTTTTTGGTTTAAAGGTGCCCCAGTAGTGTGTTTTAACACACTTCTGCTGAATAATTCACTGGCTGAAAGTACTTGGTGTTAGTGTGTCAGAGAGAGGATGTGGAATATTGCTCATAATGGAACTCAGTCTTGTTTTAATTCTCTCCTTCGCTATGATCTCCAGGGGGTCCAGAGTGCATCCTATAACTTAGCTTGCCCTTTTAATTAGATTGTTGATTTGGTGGACCACTGTTGAAGTGATGTTACCAGTCCAGCACACCACAGAGTAGAAAATCACACTGGCCATCTCAGGGAAAGGAACGCAGTCACCTGAGGAAAAAGAGCCTACTTTGCCTTTTCGCATGTAGTTCCTTGGTGTTCTGACACCATTCCAACCTGTCATTAATATGCACCCCTAGGTATTTGTAAGAGTGGACCACCTGTACATCCACTCCTTAAACAGTGACCGGGCATAGAGTCACTTTGGTGTGGTGAAAGTCAATAACCTGTTCCTTAGTTTTTTGCTAATGTTAAGATTCAGACATTTCTCTTTGTACCAAGAAACAAACTTTTCCATCTGATGCCTGTATTCTGTCTCATCTCCTTATCTACAGTATATGCCCCACATGTGCGAAATCTGAGAATTTCTGCAAAAGACATGACCTGGTGTTATATTTATAGTCTTAAGTGTAAAGAGAAAAGGAGACAGGACTGTTCTTTGTGGTGCCCCAGTATTGGTCACTTCCATTTCAGAAACACAGTACTTGAGTCTCACAAGCTGCCATCTGTTCAACAGTCTATTATCCAGAACACCATAGGCTTATCCACCTGCATATCTCTGAGTTTACCCCTTAACAGGGATGGTAGATAGTATTGAAGGCGCTGGAGAAATCAAAAAACATAATTCTCACAATGCAGCCAGCTTTGTCCAGGTGAGAATTAGCCTTACGGAGCAGATACATAATTGCATCTTACACTCTAGCCTTTGTCTGATAGGCAAACTGCAGTGGGTCCAGGTGGTTTATCACAAGAAGGCTCTTATAATTCAGGATGAGTTTCTCAAAGGTCTTTATAATGTGAGACTTTAGTTCTACTGATCTGTCGTCATTAGGTGAAAAGGTGTTTGTCTTCTTTGGAACAGGAACAATGCAGAATGTTTTCCCTAACAGCATCACTTTCTGAAGCCTTAGGGACAGACTGAACATGTGACAGAGGACACCACAAATTTGGTCAGCACAGGCCTTAAGATCTCGAGTATTTACTCCATGTGGTCCAGCAGCTTTTCCTTTTTATATTTTACTCTGTTGTCTCCTTACTTGATCTTCAGTAATTGACAGTCCATACTGATTATCAGAGGTGGACTTGTCACTGGCCATTCCAGTTGATGTGGTAAGGATGGTGTGGGGAGACTGGTAATTGGAAGAATATGTGACTGGGAGGGACAATCTATTTTTTTTTAAAAAAATGGTTGTGTTTTCAGTGTAAGAAAACCTCTCCTGACAGTGTGCTAGTCTTTTAAGACAGGGAAAAGACTTTGTTGAGCATGCCTCAGATTCCCATCAGATGAATATGCAGGTGCAGGAAAGGAAGACCGTATTAATCACAATCGTTATTTGGAGAACTTTGTAGAAGTTTGGTTTAATTTAAGTTAGTGTTCACTAGTAAGTGTATGTTAGTAGTTTTTTTTTTTTTTTCTTTTTCTTCAATAGGTCTTGCTTATTTTAAGCTAAACACTAGAATTACCAAAGCTTATGAGAAAACTCGTAAATCCGGCCCACCTTAAATCAACTCGCACCTCTCCATTCAGCGTCTTTTGTCTTGTAAATGTGTCGATAATCCCAAGCAGCAAACAGTCTGCTATACCACCACCCCCACCGCCGGAGAAACTGCAAAAACCTCTCCCAACTGAAGCCTTGTTTTTCAGGGAGTCAGGTACCTAGGCTAAAAAAATAAATCCTTATTTGCAACACATGCATTTCACATGTCTTCCGTGTCTACAGAGATCTATAAGTGTAGGATGACAGAAATGTTGAACACATACCTAAAAGACAAACTTTTTCCATGTTTTAGTACTAATGACAAAATGTAGACATGAAGTGTATAATGTGTGAAGACTGAAGTCCAAATATCAAATAAGCACTTTCACAAAAGATACAAGTATAACAGAACAAATGCGCTTTTTTTCCAAGAGTATACTATATTCACACATTATACATTTCATGTCTACATTTTGTCATTAGTACTAAAACATGGAAAAAGTTTGTCTTTTAGGTATGTGTTCAACATTTCTGTCATCCTACACTTACATAGATCTTGATAGACACGGAGCACACGTGAAATGCATGTGTTCCAAATAACAATATATTTTTTTTATCCTAGGTACCTGACTCCCTGAAAAACAAGGCTTCAGTTGGGAGAAGTTTTTGCAATATTTCCGGCGGTGGTTGGGGGGGAATGGTATAGCAGGCTGCTTGGGATTATCGACACATTTACAAGACAAAAGACGGTGAATGGAGAGGTGCGAGTGAATTTAAGGTGGGCCGGGTTTACGAGTTTTCTTGTAAGCTTTGGTAATTCTACTGTTAAAAGAAGTTTCTATTGCTTTCTTCCAAACCTGCTAATTGTAAGCATTACACTATATAAAATGTATTATTTATTGACTATTTACCATATTTTAGATGTTAATTGCTCTGTGTTATTTGCTCTACTCTAATGGTACTATATATTCAGTAAGTAGTTTATCATCCGTGAATTGCTTTTACAAACTGTCTTATGTGAATCACCTTCTATCCAGTCTCTGAGATCACACAGAACCACTGATTGCCATGTGGTAGTTTATTGTTGAAACTACAATAGTCATCAAATGCACATTTTAAAAAAAAAAAAAAAAAAAAAATGTGAATGGGTGTGTAGGAAACGCAACAAATTCATAAGCTATACAGTAAAGCAATCACTGTTTTTTTTTTTTTTGTGGTGGTTGCATATCATGTTGTGTTAGGTTTGCTATTGAGCATAGGTCTTGTATCTCAAAATATGGGTAGGTTAGTTTTTTTGATGACCCTAATTGCACATTGCAACTTCCCATTGTGCACAGTTACTAGAAAGTTATGTATGGTACATTATTACATTTTTGAATTATGAAATATTTTAGCTACTTTCGATTTACAATGAAATTTCAAAGGTAAATACACTTTTGATTTTTACCTTTATCATTGTTTTAATGAAAGGCAAAGTTCCAAGTATACAGTGATACCTTGAGATACGAGTGCCCCAGTGTACGAGTTTTTTGAGATACGAGCCATCACTAGGTCGATTTTTTTGTCTTGAGTTACGAGCCAAAATTCGAAATACAAGCCATCAAAGAACTTGTCCCCGCACATTCCGAGGAACTAACGACAGAGGAGTTGACGGAACTACATACGCAGCAACATACGGAGGTTCTGCAGGAGATCGGTATCGCGATGGAGGTTATCTCTTAAAGTGAGATAAAGGAAGTGTTTGCAATGTGGGAAAAAGTTTCGAACTTTAAAGAAAAGAAACTTCCTGAAAAAATTACAACTGATCATACAGTGGCGCTATATAATGACACTTGCCTAACGCCTGACTTTACTGAAAAGAAACTGAACATGCAGCCGCGCTATTTAATGACACTTGCCTAGTGCCTGACTTTACTGAAAAGAAACTGAACGTGCAGCCGCGCTATTTAATGTCACTTGCCTAACTAATTTCAGAAACATTCTAAAGGGGAGGACAAAACAAAGCTCCTTGGACAGGTTTCTATTGAAACACCCTGCGAATGAAAGTGATGAAAGCGTGGCAAAAAAGAAAAAAACTAGTGAAGAAGAAAATTTAAGTTAAGCAAAAGTGAAGTGAAAGAAAAAACATTACAATACGCTAATCGGCTTTGCCAACGTCTGTTTATTTCTTTAGATTCTCTTTTATGTATTAGGTTTTATTTTGTTTGTATACAATATTTGTTCATTATAAATACATTTTTCTTATGTTGAAAACATTTAACAAAAAATTGGGGAGGTTTTTTTGGGGGCTGGCACGAATTAATCTCATTTCAATTAATTTCAATGGGGAAAATTAATTTGAGATACAAGCATTTTGACTTAAGAGCTCGGTCATGGAACGAATTAAACTTGTATCTCAAGGTATCACTGTAGTACAGTATATTAAGATTCTTTAAGACAAAATAAATGTTATAGCTGCTTAACCTGCAAATAAAATTCTTCTTTCCTTTTTTTTCCTTTAATGCAGCCTTCTAAAGCATATAATGTATGCTATAATTGCTCTTTTTGGTAGCAAATATATATTAGTAATTTTGTTTTTGTATTTACATTTTGAAGGAGACACTTTAGTATATTAGACTGTGATAATATTACTGTTTGACATAAAAACTGGGACAATATGCTGTTTTGAATACGTGTTTGTCTCTTGTCTGAAATTATACTCTAGAATTCAACTTATTTTTGCAAGAGTTGGATAAATACTGATTGATGACCTAAGTTGGGGGAAAAGTCGCCTGTTCTCGATCTAATTAGGCTAACTTTCTAAAATTCCAAGCTTAAATAAAAAATAATGTATTATGGCATGAAATAAAATGGATATATTTGTGTGAATTGTAATGAAGATGTCTTTTTATGCATTATCGTATTCAAGAAAAAACTGTATTTAATAGCACACTTTACTGTATTTAATTATGTTTGATCAGCTGCAGTATTGTAACAGACATGCTTACATTTATATGATTATCTCTTTCAGCTATGTCCGCTTACAGATGGAAAAGGAGACTCTGTATAATGACAGCAGGTAATGGGAGCTTATGTCACATATTAATAAATATGGTGTTTACAGAACACTGTCTTTGATAAATCATTATTTTCTCTATTAATGAAATACTCCACCCAAAAGTGTTTTTTTTTTTTTTGTTTTACTGTTATCCTTTTTTTTTTTTTTTTTTTTTTTTTTTTTTTTTTTTTGTAGCAACAGCAGAGAAGAAATTTTAATCTCACTACTAAATGAAAATTGGAGATACAAGAATTTCTCATATAATGGGCTTTAATGGTGGCCAGCACAAGCCATTTTTGAAGAATGGCAAACAAAAAAAATCTCAAGTTCAGTGTCCAAAGCACATTTTTTATTTTGCCAAAATGTTGTTAAATTCTTGTATGGCACAAAAATGGAAGCATTTGAATTGAAGCCTAGGCTCTTGAATGGTGAATGAGGTAGGTGGGTATTTATTTGAAAAGCTTGATCCCATTTGAATACATTTGTGAGCCTTGCCCTCTTCTAGACTCCATTGAAGCCCACTGTATGAGAAACTTTCTTATCTTCATTTTCTCTGAAAACGTGTGATTAAAAAAATATTGACCATCATTACCAACAACACAGGGTAGGTAACAGATCGAAAAAGAATTTTTGTGTGGAGTATTTCTTTAATGTTACGCAAAATATGTTCTCTCTTCCTGCCTTAAATTGGAGGTCTCGTTCTATAATAGTTGAAAATAGGAAAGTTATACATGGGGTTTACAGACAAGGTCTTGTTTACATTCCTATGAATTTTTTTTATTTTTTTGGGGAGTCCATTTGTGCCAAAGAGTTAACTATATTGTCAGTCCGGAAATACATGTGAAGTTTACTGGTTTTAAAATTAAAATGTGCATACTTTCTGTCCTGAAGAGTATAATAAAATAAACAGGTGGAGTGACTGTCTTTTAGGATAAATTCTGCCATTGTCTACTCAGTTTATTAATTGTCCAGTTTACATGAAGTTTTTTAAACACAATTAAGCTATTTCTTATCAAGAAAGTAAGGAAATTAACTAAAGACTATTAATATAGAAAGTGAATGAAAGCATAAATAAATGTTCATCATGCAGTGTTGGGTGTATGATTACTCAGTTAATTAATCATCAGTTTTACCCTCAGCAATGTTTGTATTTAAGTAACACAACCAACAAGTTGCCAAGTTAAGTTCATGTTGAGTGAGTGATCTGTTTCATTTTCTGGCCGGGGCACCAGAAGTATCAAAGACATGTACATTTTACAAACCAAGGTTATAAATTGGTGAAAGTCGACAAACTTACTTCCACAATAACCTTGATACACTTTTTGTCATAAACAAAATAATAGTTTATTTATAACATAGGTAAAAAAAGATGGAAATATGCCAGTATATCCACTTGAACACCTCAGTTTTTCCAGTTTTTCTTCAAATGTAATCAGTTGAAATGCAATGAATGACCTGAAATGGTGAAAAAGTAATCCGTTAACTGCTAGAGGTTTAAATTTAAAGTTTGAGTTAGCATAATCTGGAAAAAAATGAAATTTATTACAAATGGGCCTTCTTCAGGATAAAACTAATAGGTTACAACCCACAGGTGTTCTGCAGAAAATGAAGTTCTTGCAAGCTGAAGCAAACAATTTCTATAGGTGTCCCAACTTCTGTTGATTATTTAAAAACCCTCTGTCTGGAACATAATGTGTTACCACACTTTCTGAAGTACTACTTGGACAATATTACACTTTGTCATTGAAATTTACTCTAGTGGCCGTTGAGCCATCCCCCACGCAGCCGCTGCTGCCGCAAACTGCAAACAGGTGCCAAGAGCAGGTAGAACAGGCAGCATCAGACATTTTATATTGATTTATGTGTGAAACCATTGCTTTGTGCGCTTTTTGGAAAAAATATTAGCCCTCAAATAGTTGCTACGGAACATAGACTGTTTATGTTGCTCCCTGATAAAAGAAAATGTTTCTGCTGGTATCTTTTCAGAAGATTCAAAGAAAATAGATTTACAAATGTTAACTTGCTGTTGCTCCGAAGGTGCCTGTTATAATGTTGTGATCGTGGCTCTGGACTCTGAGGGTAAATTGCTTTTCTATAACAAACTAGGTAAAACTTTAATGCCCTGGCAATGGCAAATAGCTTTGGTTTTATATTTGGTTTTATTACATCAGTTGAGATTTACAAGAAATATTTTAACTGCTACTACGTAAAGGGAATTCTGCTGTGAAAAAGCACCTTATTTGTTTACAGTGTTTGCAAACCAAATTCATGCAATACACTACTTTTCAGTTTATTATTTAATTTTGCACATAACAGTGTGATTGTCTGCGATTAATCGCGATGCATAAACCAGTGTGTTTCTTTGCGCCGGTCCCAAGCCGGGATAAATGGGGAGGTTTACGTCAGGAAGGTATTAGGTGTAAAGTTTTGCCAAATCAATATGCGGACAACAATACAAATTTCCATACCGGATCGGTCGAGCCCTGGGTACTGGGTACGACCGCCACCAGTACTGTTAGCCAACAGGGTGCTGGCAGAAATTGGGCTACTGTTGGCCGAAGAAGAAGGGGGGGGGGGGGGGGGGGGGGAACGTGTCTGGAGGCAGGAGGAGAGGAGAAAGGTAAAGAGAGTGGAACTGAGGGTAGGAACTTTGAATGTTGGCAGTATGACTGGTAAGGGGAGAGAGTTAGCAGATATGATGGAGAGAACGAAGGTTGATATATTGTGCGTGCAAGAGACTAAATGGAAGGGGAGTAAGGCCAAGTGGATCAGAGGTGGATTCAAATTGTTCTATCGTGGTGTGGATAGGAGGAGAAATGGAGTATGGGTTATTCTGAAGGAACAGTATGTCAAGAGTGTTTTGGAGGTGAAAAGAGTGTCAGACAGAGTAATGATTATGAAGCTTGAAATTGGAGGTGTGATGATGAATGTTGTTAGTGCATATGCCTCGCAAGTTGGGTGTGCAGTGGATGAGAGAGAAGATTTTTGGAGTGAGTTGGATGAAGCGATGAACAGTATACCCAAGGGAAAGAAAGTGGTGATTGGAGCAGATTTCAATGGACATGTTGGTGAAGGGAACAGTGGAGACGAGGAGGTGATGGGTAGGTATGGTGTCAAGGAGAGGAATGAAGAAGGTCTGAGGAAAGTGGATTTTGCCAAAAGGATGGACATAGCTGTTGTAAATACATATTTTAAGAAGAGTGAGGAACATAGGGTTACGTACAAGAGTGGAGGAAGATGCACACAGGTAGATTACATCCTATGCAGGAGAGTCAATCTGAAGGAGATTGAAGACTGCAAAGTGGTGGCAGGGGAAAGTGTAGTTAAGCAGCATAGGATGGTGGTCTGTAGGATGACGTTGGAGATCAAGAAGAGGAAGAGAGTGAGGGCAGAGCCAAGGATCAAATGGTGGAAGTTGAAAAAGGAAGACTGCAAGGTTGAGTTTAGGGAGAATGTGAGACAGGCACTGAGTGGTAGTGAAGAAATATGTTCTTTTCAATTACGGCGTTTTAATTAACCTGAATTTAAATAATCCATCCATCCATCCATTTTCCAACCTTCTGAATCCGAACACAGGGTCACGGGGGTCTGCTGGAGCCAATCCCAGCCAACACAGGGCACAAGGCAGGAACCAATCCCAGGCAGGGTGCCAACCCACCGCAGGACACACACAAACACACTCACACACCAAGCACACACTAGGGCCAATTTAGAATCGCCAATCCACCTAACCAGCATGTCTTTGGACTGTGGGAGGAAACCGGAGCGCCCGGAGGAAACCCACGCAGACACGGGGAGAACATGCAAACTCCACGCAGGGAGAGCCCGGGAAGCGAACCCGGGTCCCCAGGTCTCTCAACTGCGAGGCAGCAGCGCTACCCACTGCGCCACCGTGCCGCCCTGAATTTAAATAATTATAAATGAAAAAAGGTATTATCCCCCCAGCATGCAATATGACGGTTACAAGATTACACGAGAAGTATAGAGGATAATTTAGCTCTTTACTGACGGTTTCACGTGGATATCACAAGCAGGAAGCTTATGACAGACTATCAAGCATGTGGGTGTCTTGATCAACGCAGTCTGCCATCTTTCGTCGCCACGCTGAAAAGATTTTCACCGGACGGAAGACATAATCTTCCGCCTGGCAGCTTCAAAGTGTTGGCCGTAGGTCCATCCTTATATTCTAGTTGCTCCATGTGCAGGCTCCCTCTCTGGATCCAAACAAGGACAGGAAAGAACTCAAATCCCACCTTCAAAGATACAGGAATAGCACAATGCCTACATACAGTTCTCATTCTCCCAACAAGGAAAGAGGATAGTGTACTGACAGAAGACAGAAATATACTAGTCTGTCTTTAGGCTGACTATTCAATTCTCCAGTTGTCTTTGGCTCTCTAGTCCTGTGCTTGGCTCGGCAATTCTAAATGCTGATGCTGAGCCCCTGTGTACCATACTTGGTCTGCCTGTATGAATGAGTCCATAACAGTGGGCACAGAGAACAGTGACATTAAACTTGATAACAAAACCTACTGTAACAGTAGGTTGTTCCAAACATCTTGGAGAACTAACCACAGATCATCTGTGGATGTAGGCTTCCTCACATCCTTCTGTCTCTTCATGTAACCCCAGACACACTCCATGATGTTGAGATCAGGGCTCTGTGGGGGCCATACCATCACTTCCAGGACTTCTTGTTCTTCTTTACGCTGAAGATAGTTCTTAATGACTTTGGCTGTATGTTTGGAGTCGTTGTCCTGCTGCAGAATAAATTTTTGGTCCAATCATACGCCTCCCTGATGGTATTGCATGATGGATAAGTATCTGCCTGTATTTCTCAGCATTGAGAACACTATTAATCCTGACCAAATCTCCAACTACATTTGCAGAAATGTAGCCCCAAACGTTCAAGGAACCTCCACCATGCTTCACTATTGCCTGCAGATACTCATTATTGTACCGCTCTCCAGCCCTTCGACGAACAAACTGCCTTCTGCTACAGCCAAATATTTCAAATTTTGACTCATCAGTCCAGAGCACCTGCTGCCATTTTTCTGCACCCCTGTTCCTATGTTTTCGTGCATATTTGATACACTTGGCCTTGTTTCCACATCGGAGGTATGGCTGTTTGGCTGCAACTCTTGCATGAAGACCACTTCTGGCCAGACTTCTCCGGACAGTAGATGGGTGTACCTGTGTCCCACTGGTTTCTGCCAGTTCTGAGCTGATGGCACTGCTGGACATCTTCCAGTTTTGAAGGGTAATAAGCTTGATGTGTCTTTCATCTGCTGCACTAAGTTTCCTTGGCCAACCACTGCGTCTGCGATCCTCAACGTTGCCCGCTTCTTTGTGTTTCTTCAAAAGAGCTTGAACAGCACATCTTGAAACCCCAGTCTGCTTTGAAATCTTTGTCTGGGAGAGACCTTGCTGATGCAGTATAACTACCTTGTGTCTTGTTGCTGTGCTCAATCTTGCCATGACATGAAACTGTCTTCCACAACCTCACCTTGGTAGCAGAGTTTGGCTGTTCCTCACCCAGTTTTAAGCCTCCTACACAGTTGTTTCTGTTTAAGTTAATGACTGTGTTTCAACCTACGTGTGACATTGATGATCATTAGCACCTGTTTGGTATAATTGGTTGATCATACACCTGACTATAATCCTACAAAATCCCTGACTTTGTGCAAGTGTACCTATAAGAATTGATGCTGGTTTGAAGGCAAAAGGTAGTAACACCAAATATTGATTTGATTTAGATTTTTCTTTTGTTTGCTCACTTTGCCTTTTGTAAATTGATAACAATAAACAATCATTATTTATATTTCTGAAAGCATTCTTTGTTTACAGCATTTTTTCACACCTGCCTAAAACCTTTGCACAGTACTGTATATATAAAAATAAAATATACACACGCATACAGTGCATCCGGAAATTATTCACAGCGCATCACTTTTTCCACATTTTGTTATGTTACAGCCTTATTCCAAAATGGATTAAATTCATTTTTTTCCCTCAGAATTCTACACACAACACCCCATAATGACAACGTGAAAAAAGTTTACTTGAGGTTTTTGCAAATTTTTTAAAAATAAAAAAACAGAAATCACATGTACATAAGTATTCACAGCCTTTGCTCAATACTTTGTCAATGCACCTTTGGCAGCAATTACAGCCTCAAGTTGTTTTGAATATGATGCCACAAGCTTGGCACACCTATCCTTGGCCAGTTTCGCCCATTCCTCTTTGCAGCACCTCTCAAGCTCCATCAGGTTGGATGGGAAGCGTCGGTGCACAGCCATTTTAAGATCTCTCCAGAGATGTTCAATCGGATTCAAGTCTGGGCTCTGGCTAGGCCACTCAAAGACAGTCACAGAGTTGTCCTGAAGCCACTCCTTTGATATCTTGGCTGTGTGCTTAGGGTCGTTGTCCTGCTGAAAGATGAACCGTCGCCCCAGTCTGAGGTCAAGAGCGCTCTGGAGCAGGTTTTCATCCAGGATGTCTCTGTACATTGCTGCAGTCATCTTTCCCTTTATCCTGACTAGTCTCCCAGTCCCTGCTGCTGAAAAACATCCCTACAGCATGATGCTGCCACCACCATGTTTCACTGTAGGGATGGTATTGGCCTGGTGATGAGCGGTGCCTGGTTTTCTCCAAATGTGACGCCGGGCATTCACACCGAAGAGTTCAATCTTTGTCTCATCAGACCAGAGAATTTTCTTTCTCATGGTCTGAGAGTCCTTCAGGTGCCTTTTGGCAAACTCCAGGTGTGCTGCCATGTGCCTTTTACTAAGGAGTGGCTTCCGTCTGGCCACTCTACCATACAAGCCTGATTGGTGGATTGCTGCAGAGATGGTTGTCCTTCTGGAAGGTTCTCCTTTCTCCACAGAGGACCTCTTGAGCTCTGACAGAGTGACCATCGGGTTCTTGGTCACCTCCCTGTCTAAGGCCCTTCTCCCCCGATCGCTCAGTTTAGATGGCCGGCCAGCTCTAGGAAGAGTCCTGGTGGTTTCGAACTTCTTCCACTTACGGATGATGGAGGCCACAGTGCTCATTGGGACCTTCAAAGCAGCAGAAATTTTTCTGTAACCTTCCCCAGATTTGTGCCTCCAGACAATCCTGTCTCAGAGGTCTACAGACAATTCCTTTGACTTCATGCTTGGTTTGTGCTTTGACATGAACTGTCAACTGTGGGACCTTATATAGACAGGTGTGTGCCTTTCTAAATCATGTCCAGTCAACTGAATTTACCACAGGTGGACTCCAATTAAGCTGCAGAAACATCTCAAGGATGATCAGGGGAAACGGGATGCACCTGAACTCAATTTTGAGCTTCATAGCAAAGGCTGTGAATACTTATTCATGTGCTTTCTCAATTTTTTTACTTTTAATAAATTGGCAAAAATGTCAAGTAAACTTCTTTCACATTGTCATTATGGGGTGTTGTGTGTAGAATTCTGAGGAAAAAAATGAATTTAATCCATTTTGGAATAAGGCTGTAACATAACAAAATGTAGAAAAAGTGATGTGCTGTGAATACTTTCTGGATGCACTGTATACAGTCATATGAAAAAGTTTGGGAACCACTCTTAATTCTTTGGATTTTTGTTTATCATTGGCTGAGCTTTCAAAGTAGCAACTTCCTTTTAATATATGACATGCCTTATGGAAACAGTATTTCAGCAGTGACATTAAGTTTATTGGATTAACAGAAAATATGCAATGTACATCATAACAAAATTGGACAGGTGCATAAATTTGGGCACCCCAATAGAGATATTACATCAATACTTAGTTGAGCCTCCTTTTGCAAATATAACAGCCCCTAGATGCCTCCTATAGCCTTTGATGAGTGTCTGGATTCTGGATGGAGGTATTGTTTACCATTCTTCCATACAAAGTCTCTCCAGTTCATTTAAATTTGTTGGCTGCCGGGCAGGGACAGCCTGCTTCAAATCATCCCATAGATTTTCAATGATATTCAAGTCAGGGGACTGTGACGGCCATTCCAGAACATTGTACTTCTCCCTCTGCCTGAATGCCTTTGTAGATTTTGAACTGTGTTTTGGGTCATTGTCTTATTGGAATATCCAACCCCTGCGTAACTTCAACTTTGTGACTGATGCTTGAACATTATCCTGAAGAATTTGTTGATAAAGGGTTGAATTCATCCGACCCTCGACTTTAACGTGGGCCCCAGTCACTGAACTAGATACAGCCCCACAGCATGATGGAACCTCCACCAAATTTGACAGTAGGTAGCAGGTGTTTTTCTTGGAATGCGGTGTTCTTCTTCCGCCATCCAAAGCACTTTTTGTTATAACCAAATAACTCAATTTTTGTCTCATCAGTCCAAAGCACTTTGTTCCAAAATGAATCTGGCTTGTCTAAATGAGCATTTACATACAACAAGCGACTCTGTTTGTGGCGTGAGTGCAGAAGGGGCTTCTTTCTCATCACCCTGCCATACAGATGTTCTTTGTGCTAATTGCGCTGAATTGTAGAACGATGTACAGATACACCATCTGCAGCAAGATGTTCTTGCAGGTCTTTGGAGGTGATCTTTGGGTTGTCTGTAACGATTCTCACAATTCTGTGCATTTGCCGCTCCTTTATTTTTCTTGGCCTGCTAGACCTTGGTTTAACAGCAGCTGTGCCTGTGGCCTTCCATTTCCTGATTACATTCCTTACAGTTGAAACTGACAGTTTAAGCCTCTGAGAGAGCTTTTTGTAGTCTGCCCCTAAACCATGATACTGAACAATCTTTGTTTTTGGATCTTTTGAGAGTTGATTTGAAGATCCCATGCTGTCACTCTTCAGAGGAGAGTCAAAGGCAAGCACAACTTGACCACCTTAAATACCTTTTCTCATGATTGGACACACCTGCCTATGAAGTTCAAGGCTTAACGAGCTAATCCAACCAATTTGGTGTTGCAAGTAATCAGTATGGAGCAGTTAACATGCATTCAAATCAGCAAAATTACAAGGGTTCCCAAATTTTTGCACAGCCAGTTTTTCACATTTGATTTAATTTCATTCAACTAAATACTGCTTCACTTAAAAATCTTTGTTCGGAAAACACCCCAGAATTCAGATGTTCCTAGGAAATGAAAGACATGTCACAGTTATCTTTTTTTGTTGAAAGCAGAGCAAATTATTATGCAGGCAGAGTGGGGTTCCCAAACTTTTTCATAAGACTGTGTGTATACAATAAATAAATTATCTCTCTATAAACTGCTCAAAAAATTAAAGGAACAGTTTGAAAACACATCAGATCTCAATGGGAAAAAAAATCATGCTGGATATCTTGATACGGACTGGGTAATGTGTTGGGAATGAAAGGATGCCACATCGTGTGATGGAAATGAAAATTATCAATCTACAGAGGACTGAATTCAAGGACATCCCGAAAATCAAAGTAGTGACACTGACCTTAATCATATGTGAAACTAGTGAAAAAACAGTCAGAAAAGTTGAGGTGGGAAAAATGTCAGTGGCCTCCACCTGTTAAACCATTCCTGTTTTGGGGGTCGTCTCATTGTTGCTCCTCTAGTGCACCTGTTCTTAATTTCGTTTCCAACAAAACAGCTGGAACTGATTACCAACCCCCTCAGCTACTTAACTGACCAGATTAATATCCCAGAGGTTTCATTGACTTGATGCTATACTCCATTAATTAATTAAATTAATTCCTTTAATTTTTTTAGATATATATATGAGAGAGAGGTTGGGATTGTATACTGATACAGCATATTGCCACTATCACAAATCAGGACCTGAGTGCAGTCATGCTGTAGTGTGAGGATTTTTTTTTTCTTTTCCAGTCCTGCCAACAAATCCCCCAAATCCCCCCCAACCCCAGGGCCCAACGAAATAGATTCACGTCCGAGATTTATGGGATTTCAACCGGCAACCTGCTGATTGCCAGTGCAGATCCCTAGCCTTAGAGCCACTACTCAGCCTATATATATATATATATAATATATAGATATAGATATATATAGATAGATATTTGCAGTTGGAGATCCACGAAGGGAGAAAAAAACGAATCACGTATCATAAAATAGTTTTATTCCTGAGCTTTCAACCCCTATCAGGGGTCTTCATCAGAGGATAATGCTTAGACTTACAAGAATCAAAGGCAATATATAGCAACACATTCGGGTTGGGGACGCTATGTAGACGACACATTCGTCATATTAAGAAAGAACCAGCTGAATGAGTTCTACAATCATATTAACTCAATATTCCCTGCAATCCAGTTCACAATGGAAAAAGAAATCAATCGACACATCAACTTCCTGGACATTTACATCAAAAGAAATAGTGACGCCACCCTGACCACAAGTGTTTACCGCAAACAATGCTACGCAGACAAGATTCTACACTTCGCCAGCAATCACCCGGTATCTCATAAACGGAGCTGCGTGAAAACCCTATTTAAATGAGTCCACACGCATTGTAATACCAAGGAAACAAAAATTAATGAGAGACGCTATCTGTTCCAACTTTTCACCTCGAACGGATACTCAAAACATTCATTAATCGGAGTCTACACAGCAGACGCCAAAGGAATCAGCATACAATCGACTTAAATCAGAACCCTCACCCCACCTGGCATTCACTCCCGTATCACCATAACGTGTCAGAAGGCACTGCACGCACCCTGACCAAGTGGGGCATCAGAATAGCACATAAACCCACGAACAATCTGCGCATGGTCCTGTTTAATGCTAAAAACAAGAAATCGACAGCCGAAAAACGAAATGCAGTTTATAGTATTCCATGAAATTCTTGCTCAGCTGTATACATAGGACAAACGTCAAAAAGAATCTCAACACGTGTACAGGAACATCGCAACGCCGTCAGAAGAAAGGACGCACTATCTTTGATATATGCACATACTAAATCGACAGGACACACATTCAACTGGGACAACGTAAAAGTAAAATTTAAGGCCAGTACAAAAAGTGCCAGAGAGTTGGCCGAGTCTTGGCTATCAGATGAAAACGCCATCAACAGACACTTGGACATAAATCCAGCATATGCCAACTTAAGAAGGACATGTACACACTAATTAAACTATACAACCCCCCCCCGATCATACTGACTTAGCCACCTCCACCCACCAACCCCCCCGAATGTGTTGCTATATATTGCCTTTGATTCTTGTAAGTCTAAGCATTATCCTCTGATGAAGACCCCTGATAGGGGTTGAAAGCTAAGGAATAAAACTATTTTATGATACGTGATTCGTTTTTTCTCCCTTCGTGGATCTCCAATTGCAAATATGCAAACCGTATCACAGACCTTCTCTTCCATAGATATATAGATATATATATATAGATATAGATATAGAGATATATATATAGAGATATATATATATATATAGAGAGATATATATATATGAGAGAGATAAATATAGATGAAACACAATAACAAACCGCACATAACAAACTTTCGAAACCCTAGTTGACTTTTTCCCTCTTATAGAATTCATATTTTATGTGAATTTTCTATCTCCTGGCTTAGATATTTTACTCTCTTGCAGAGAAAGGCACATAACTTATCAATCTTGAACACATGAACTGAAAGATGAAAATTTATAAGTTCTTTCGCTAGTTAGGCGTGTTTGCTGCTCTACACTTTCTTATTGGATTTAGGTTGATTAACTTATAATACTCTAAATTTATCCTTCAAGGTTATTCATTTTCTGTTGCAATGACACTAATAACCTAATACATTATCTGGCGTTGTCATATCTATTAATTTATTCTAATTCCAATAAATATTAATTGTATTTGTACTTACAGTTTGAGGTAAGATGTGTTTTATTTCTGTCCTGTGGGGCTTTCTCCAGACATGTGGAAGAATCTGCAGCTTGCTTTATTTCTTTTGTTCTAGAAGCCTGTGTCCTTCTTTGCCTTGATCACAACTTCTGGTTGCAGGGGATGCTTCAGTTTATTATCAAGATTTTTGCAAAGCATTCTCAGTTTCTAGCAAAGTTACACCTGCTGCATCAGCTTGGTTATCAGTTGGTTGGCTCCCGTCATTAGCAAGGTAAATGTATGGCTTGTTCATATATGGTCTTCCTCTGTTGGGGCTCTTGCTATCCTAGCAAGGTTTTGACTAATTTGACACCTGGTCCATCTCCTATTACGAATGGTATTCCATTTTGGTTACACTTTTGGTGTAGAAGGGATCACTCACACCCTACTACCCTAAGCACTAGGTTCTCTGCTATATAGCAAAAGTTATGTCCTGGTTGAACTTTGAGTTGATGGAGGGAGTTAATGAGATTGTTCAGAACTTGGGTGTCCAGTTTGTTCCTTCAAGAGACAACCCTGCATATTACAAGGTCTTGTATCATTCACCTTATCAGATAAGCCGCAGAGGAGCCCTGTCAGGCAAAATGAGACTTTTCAGCTAGGATTAAGAGTGTCTGGCCCTGGCTTTTAAGCCAGAAACTGTGTTCTAGTCATAACAAAAGAATGGATAAGGTCAGTCTGTGCTTAAGTCAGTGCAGGGTTTGTTTTTTTTTTTTTTTTTTACACCCTGGAAGAGTAAATCTTGCACATTTTGACCAAATATAGTGGACGCTAATAATCCAAGTTGGTATTCTGGAAGTTATGCATGAAAATAACTTAGTAACATATGTGAATTATAGCTGTCAGTACTTTAAAAGCTAAAGCAAACACAATTATAAATATGTTAAAATTAGTAAACCACTTTTGAAAGAGAGATTAAGCTTGTCAAAGCATTGATTATTTATCATGTATAGCAGAAAGGAAACCAGAATGGCAATATAGAGTGTTTTCTAGGAGCCAGAGTTATCTTTTCACAACTACATTTTTTTTTTCTAGAATGCCTAGAGGGCAGGCAACTGAGCAGCTGCTTGGAATGTCTGACTTTCATTATATAGAGAAAGAGAGAGAGCAGCTATAGAGATTTCCTTCCATGTGTGTTGTTCCTGCCGCCACATACTGCCCTTTCTCTAGTCATCTATGCATTCTAAAATTAAGACCTTCATCTAATTTAGTTTATTTCAATCTAATGTTGACATAGTGTTTCTCCGGAATGGCTATTCAGTATTTTACACATCTGCTTTTGCATGGAACATTTATTTGTATAGCACGTTTTCATACAAATGATGTATCTCAAAGTGCTTTACAAGATGAAGAAAGAAAAATATAAAAATTAGGCATTACTAATTAACAAAGAATAAAGTAAGGTCCGATGGTCAGAGAGGGGGGGAAAAAAAAAAAAAAACTCCTGAGGGCTAGAGAAAAAAACAATCTGCAGGAGTTCCAAGGCCATGAGACTGCCAAGCGCCCACTAGGCATTCTACCCAACATAAATGATCTAAATCAGTCCTCATGGTTTTCAGGCTTCATGTGGAAGAATTAGACGATGATGGTCATGTGGACCTCCTGCCTTCAAACCATCAATGTAGGGACTGCACAGTGCTTTGATCAGGTGGTGGTGGCGGCGCAGATTGTGAAATGAACAGGAAAAAGAACAGCAGAGAAAGTAGGGGTTAGTACGGATTTTGGAGCCATGAAAAAAAGATAATTACAAGCATATACAGAATATCAGGGTTACACTAAAATGAAGCTATGGGAAAGCTATGTTAAAGTAAGCAGTTTTTAGCAGTTCTTTAAAGTGCTCCACCGTATCAGCCTGGCAAATTTCTATCGGTAAACTATTTCAGATTTTAGGGGCATAACAGCAGAAGGCTGCCTCACCACTTCTTTTAAGTATAGCTCTTGATAAGCAGACACTCATTTGAAGATCTAAGGTTACTATTTGGAGTGATATAGGATGGAGTGAGATTATTTAAGGCTTTGTAAACCATTAGCAGTATTTTATCGCTTCTGTAGTTAGCCTTTTTATTATTTTGAGCGATGAGCTGGTATTGCAAAACTGATACCCCTGTTTTTTTAAGCACACTCATATTTACATTTGTACTAAAATCATACAGTAGCGCTCACAAATTTGAAATCATCCACAAATGTTTGTTTTTGGTAGAAATTCATTCTTTTTATGTCACGGTACCTCTTCCTTAGAGGCAAAGTTTAAAAGTACAAGCCATATCTGAAACCTGCATATAAAATGAAAAGGGTGAAATGAACAGTCACTGGATTGAAGATGACTGGAAAAGCGTATTATGGCCAGCATTCTGTAGTCAACTTTTCTTTGTTGCAGATGACACTGGTATTTGGCATGAATTTAAGGAAGAAGCCAATTGAGGATCTGTGCAGTGCCTGTTTCTCACACTACAGACTCTTTTGTACAGACTCCACTTAAATACCATATTTTTGATTATGCTTTTATTATTACAAAGGCTTTAAAGTTTCCATTTTATAGGTCCTTTTCAGTTTTAAAGATTGCTTAATTAGTGAATTCAGCTAGAGCAGGGTTTTCACAGTGTGGGCTGATAACTGAATGCACATTGCTTAAAACAATAGGATGTATGTAAAAATATTACATTTTCAGGTCACCTGAATAACCTTTTTGCTGCAACTGTAAAGGTGGGAAGAAAGATAGATAGTTTGAATTAGTCTTGTATGTTATTTCTTGATTGACTGTTTCCATCCATAGGATTGAACTGCCATACATTGGAGATTTGTGCAAGAAGACACAGAGGCAAACTGTCATTTTGAAATAAATGCAGAATTTGGAAACAGAGACTGATGTGAAGGTGCACCAGTCAACCAAATCAAGGGCAATGCATAGCACTAGCCTTTATGCTAGGGGGCATGAAAGAATCCATTAATCAGTAAGAGATATGTGAAAGCATGTCTTTAGGTGGGTTAAAAGCCTTGAGTGTGACAGAGTTACAATGTGGGAAATAATTTAGTTGTCGGATATGACCAGGATGGAGGTTGTTTTAAAGGTTTTAAGACATGTGTGATACTAAAGCAACACTGCCTACACCTAGACCAAAATCATTCTTGAGCTACGTGTTAAACACTAACAGCTTGCATCAAATAGACAGATGGTTTTATTTTTGTATGAAGTGACTGTATAAAATATTATACAGTATTGTAAGTACCTAAACAAATAGTATGTTTCTTTCTTTTTTTTCTTCATAATGTATAACAGAAATCAAATTTTCAGTGTAGAATGTTATTCCGTAATACTCTGGAGGTTCTCTTAAGGGTAAAAGGCAAAATTGTTAATATTCACTTTGTCTTGGCAAAATGGACAGCAAGTATAATAACTTATAAATTTTAGTATTTTTGAATATCTGATGCTGAGTTAGTCAATAGTGTTGCAATCTTCTCCTTTGTACTGGAAGATGTTTTCCTTATTCCAAAATGGATTAAATTCATTTTTTCCCCTCATAATTCTAACTCACAACACCCCATAATGACAACGTGAAAAAAGTTTACTTGAGGTTTTTGCAAATTTATTAAAAATAAAAAAAACTGAGAAAGTACATAAGTATTCACAGCCTTCAAAATTGAGCTCAGGTGCATCCTGTTTCCCCTGATCATCCTTGAGATGTTTCTGCAGCTTAATTGGAGTCCACTTGTGGTAAATTCAGTTGACTGGACATGATTTGGAAAGGTACACACCTGTCTATATAAGGTCCCACTGTTGACAGTTCATGTCAGAGCACAAACCAAGCATGAAGTCAAAGGAATTGTCTGTAGACCTCTGAGACAGGATTGTCTGGAGGCACAAATCTAGGGAAGGTTACAGAAAAATTTCTGCTGCTTTGAAGGTCCCAATGAGCACAGTGTCCTCCATCATCTGTAAGTGGAAGAAGTTCGAAACCACCAGGACTCTTCCTAGAGCTGGCCGGCCATCTAAACTGAGTGATCGGGGGAGAAGGGCCTTAGACAGGGAGGTGACCAAGAACCCGATGGTCACTCTGTCAGAGCTCCAGAGGTCCTCTGTGGAGAGAGGAGAACCTTCCAGAAGGACAACCATCTCTGCAGCAATCCACCAATCAGGCCTGTATGGTAGAGTGGCTAGACGGAACCCACTCCTTAGTAAAAGGCACATGGCAGCCCGCCTGGAGTTTGCCAAAAGGCACCTGAAGGACTCTCAGACCATGAGAAAGAAAATTCTCTGGTCTGATGAGACAAAGATTGAACTCTTTTGTGAATGCCAGGCGTCACATTTGGAGGAAACCTGGCACCGCTCATCACCAGGCCAATACCATCCCTACAGTGAAGCATGGTGGTGGCAGCATCATGCTGTAGGGATGTTTTTCAGCGGCAGGGACTGGGAGACTAGTCAGGATAAAGGGAAAGATGACTGCAGCAATGTACAGAGACATCCTGGATGAAAACCTGCTCCAGAGCGCTCTTGACCTCAGACTGGTGCCACGGTTCATCTTTCAGCAGGACAACGACCCTAAGCACACAGCCAAGATATCAAAGGAGTGGCTTCAGGACAACTCTGTGAATGTCCTTGAGTAGCCCAGCCAGATCTCAGACTTGAATCCGATTGAACATCTCTGGAGAGATCTTAAAATGGCTGTGCACCGATGCTTCCCATCCAACCTGATGTAACTTGAGAGGTGCTGCAAAGAGGAATGGGCAAAACTGACCAATGATAGGTGTGCCAAGCTTGTGGCATCATATTCAAAAAGACTTGAGGCTGTAATTGCTGCCAAAGGTGCATCGACAAAGTATTGAGCAAAGGCTGTGAATACTTATGTACATGTGATTTCTGTTTTTTTATTTTTAATAAATTTGCAAAAACCTCAAGTAAACTTTTTTCACGTTGTCATTATGGGGTGTTGTGTGTAGAATTCTGAGGGAAAAAAATGAATTTAATCCATTTTGGAATAAGGCTGTAACATAACAAAATGTGGAAAAAGTGATGCGCTGTGAATACTTTCCAGATGCACTGCAATAGAACTGCTCACTTATAACCAAGGGCTTCATTATTGAGAGCTTTTCACAGTGATGGATAAACACTACTGCTTTCTTCTTTTGATTGGATGTATGTTTTTCAGGTTATATTTTACCCTACAGATTCCATAACCGTGGCTGTTTAGAAGTTCACTTAGGAAGGCTTGAATTCCTTCTGCAGTTCTGTGTTGGACCTGACATTTTTTTTTTTTTTTTTTTACTTTCTACTGACACTGATGTACCTACCAGCATATTATTATTATTATTTATTTGTCTAGGACAAAAATTGATGAGATTCAACAGAAGAAAGAGGAAGACCTGAAATCTTTAAACATCCGCAATCAGAAGCTTCAAGCTGATCTACAGGCTGTTAATCAGGTATCTAGCCTTGGCATAGGCATTGCAATGATGCACATTTTAAATAAAGGGTTACAGTGATATCTGCATATAAAGGTTCAGAAAGATTTTATACTACTTGCAGATATGCAATTGCTACATGAATCATTAATTAAATAAACCCTGTGTTCTACATTTGAGAGTACCTGTTTGCTGCAGGAATACCTTTAAATGAGTATATCAGAATATTTAGGTAAGATCATCACTCTGCTTTAAAAAGATGGACTGCAGACAATTGCTAACATTGTATCTGTCTGAAATACTCAGATTTTCCTAGGTTGTTCAAAATGTGTTTTTCTTGCTTTGAAAACCACCGATTACTGGATATACTATCTAATGGGATTCATAAAGCTCTTATTGATCCCTTGTTTAGGTTTATCTTGGAGCTGTTTGAAAGGTATTCTCATTCAAGCAAAATGAGTACTATTGTAGAGCATGATTTCCTTATGCAGAAAGAATAATTAACCCAGTTAGTAATGGCACAGGCACACGTAATGGGTTAAATCTTTTTTTAATTGAATTTTATAAAGCTCAGTCCAAAAAGTAAAACAATTTCATTTGAGAAAATTAACATGTGGTAAATGATGAGCATTGATTAACTACAGTGGCCCTCATGTGCAATGCGCCCAAAACAAATTAAATTATGCAAAAACACATTAGAAAACACAAAAACAAATTGGAAACACACACCAGAAAGCTCAAAAATGAATTGAATATGCAAAAAAACAAATCAGAAAATGCAAAAACAAATTGAATGCACTAAAGCAAATTCGAATGCGCAAAAAAATGAGGAAATGCAATTAAAAAATGGAAATTCAAAAACAAATCAAACTTCAGAACAAATTGAATATGCAAAAATTAATGAAATAAGGCAAAAACAAATTGAGTATGTAAAAACAAATCAGAAACTGCAAAAGCATCATAAAATGCCACACGGATCCGTCTCACTTCAGTCAACTGATATGCCATACTTTTTCCCAGTTCCATGAGCTGACCCAAGGCCAGGGTCCACATATGATACTCGCCGGAAGCCAAGCATCAGAGCAGATGATACAAATTCTTCCATTTGAGAAAATCTGGTGTGTAGGGAATGCTGTATAGGCGAGCACAAGAAGTTTATAGTTTCATAACCTTAAAGGTAGTGCATTGCTAGAAATTGATATCTAAGGCAAAACTGATTAAAGACTACATTTGCATTGTTAACATAGAAATTTGTAAATGTCTGAACACCTAAGCATTTCCACAATTTAAATACCATTTAAGAAAGATTGGAATTTAGAATGAAAACCTGCTGCCACAGGTGCCCTCCAGGACCAGATTTGGGGACCCCTGTTCTAGATAAGAAAAATGAATGCTAACAATTCACCTGACCAGAGTTTGGAGAGTTACAGCAAAAAGTCTGAATATTTATATAAATGAGAGATCTAAGTGTTTGATTTTTAATGAATCTGCAGACTTTTATGAAAACATGTTTTCAGTTTGTCATTATGGATTATTGAGTGTAGATTGATAGGTAAAAATGAAAAATATCTCTTTAAAATTAAATCTACAACACAAAGTGTACTGAAAGTAATGGGGGTCTGAATACTTTACAAATTCACTGTATATACTTTACTTGGTCCCTGTAAAGCTCTGATTGGTCATTTGTGCTAGTTCTAAATTCTTGAAATAATTGAAAAATACTGTTTTGGATACCTGCATGTTTATAAGAGATATTAAATTCTTATAAAGTTTTAATGCTATTCATAGTGTTTGCAGGCCAGGAAACAGTTCTAGCATGCTGTTTCTTGTATATTTATTGTTTTATTGCTTTCTATGTTTATATGAGTTTAAGGTGTGATGTGCTTTTATTTATTTATAGTATTTTTACATATAAATAAAATGTATACTTGTTTATTGATTGTTCATGAATCTGGCCTTGGAATTATTGAAGCCTCACCCGGGGTATGTTTTACCTTGCTAGCTGGATAGGGTGTAGTCTCCCATATCTCTAAACTATATTAGGTAAATTTGATTTTGCTTGGATGTTTATGATTAACTACTTTTTACTTGGTAGTTCTCTTCAACCTGTTTAAATACAATCTTAAGTTAATGTTGACAAAAGATAAACAGGAAAGTAAAAAAATACCCTTCACTCAACATAAAAAAGCAGTTAAATTTTTCAAAATGTCTATTGATAGATAGATAGATAGATACTTTATTAATCCCAAGGGGAAATTCACATACTCCAGCAGCAGCATACTGATACAAAAAACAATATTAAATTAAAGAGTAATAAAAATGCAGGTAAAAACAGACAATAACTTTGAATAATGTTAATGTTTACCACCCACAGCCCCACCCCACAGGTTGAAATTGAAGAGTCACATAGTTTGGGGGAGGAACGATCTCCTCAAGTCTGTCAGTGGAGCAGAACAGTGACAGCAGTCTGTCACTGAAGCTGCTCCTCTGTCTGGAAATGACACTGTTTAGTGGATGCAGTGGATTCTCCATAATTGATAGGAGCATGCTGAGCGCCCGTCGCTCTGCCACAGATGTCAAACTGTCCAGCTCCATGCCTACAATAGAGCCTGCTTTCCTCACCAGTTTGTCCAGGCGTCCTTCTTCTTAATGCTGCCTCCCCAGCACACCACCATATAGAAGAGGGCGCTCGCCACAACCGTCTGATAGAACATCTGCAGCATCTTATTGTAGATGTTGAAGGACGGCAGTCTTCTAAGGAAGTATAGCCGGCTCTGTCCTCTCTTGCACAGAGAATCAGTATTGGCAGTCCAGTCCAATTTATCATCCAGCTGCACTCCCAGGTATTTATAGGTTTGTACCCTCTGCACACTGTCACCTCTGATGATGACGGGGTCCATGATGGGCCTGGTCCTCCTAAAATCCACCACCAGCTTCTTGGTTTTGCTGGTGTTCAGGTGTAAGTGGTTTGAGTCGCACCATTTAACAAAGTCCTTGATGAGGTTCCTATACTCCTCCTCCTGCCCACTCCTGATGCAACCCACGATAGCAGTGTCGTCAGCGAAGTTTTGCACGTGGCAGGACTCCGAGTTGTATTGGAAGTCCGATTTATATAGGCTGAACAGGACCGGAGAAAGTACAGTCCCCTGCGGTGCTCCTGTGTTGCTGACCACAATGTCAGACCTGCGGTTCCTGAGACGCACATACTGAGGTCTGTTTGTAAGATAGTCCACGATCCATGCCACTAGGTATGAATCTACTCCCATCTCTGTCAGCTTGTCCCTAAGGAGCAGAGTTTGGATGGTGTTGAAGGCTCTAGAGAAGTCTAGAAACATAATTCTTACAGAACCACTGCCTCTATCCAAGTGGGAGAGTGATCGGTGTAGCATATAGATGATGGCATCCTCCGCTCCCACCTTCTCCTGGTATGCGAACTGCAGAGGGTCGAGGGCGTGTTGGACCTGTGGCCTCAGGTGGTTAAGCAGCAGCCTCTCCATGGTCTTCATCACATGTGACGTCAGAGTGACAGGCCGGAAGTCATTCAGCTCACTAGGACGTGATACCTTTGGGACTGGGGTGATGCAAGATGTTTTCCAAAGCCTCTACTGCATAGATAAACAATTCTAGTTTTGGACTATTTATACAGTATACACAGTGTACAGACAGACACCAGCAATTTTCACATGATATTGTTTTGGGAGAAAAGTAACAGCTAAACAAATAGTAAAAGAATATACAGTACACCCCCAAAATTCGCGGGGGTTACGTTCCTAGAGCACCCGCGAATTGCGAAAAACCGAGAATTTTGGATGTGGTTAAAAAAAATGCCTATTTTCATAGTTTAAACCCTAAATATGCCCCCAAAACACTTTAAATGAATTTCAAACTCTACTTAATACATTACCTAAAAATAAATGTAAAGGTAAACCTGTATACTGTACTGCTACAGTATGTTTTCCGCACTGCTAGAGTGTAAAATACAGATGTTACCGCTATGTGTACCGTAATTCATGCAAGCGCGTTTTCATTGCCAGAAGCCTTAGACGGTGCAGCTTGTTTTGGTGGCATCTTGGGGCTTTAATCCTTAAACTGCCACATACTTGGGGGTTAATGCATCCCTGGACGCCAAATACTTTTTTGCTGCACTTTAAGTAAACGTCACAATTAACAAAGAAAAAGTGAAATTTTAATGGAACACTTTTTTTTATGCAAAGAGCATCACAATTACTGCAACACTGATCATTTTACACACTGCTAATGAACTGTAAAAAGTATTTAAAAAAAACTAATGGAACAATATGTACAAAGTGCAACTGACGCCATGTATGTAAATCACTGAGCCAACTGCGCTTTAAGTGGCCCAAGCACACAGATGTAAGCACTGACGCTGCCAGGCTAGTCTTAGTGCGGCTTGCAGCAGGTTGTCATGCTTGGTCACAGAAACACAGGAGATTGTAGAGACAGGAACTTTATTTAAACACTTCAAACAAACATCTCTTTCAGAAGAGCTCAGTATGCAGTTAGTTATCAATTAAACAATAGGCAAACATCATAGGGGAGCACAGCCCCCAACAGGAGCAGAGAATGTCTGGGGGAGGAGGGAGGAGAGAGAAACAAAGCAATCAGCCAAAAAGGACAGGAACAAGAACACTCAGCTGGAGATGTGAATCGCTGTATGCGGCGTGTAAAACAGTTTGTCGCGGATGTGAATCGCTGTATGCAGCGTGTAAAACAGTTTGCGAGAGGTATCCCATGGTCTTAGAGTTGGTGGGCGGGTCTCTGTGAGTTGCTCTTGCGAGCGGGCACATGACCAGGCAGTGTGTATGCTTTGAGTGCGAGGGTGGACGCCACAGGACCATGTAAGAAAAATCATGTTTGTCGCGGATGTGAATCGCTGTATGCAGCGTGTAAAACAGTTTGTTTGTCGCGGATGTGAATCGCTGAATGAGCGTGCGACGGTGGTCCTCCAATTGTCAGTCACGGACAATTGTATGTTGCCCTCTCTAGAGTTCTTTCTCTAGAGTTCTTTTCATTCACCTACAGTCCTATCCACAAACCCACCCCATTTGGACAACTGTGTCTTTCAGGAAGTGTTCACCCATCAATACATAATTATGCGGTGTATGCTATGCCGAGGGTTGGCTAGTGTTTTATAAAACAATAGCCAAGTTCTCTGTGCTAACTTTGCATACCTGGCTCTGTGTTGAACATATGTCAATGTCAATTTATTTAGATAGATAGATAGATAGATAGATAGATAGATAGATAGATAGATAGATAGATAGATAGATAGATACTTAATTAATCCCAATGGGAAATTCACATTCTTCAGCAGCAGCATACTGATACAATAAATAATATTAAAGAATGATAATAATGCAGGTGAAAAACAGACAATAACTATGTATAATGTTAAATGTTAACGTTTACCCCCCCGGATGGAATTAAACAGTCGCATAGTTTGGGGGAGGAACGATCTCCTCAATCTGTCAGTGGAGCAGGACAGTGACAGCAGTCTGTCGCTGAAGCTGCTCTTCTGTCTGGAGATGATACTATTTAGTGGATGCAGTGGATTCTCCATAATTGATAGGAGCCTGCTGAGCGCCCTTCGCTCTGCCACAGATGTTAAACTGTCCAGCTCCATGCCAACAATAGAGCTTGCCTTCCTCACCAGTTTGTCCAGACGTGAGGCGTCTTTCCTCTTAATGCTGCCTCCCCAGCACACCACTGCGTAGAAGAGGGCGCTCGCCACAACTGTTTGATAGAACATCTGCAGCATCTTATTGCAGATGTTGAAGGATGCCAGCCTTCTAAGGTAATATAACCGGCTCTGTCCTTTCTTGCACAGCGCATCAGTATTGGCAGTCCAGTCTAATTTATCATCCAGCTGCACTCCCAGATATTTATAGGTCTGCACCATCTGCACACAGTCACCTTTGATGATCACTGGGTCTATGAGGGGTCTGGGCCTCCTAAAATCCACCACCAGCTCTTTGGTTTTGCTGGTGTTCAGGTGTAGGTGGTTTGAGTCGCACCATTTAACAAAGTCATTGATTAGGTCCCTATACTCCTCCTCCAGCCCATTCCTGATGCAACCCACGATAGCAGTGTCATCAGCGAACTTTTGCACATGGCAGGACTCCGAGTTGTATTGGAAGTCCGATGTATATAGGCTGAACAGGACCGGAGAAAGTACAGTCCCCTGTGGCGCTCCTGTGTTGCTGACCACAATGTCAGACGTGCAGTTCCCAAGACGCACATACTGAGGTCTGTCTTTAAGATAGTCCACGATCCATGCCACTAGGTATGAATCTAATCCCATCTCTGTCAGCTTGTCCCTAAGGAGCAGAGGTTGGATTGTGTTGAAGGCGCTAGAGAAGTCTAGAAACATAATTCTTACAGCACCACTGCCTCTGTCCAAGTGAGAGAGGGATCGGTGTAGCATATAGATGATGGCATCCTCTGCTCCCACCTTCTCCTGATATGCAAACTGCAGAGGGTCAAGGGCGTGTTGAACCTGTGGCCTAAGGTGGTGAAGCAGCAGCCTCTCCATGGTCTTCATCACATGTGATGTCAGAGCAACAGGCCGAAAGTCATTCAGCTCACTAGGACGTGATACCTTTGGGACTGGGCTGATACAAGATGTTTTCCAAAGCCTCGGGACTCTCCCCTGTTCCAGGCTCAGGTTGAAGATGCGCTGTAGAGGACCCCCCAGCTCCGATGCACAGACCTTCAGCAGTCGTGGCGATACTCCATCTGGACCCGCTGCTTTGCTGGCACGAAGTCTCCTCAGCTCTCTGCTCATTTATATAGCACAGTAAAGTGTAAAGTGCTTTACAATAATAGAATAAAAGAAAAACAAAATAATTAACATAAAACAAATAGAAATAAAATATATGAACATAAAATAAAATACATAATAAATAGAAGTAATGTTATATACATAAAAAATAAAAGTAATGTTATATAATCACAAAGAGGAAACCATCAGTATTACTGAAGGTCATGGAATGCAAGTGAATAGAAATGAGTCTTTAATCTTGTTTTGAACAGTTCAATTGTAGATGACTCCTTTATATAACGAGGTAAAGAGTTCCACAGGCGAGGAACAGCAGCTGCAAAAGCTCTGTCCCCCTTAGTTATACACTTGGTACGAGGGACAACCAGAGACAGATGACCAGAAGATGTAAGCACTCTGGGTGGCTGGTGTAAAACACACAGTTCAGATAAATAGGCAGGAGCAAGCCCATGTAAAGATTTAAAAACTAGTAGCAATATTTTAAAATCAATTCGTAAACTGACAGGCAGCCAGTGTAAAGAAGCTAAAATAGGGGGAACAGAGTCATACTTTCTTGCCCCAACCAGAAAGCGAGCGGCAGCATTTTGGACCAACTGTAATCTGCGTATCAGAGATTTGTTAATCCCAGAATACAGCGAGTTGCACTAATCGAGGCAAGAAAAAATAAACGCATGAGTAGCTTTCTCAAGATCCCTACAAGATAAAAAAGGCTTTATCTTACCTAATAGACGAAGTTGGAAAAAGCAACTCTTGACTACAGAATTTCTCAAAAGTTTCTCAAAAGAAAGGTTACTGTCAAAAGTAACACCAAGATTGCGGACTTGAGGTTTGAAAAAGACAGAGAAAGAGCCGAGAAGTCCAAGACCAATTTGGGCTTTAGCTGATGGAACCACTATAAGCACCTCTGTTTTATTTTGATTTAGGTCAAGAAAATTATTAGCCATCCAGGATCTTAATTCAGATAGACAGTTGTGGAGTTGAATTGTTGTAGAGTTGCAGACAGGATTATAAACCTGTGCATCATCAGCATAGCAGTGAAAAGAAATGTTAAATTTCCTAAAAATAGATCCAATAGGGTGAATGTATATAGAGAATAAAATAGGACCCAAAATGGATCCCTGAGGAATACCATATTTAATAGCAGCAGTAGATGAAGAAGAGGAATTAAAAGTCACTGAAAAGTGTCTACCAGTTAAATATGACCTGAACCAGTTAAGAGCAGCCCCTTTGAGCCCAACAAGATGTTCAAGCCGCAACAGCAATATTTCATGGTCAGTGGTGTCAAAGGCAGCGGACAGGTCAAGGAGGAGAAGGACTGCCGCATCACCTGAGTCAGTAATAAGAGAGATGTCGTTGAACACTTTCAGGAGTGCCGTTTCAATACTATGATAACGCCTAAAGCCAGATTGGTAGATCTCAAATAAATTATTGGAGTTAAGGTGATCAACCAATTGATTTTAAATAATTCTTTCTAGAATTTTAGCCAGAAATGGCAGTTGGGAAATTGGACTAAAATTGGCTAAAACTCCAGGATCTAATTCTGCCTTTTTCAGACAGGGTGGACTGCAGCATGTTTAAAAAATGAAGGCACAACTCCCGAACTAATAGAATCATTGATAATGACTAATAAGGGTGGCCCCAACACATCAAAGGGTTCCACTAAGAGACGTGGTGGTACTATATCGAGGGGGCTGGAAGCTGGTTTAAGGGTGTCAGTAGTTCTTTTTAGCTGTGAAAGTGAGACTAGATCAAAGGATTCTAAGACAATGTCATAATTATCAGTAGGAAGTTCATAGCCCGTTTGAACAATGCCACGGCGGATAGTATCGATTTTGCTGACAAAGAATGATAGAAACTGGTCACATGAATGAACAATGCTATTTAATCCCATTCCAGAGTGAGGGTGAATGGCCGGATTAATTGAATTAAATAAGACCCTAGGATTCCGCTCTTTTACTTTCAACTCCTGAAAAAACTCCTTTTTTTGTATTAACCCTGCACCCTCAGTAATCTTTTGGTCTGGTCACAACAGAGGTCATCTGGCTGGGAAATGAAAAGCAGCTATGACATAGCCAATTCAGGTGTTTTAAACAAGTGACATTCTAGCTAAGAAGAGGCAGTGTCTAAGACGGCAGGTTCAGAACCGTCCAAGAATTTAGCTTCACTATGGTGTAGTATTTATATAATTTTAATTCATTTATGTTATAGTGCTGAGTTGTCATCTTCAATACTAATCTTTGATTATTTGCTCTTAATTGCTTTCTGAACTATCCTATTTATTTTGAAATTGTAGTGGCATTGCCTGTAAAGTATAGTGTTTGAAGGTTCGCTTTGTCTGTAGTAATTTTATTCATGTTCCTTTTTGCAAAGATCTGTATGTGCTGTGAAATCTATTGATCCTCACTTGGTTTCCTCACTTGTACGTGTAGTAGTACTAACTCTACATAACAAAGTAATGAGTATCCTAATTTTGTAGTTACTTTATTCATGCTATTGTATCCCTACAGACCATGAATGAACTGAAAGAACAGTTGGCCAGCAGACAGAAAGAACATGAATTGGCACTGCATGTGCTCAAGAACCAGGTAATGCTTTCAGACCTGTTTGATGATAATAATAATACATTTTATTTATATAGCGCCTTTCCCATGCCCAAGGTGCTTCACAGAGTCTTAGAAAAAAAAAAAAACAGCAGGGTATATGTAACATTGGATATGTTTTCCTGAATAGAACAATGAAACAGATAGCAAAGTATTAAATAGAATAAAGAACAATAAACCAGAGTAAAATACTAAATTCAATACTAAAAGAAAAACTTAACAAATAACCTAATTTGTGATATAACAGACACACAAATTATCCTGAGCACCTGGACAGAGAGAGAAGCTGAAAGAAAGGGCAGAATATTAAGTTAAAAGCCTTCCTAAATAGATGAGCATTAAGTTGTTTTTTAAAAGAATGAATGGAGTCAGCTGATCTAATTGATTTCAGGATGTCATTCCAAAGTCTGGGTGCTATGGAGCTTTAGGCCCTGTCACCCATAGAGTGCAGGTTATTGTGAGGCACAACAAGATTACCAGAATCAGAGGACCTTAGTAGGTGAACAGGAGCATAGTGATTTAGAAGGTCACTGATGTAGTCCAGTGCAAGGCCATTTAAAGCTTTGTAGGTTATTAATAGAATTTTATATTCAATCCCGTAAGACACAGGGAGCCAGTGAAGGCGAAGCAGGATGGGTGTGATGTGCTCACTGTTGCTGGTTTGTGTAAGGACTCTTGCAGCAGAGTTTTGAATCAACTGGAGCTACAATAATTGATGCAGGATGTGATAAAAGCAAGGACAAATTTCACAGCATTAGAAAAGGAGAGGAATGAGCGAACATGGGATATGTTACGGAGGTGAAAGTCAGAAAGTTTCTTAATGTGGTTTATGTGGGCAGAATAAGAAAGGGAGGAATCAAAAATGACACCAAGATTCCTTGCATCATAAGAAGGTCTGATGAGATCTCCATCAAGAGTGACTGAAAAGGAGCTAATTTTCTTAAATAGCACTTTAGTGCCAATATGCAGGAGTTTAGTTTTGTTGCAATTTAATTTTAAAGAGTTCTGCTCCATCCAGGTTTTAATTTCACTGAGGCAAGTTGTGAGCTGGGAAATCTCTGATGAAGTTGTACTTTTGACATTGAAATAGAGTTGAGTGTCATCTGCATAGAAATGATAACCAAGTCCATAGCTACGAATAATATGGCCAAGGGGAACCATATAAATACAGAAGAGAAGAGGGCCAAGGACAGAGCCCTGAGGAATTTCTTGTGTGACTGGCGCTGAGCCGGATCTGCGGTTGCCAAGACTAACAAACTCTTGCCTATCAGTCAGATAGGACTTGAACCACTGGAGGGCAGTGCCAGAGATACCAAGCATGTTCTCCATTCTGGACAGTAGAATGTCATGTCTGACAGTGTCAAATGCTGCACTGAGGTCTAACAGAATTAATATGTTGGTTTGTCCAGAGTCTGCTGCCATAAGCAAATCATTGGTTACCTGAAGAAGAGCAGTTTCATAGCTATGCTGCACCCTGAAACCAGACTGAATACCTCCTGGCTATAGACTGATTTGCTGTGTAATCACATGGCCTTATTTTAAGATTATGGGTGTTTTCAGAGTATAGTAAAATACACATCCTTCTAGATATAAACAATGACTAGCGTACAAATAATAAGATTTTATACATTCACAGCTCTTCTGATTTGGAAGCAGTAACAGTTTTATGCAGACCTTTCTATCTACCATGTGAGCTGACATTAGTGATCATTGCTGCTGGTTTTTATCCCACCTAATGCTAGCATTAGCTCAGCTCTTGCCTGTCTACACGTTGTGATCAACAAGCATCAATAGGCTTATTCTGACTGTGTACACATTGTGGTTGGTGATTTTAATCAAGCATGCCTAAAGACTGCACTCCCCAAATGTGTGCAAATATGTACAGCGCTTCACCAGGGGGAAGAACAAGCTAGACTAAGTTTATTGCAACCTAAAGCGTGCTTATAGTGCTGTATCTCTCCCACATCTGGGCTTCTCTGACTATCTCTCATGGCTTCTCTGACTATCTTTCACTGCTCCTCATCCCAGCATAAACTCAAGCCAACCATAAAACTATCAAAACCTAGATTAAAGTAGCCCTTCTTGCAGCTGCAGGACTGTTTTGAAAACACAGAATAGTCCATTTTTGAACAATTAGACTAGAGGAGCACACAGAAACTGTACTAATCTAGTTTAAGTTCTACACTGATGTGGTTACAGTGGATAAACACATACAGGTCTACCCTAACCAAAAACAGTGGATGACCAGTGTGGTTTAGTCTCTGAGAACCCGAGACATTGCCTTCATGTGAGGAAATAAAGCTTGGTACAATGCTGCAAAAACAAATCTTAGAAGAGGCATCAAAACTGCCAAAATAGCCTGCAAGAGTAAGGTAAACGCCCACCTGATAGACAATAACCCAAGGCAAGTATTGGAGGGAATACAACAATTCACCAGCTACAAAAGCAATACACATGTGCCGATCTATGCTGATGCCTCATTGGCAGAGGAACTAAATCTTTTCTTTACCCGCTTTGTGGCAAAGTGATCTCACACTGACACTCTGACCCTGATGACTTACTGCAGCAACATACTTATTCTTCAGGAACTTTAAGTGAGATGGATGCTCAATACAGTGAACCTGAGGAAAGCTGCTGGATCAGACAGCATACTTAGCATTGTAATTAAAGCTTGTGCTGACCAGTTGGCAGGAGTTCTTATTAAGTTATTTAATCTGTCACTGATGCAGGCCACCGTTCCCCATATCTAAAGTTGGCTACTATCATCCCTGTCCCTAAAAAGTCAGTCAACAATAACCTTAATGACTATAGACCAATTGCATAAATGTGTAATGGTCATGAAATGTTTCGAAAGACATTTCGCTCAGCACATTAAAGCTAGCCTTCCTCCCATCTTCGACCCTCACCTGTTTTCTTATAGATCAAATAGTTGCAATGAAGACACCATCAGTACATCCCTCCAGTGATGAGCCATCTGGAACAGTCAGAGACCTATGTAAGGATGCTATTGGTCGATTATAGCTCAGTGTTTAATACAGTCATCCCTACCAAACTAATCAATAAGCGGTATAACCTGATCTTTTCCCCCAACTTCTGTGCTTGGATAAAGGATTTTCTCTTTGCCCACCCACAAACTGTTAGAATTGGTCCCCAAGACTTTTACACCCTCACACTTAGTACTGGCTCCCCTCAGGGCTGTGTATTTAGCCCACGTCTCAATGACCTGTACACTTATGACTGCACATCAAATTACTCCAGCAATACTATCATCGGTTTCGCGGATGACTCCACTGTGGTAGGTCTCACAACCAGTGATGATGAGTCAGCATACAGGGAAAGGGTGCAGAAGCTGTCAGTGTGGTGGTCCAGGAACAATCTCTCTCTCTCAACACTTGCAAAACTAAAGACATGGTCATTGACTTCAGGAGGCACAGAGCAGAGCCAGCCCCTCTATACATCAGCAGGGACCTGCTGGAGAGGGTTGCCTGTTTTTAGTTCCTAGGAACTTACATTTCTGAGGACCTGTCCACTCTAGCAGTGGTCAAAAAGTCACAGTAGCGATTGCATTTCCTGAAACTTCTCCAGAAAGTGGTAATGAAGGAGAAGCTGCTGTTGACCTTCTACTGCTCAACCGTTGCCAGTGTTTTTGCATACGGTATTACAACATGGTATGCTGGCTATACATCAGCAGACAGGAAAGCTCTGCACAGGGTAATATCCATGCCAGAGAAAATCTTTGGCTGCTCTCTGCCTTCCCTGGAAGATATCTCCAGTGCCTCTGCAGAGCCAGAAAAATCATTAAAGACACTTCCCATCCTGGCCACTCACTGTTCACACTACTGCCCTCCGGAAGGCGATACAAGAGCATTAAAAGTAAAACAAAGAGTTGCAGATAGTTTTTATCCTTGATTCATCACAATTTTAAATTTTATGAACTCCTAGAACTGTTACTTATGATGATTACTTTAGTGAATAATAATTTCCTGTCCTTTATGTATTTATTTTTCATAGGATGTGTGCCTTTTATATTTGTTCATCATTGTTTGATGTACTTGCACTGTTTTACAGTTGTAGCTTTTACAATTCAATTGTTCTGGTACAATGACAATAAAGGCTTCCTTATTAGTAATATTTGTTCAGTTCTAATGATGATGTTCTACACTGATAATATGTTACATTTGAAAGGCTATTATTCAGTTGGCTTGCAGGGTTCTTCTAACGGGAAGGCAAATTTTTATTGTAGACGTCAGACGCAAGGGATAATTTAGAGTGAATTAATTATACAGAAACAGAACATGGATTGATGGCTGCCTTCAATATTTTTTATTCATTACAAGAGGGTATTCTAAAAGACATATTTGTACCTGCATATTGATAACATCAATCATAGATATTTGGTCCCTTCCAAGTTCTCCTGACTTTTCATGCACTTACTTTTTATTATGTGTTGATATTGTTGTAAAAAATAAAAACATGCACATTTTTTTTTAAATTTAGCCTATATAAATTTGCATTACTAACTGAAGTTTCAAAAAAACCTTGATCATATTTCTCAGTCTTAACTATATGACTCTTATTTTACCAAAAAAAAACCAAATGTTAAAAATCTTATCTAAAAAATAAGAGCAGGTATTTAAAATCAGAGTGCAGAATACCAAGCAATAAGATCTTAAGTATACTGTAGTCTTGTGTAAAACATGAGCTAACATTAACTGTTTTCCAAAAGGTCAAAACTCATTTATGGCATTTTCATTTCTACAAGCACTACATATGGAGTGGAAACTAAGCAAATCATCATAACACCAAGTTTTGTTGTATTGAATTTTGCACTAAAAAATGCATGTCTGAATTAAAATAAAAGGCAAACTAAAATGTAATTTTGTCAAAAGCAGGGTATTTAATAATCTGTTTATCATGTTATACATTACTTCTAGTTTTTCAAATGGTGCATGCTTCAGCAGAACCATTATTCACTGCCTTTATTAATGATCACCATATGTGAATGTGAGGTAGCACTGCAGGTTAAGTTTTTTGCACACAGAATTTAATGAGTTTTATCCTTGGAGAGTACGGTGAATTGCAACATTGTTTCATGAATGCACCACAGCATCCACAGGCTTGTTTTCAAATCAGACTCTTTTAGAATCACCAATGTACAAACTGATCATATTGGAACAGTTCTTATGATATACTCGCAGCTGCAGCTGTGAGAAAGGACGCTCAACACATCAATACATCTTTCACTGTTGGTGATTCAGACGTTGGGGTAGATTACAAGTTGATACAGTAGTGGATCTTGTAACAGCAGTTCTATAGCATAGAAGAAAGAGAAAGCAGCCAAATTCTCAGTGCTTGATTTTTCTGTTCAAATCTGTCCCTACTACGTCTTGACCCAGTAAACGAGGTCTCGGCAGTAGCCGAGTGTTGATGCTCTCATCTTCCTTAACAGTAAATATACTGTATCTTATGTTCTTCCTAGATCCAGTCAGGACCCATAGCTAACATGTCAGTAACACATTCATGCAAGATAAAAGGACATTTATTGTTGAACCAATGTTTAATGTTAACTGAGAAAGCAAAATAAGTATAAATTTACATCATTTTACATTCATTTTTATCTTAGTCATTGTTGTCATGTGAACAGAGTAAACTGAAATTCTTACATGTGTGTGCTAATCAACATAAAACATAATATGTTACTGCAGTGGGAATAATTTGTGTTAATATTGTGGTAGTTAGCAGATTACCCTGAAGATGGGCAACACTGGATGCATGACTAACAATGACTTGTCACACAAGTACATAGAGCTCTGCATTCCATTAACCCTGGGATTATTTGTGATATACTTTACAAGGCTGAGAAAGTTCACGAATGCAGGCAGAGACTCGCAGAAGATAAGTGGTCTTCAGTGGATTGTGGGGAGAAAATGTGAATGACAGTGGAAGATGATTGAGGGCAAGAATTACCAAGCCTACTTGCTAGTTTGTGTTTTCTTTTTAGAAGGTGTCTCCAGTGTGATGACTGTGGGAAGGTGCTACTTCTCCTAGTACCATTTTTCCTTGTTAAATAAGCACACCTGTTCTTGGGCTTAAGTATCATTTAGTGTGTGTCTCAGTCTTTCCAGCTTGGTGGTCATCATAATATTTAGGATTACTTTGTTTTAATACAAAAAAGTATGTATATGCATACTGATTTTAATGTATTTTACTGTTTAATATATGCATGTCTTATAATTAGCACCAAACATTCAGTACATTTCTTTCTTTTATTCACATACTGTGAAAATATTAAATAATGAAGCCTGAACCGCAATAGCAATTGCATCACAAAAGAAGTATCTTGTCTCATGCCTATAAGCAATCCAAGAATTTTCATAGTAGAATCAAGGAAGCTTCAATAAAAGGCAGTGAGAATAAAGCAGAAACCAGAGGAAAGTTTAATATTAAACCATGAATACAAAATATGAAGAAACACCAGTACTACCTTCAAGCACTTTTCTGTTTAATATCTTTTTTTATATGCTATTCTATTCTGTTTCCTTCTTTTTTCCATACTCTCTTCTGTTTCTTTGTCTTGCATATACTGCAGGTAGAGTGTCAAAGTGCAGAGAGTCAAGAACAGGTGGAAAGTATCCTATCAGAAAATGATGCACTCCGGACTAATCTAGCTGCACTAGAACAGGTATTTTGCTCCTTTGATTTAGTAAGGCAGTTTTTGTAACTCTGGTAGATGCTTATATGGTTGGGCAGATTACAACTTTCCAGCAATTTTTTTTTTTTTTAATTTTTATGCTTAATGGACAGCTGCACGACCTGGCTAGAGGCTAGACTGGTCATCTATATTTTAAATTTGGGGAGAGGGGGGAATCTAAGTACCAAGAAATCACACTTCTTCCTTCATCAGAAAGCTAATGCTGGAGAGCAGACTTTAACCAGTAGCTAAGTCTCAGATCGAGAAGATGCAATGGTGATTCCATTTTAGCTGTGGAATGATAGACTGACTCTTTGTCTTAGCACAGATATTTAAGGATAATTTGAATTTGCTATCTACATGTACATATAGTGGAGAGTTTATTATCACGTACCTTGTGCTATTTTGTGGAAGGAGCATTAATATATGGTTCTGAAACATTTAGACTTATTAATGTTGTACTGGCGTGTAGTCCAGAGAAAGCCAAGTTTTAACACAAAGCTTTTGATTTACTGGTTAGTTAATATCCCCGTACTTTTCTTTGGTCAGAATCACTTTGTAATAATGAGAGTAATGAAACTGAGTTTAAGCTGCCAAAATGGTATTCCTTTGCATGGTTATTGGTCTCACTCTCTGACAGTGTGAGAAAGTCAGCAATACATGAGGATCTTCAATTAGAAGCACAGCTTCTCCTGATTCTCCTGATTGAAAAGGACCAGTTAATGGGGTTTCATTCAGCATGTAGTTAGGATTGCTCCTGGGCACCTCTCTTGGGAGTTGTAGGTACAGCAGCAAAGGTGAGTCATGTTAGGTTGCATCCCAATTAGTAGTATGTGTCAACTATTATAGAAGTATATCCATTAGCACTTTGCGATGTACATTTTCAAAGCAACATGAGCCAAATAATAGAGTTAAAAAGAACCTAATACTTGATCCCCAGATTACAGGTGTATTGATTAAAATACTACATTATTTCATGCGTCTTAAGAGTCTTCAAAATAATAAATGCATATGCCAAATATTAACAAACTACATCAGCAAGGAGAAACAGTGTTCCAAGTCAGAACTCACTTATAGTGATAAACAGACTTGTATATTGGCTAAATGCAAATAAGATGTAACCTTGTAAATTATGACAGAACTGAGTTGGAACCTCTTAGACCCAGTCTTAGGATAAACTATACATGTCTGTTTCGCAAGGTTAGAAATTAGATACATAAATAGATTGATTGATAATACTTTGTTTGTCCCCAAGGGGAAATTAAAATTTTACAGAGGCTTCAAAAATAAATAAATATGATAAAAACATACAGCCCCCACCCCCATAGGTTTATATTTAAAGGCATTAATATTTGGAAAGAGCAGTGCCCACAAATAGAACAGACCTAAAAGACACTTGATTGTTTGCTTGAAGTCACCAGCATTAAGAGTGGTTTATCAAAAAACTTTGGTACAGAGTGAATCATGTGTGTTGCTGAGACAGCCAGGATGATGTAAATTTGTAACTTACCTTCCTGGGCAGTGACATAGACGAATTCACATCTAGTTTTAATTTTACTGTGGTCCCTTTTTCATCATTGCATATTCACAAAAATATCCAGCCCTCCTCCTGCCTTATTCCATTCAGCCTGATGAAATGCATACAAGCATTAAAATATCATCTGCAGTAAGAGGTGTTATTTGGTTCTCTGCAGTACCCAAATATCACAGTACCTGAGCTTGCTATAACATATGAAATGTAACAGTTCAAACAATTTGTATGAAAGCAATAGAACCTTTCTCATTATATGAAGTCAGCCCAGGTCTGAATCCTTTCCACCTTACTTAAGTCCTCGTTCTGGATCTTCTTCCAACTCCAGATGAGCTTGTAACTTTTATCCTTGCTCTGAGTATTTGCCCTTTCGCCCAATTTCATTTTTGGATAAGCAGCTCTTTCAGCAGGGTGTAAAGGGCTCATTAGGCGGCCGTTATTGCAGTGCTGCTAGTTAAATATGGGAATGATTAATTTATAGGCCTTTACATTTTTTAAAGTCTTTTATATTCTCTGATATTATAGGCATAGTCAACCATCAGATCTTTAACGTTCACCATGTGACATTACTCAAGTTTGCAGCGTCTCTGAGAGGCAGTTGAGTTGGGCTGGTGCACAGATCAGCGCTGATAGCAGCATCTATTCAGCTTGGTTTAAAAATTCATAAATGTGTGGTAACAAACCAAATCTTAATATTACTAATTAATAACATTAATTAATTACATTCAATTTTTAAAGGAGGAAGAGAGACTCCTTTAAAAGAGAGACTCAGAAACTGCTTATTTTCAATGCCAGCAAGCAAAAATGCTTAACTTAGTATAACAAACACAAAACTTTGCCCCTTGAGCAGTAGGAAAGGTAGTTCATTTGGATGTGTCAACTTTCACTCTGTTTCTTTTATGTGGAGGATGATTAAATTTGGAGGAGGCAAAAGTATGCCTTTAATTTGAATTGTCTCCAGCTGTTAAACATTTGTTATAGTCATTAGGTCTAATAACTACTCTTCATTGTTGTGTAATGACCAAGGGATGTGAGGCTATGTTATAATAACCTACAGTCAAAAACTATTTCCTCGTGATATTCTGTTTTTCTGGGATGACAGTGCCCCCGTAAATACCATTAAGGTAATCTAAGAGTACTTTCCCGCACAGCTAAAATGTCTTCCATGACCTTCCCATCACCAGATATAAATATAACTGAACCTTTATGGGAACTACTGGAGTGCAGATTGTGAGATAATGTAGACTTCCACCTACTTTATCCCTGAAAAAAATGGATGCCTTTCTTGAAAAATGGTATGACATCCCACTATACACAGATCATGACTTCTATGTCTGCTTTCCGAAAAGAACTGAAACTGTTTTAAAAGCGTGAGGCACTTGATATGTATATATTATTAGGTGTTTCCATTATTTTGTCCACCTCCTGTATGTGTATGCATGGTCTTTAAATATATGCTCTAAGCAGTCATGGTGATTAGTTTCTGAAATCTAGTTTTTGTAGATAAATTGTTCTGCTTTTGTTGCCGGCAGTATTTTTTATTTTTTTATTTTTTGGATGTGCTAATTTCAAATCATACTATGGCCATCAATATGGCTTTTGATTTGAATGACATTTTGTGAAGTCTACATTTAAGAAGATTTGGAAAGTGCAGATATCCTGTGAGCTAGACTGTTTGATTAGCTAATCTAATTGCTGAATAATATTGTTTTTCAGATTCAAACAACAAAGACCCAAGAGATGAATCTCTTAAGAGATCAAAATATGTCATTGACTTTGGATCTGGAGCAGATACGGAGTGACAAAGAAAACTTTTTGGCTCAGATAGATGACCTTAACTCACAGCTGCAGGTGATTTCTCTGTCTTGTAGTACTGTAAAATTATATGTTTAGAGATTCTTTTAGAGTGTCTTTTCACAGTATGATACTGTAGCTTTCGCAGGCTTAATACAAGGAATGTTATTGTCCTTTTTGAAGTGTTTTTTCTTTTTTCCTGTTAAAGCTTATACCCCCCACTCAAAAATATTTGTGTTATTAACAATCATGAATAACATGTGCTGTTCTGTTCAAGGAACAAGCAGAAAAAGATGCAGCAAGGAATTTGTGGTCAGCACTGAAACAGAAATCTAAATATATAGTATTGTTTTCATTTTTTTGTAAATAATTTGATACAAGTCAGCAAGGTTGCATGATATGGGGGAAAAATTATTATGAACGATAAATCTGGTTAATAGTCAATGAGAAATGATATTCTAAATTTGAAATTGAGGTTATGCATTGTACAATATCACCAATTACCATGCTGCCAATGCAAATGATAAAATATAATATGTCAATAATATATAATGCAAAAAGATGATGTTTTGTGTGAAAAGCAATGCTGCAAGCTATTTAAAAAAAAAAAAAAAAAAATCTGTAAAGTTGTTCCTAGCAATAGTGAAAATCTAAACACATTTTTGGGTTACATCTCGCCTATCACCCGCCAATTCACAAGAATATGAAAATGTCTTAGTAGCTAAGAGAATGGAAAGAAAACAGCATATCAGAGAAAGAGAATGGAACTTTGTAACTCAGCTGTAACTCGGCTTTTAACCTTTTAAAACCTCTTAATTCCTCTTGACCTTTCCTTAAAATGTATTTGTGTCAGAGAGACAGGAACATAACAGTACTAAATCCAAAACAAATCACAGGTTTTTTTTATTCGGAAATACCAGCCTGTTCACTTTGCTTGGCTTTGAAGATGAACACGACATGTCCCAACATTCCCTGATAACACTAAAAATTCTTTCAGAAAGTGTGCTTGTGGCAGGCACACACTCATACTTCCTTGCCAGCTTGTTTAACTGAGGAACATTAACCTGTTGAATTTTCCAGCAAGTAACAGGATTTCCTTCACTCCCAATTGTGCGAGTCAGAAGGTAGCTACTAAGTTCTGCTTCAGAAACAGCTGCAGTGGAAGCTGTGGTTATAACTGGTGCTTACAAAAGACTTCCCAGAATCCTCTTCCACCTCTTGTTGCTCTGATGGGCTGTAACTGTGGCCCAGACCCTGAACAGGCTGTACTTGTGGTGCTAACAGCATCAGGCTGGTGCTTCTTTGAGAGATGAGTTGAGCATGCACATATTTTTAAATACATCGGAGTTGTATTTGAAGCTCTTCCCTTTCCAAATAAAAAAAAAAAAATGACCTTTCGTGTCATCGTAATATCAAACAATAAATTTGTTGTGATATCAGTGATGTTTTCAGGGCACATATAGGTTGTCTTAACTTATAGATCAAGGAAATTAGCATTGTCCAACAGAGTCTGGGCAATTGGGTTAATTGTTTTTCCTCTCCATGTACACCCATACTCTAATTTTGATTGAGTGGGTCAAATCAAATCCCTCCTCGTATTGCAGCTGTTTCTATCATCAAGAAATGAAGTAGTGGTTGTACATAAGGCACACATTGCCATCACCAGGCAGCTCATCTGTAAATTCTTGAAGTGGTTTTAGTTCCTTGTTCACAGACTCAAGGAGCTCTAAGTCCTTCCATGCTGTAACCAGGTGCTGTCTTTCTGTCATCAGAGTGGGCTTGTGACAGAGCCCATTGTTGCTCTAGGGTGTGTGCAACCATTTTTTGCCTTGTGCCCCAACTGGTTATTCACTATGTAATCAGACCATGCTCAAGTAATTTTAGTTCCTTTGTATAGTTACATTTCCTCTCTAAAATCACATTTATACAAACCAAAATAACATTTGCAAGCTATACCAGCACTGAGTATATGAGCTGAATTTTTCGCTATAGTTTCTGTCTAAATGTTGCATGCTGGGTTGTCTACAATTTATACAGGAGAGATGTTGATTTACCTGTGCCCTAGCTAATGATACTACATTTTAAATAAATAAAATTATCAAGTCTGATACCAGCAAAACGTAATAACAATCTAGGCCTTCGGGTACCATCGCCCACAACATCACTCTAAAGACAATAATACACTTCAGGAACAGGAAAAAAGGCATGTCAGAGTAAAGTCTGTGTCCAAAACAATGATGTCTCGACTAGTCATTTACTTCAGTAGTTTTGATCATAAGCTTTGCATTGTCAGTGGTGAAACACCCTAGCCCACCTTCGCATAAACTCACAGCTGTATTTTCTTCACTATGTTCTTCAGGGAAGTACGGATGACTTTACTAAGTAAAGATGACCTTTAATTCAAAGTCACAGTCGATGAAATTAAATGTCAGACTTTTGTAAGGCTTTATTGTCCTGCTTGACCAAAGATGGATCATGCATACGAAAAATTCCACATCTTTTAGCTTCTAGTACCCATTTGCAACACTACCCATACATCTCCAGGATTCTCCAGAGTAACAGATACCCATTTTCAGTGAGTCATTTACCAAAACAAGAATATAATCTTGATCCTATGTTAAATCTTTAAGCTGTTTTATAAATGTATGACAGCATTAGGAAATAAAAATAAATTTGAAATATTACATACCAAAACTAGTATGCAGTCTCTTGTATTATTTAAGAAAACTAGTCTGAATTGAGTAATCTGGTTTGAGAACATTTTTGACTACAAAAAGATGATAAAATACATTTTCTGTCTGGTAGCCACTTTTGCAGATCCATTATGGGAGTTGTATTTAAAAGAATTTTTTCATGATAATCTTTCCCATTTATTTTTTTTTAATAAAATCATTTCAAACAACTGTGTTCAAATTATATTTGATTTTAATTCATCTCTATAACATTTCTGATCACCAGCTCCAGGCACTTTACCCTCTTCCTGTGCTTATAATCCATATACCACTTACTGATTGAGTGATATGTGATGTTACTTTAATGTGTATAATTTTAAATTATTCTTGTAGAAATATATTATACTGTATATGGAAATAGGTATTCTCCATTTTATTAGCAGAGATCAAGTTTTTTGCTAATGACTATCACTTTTGAAGTTGAAAGATGGGTGTATTTATTTATTGATGGAATATTTATTATTACAATTTTTTTAGCATTTGTGAATTGCAAAAACTGTCATAACATGTAACAATAAGTAGCTCATTTACAAAACATATGTATGACTGATTCGTAAATATATCTACAAGAAGAAATAATTTTGACTGTAGAAATACCTAAAGTGCCAGCTTTGCTGTCTCATAGTTCCAGAAGCATGGGTTGAAGTCCCAATCAGATCACTGCCTATCTGTAAATTGTATGTTTTTCATATGCCTCACAATGGTCTGGTGCCCACTGCTGTTAGGATAGGGTTTTCGCTCTAGCTTGTTCAGTATACAGTATGTGTATTTGTTTGCTTTATATCTGACTTAGAAGACAATTATGCATGCACAGTGATACTATTAGCAGGAAAAAAATTCTTTTGATAAATAATGTGTTTGGTTTTACAAAATCAAGCAATTGAAATAACACAATTTTTGTTTCAAGTAGCCAGAATAAGCTTCCATGCCATAAAGTAATAAATGTACCATGTACATTCTGTTTTATAATCTGAAATGTAGAAGGCAATTACTAGCTTACTTTCAGCTTCTGACTTACGTTATTTACAGTATAATACCATTGGGTCTGAAAGAAATAAAGGGATACAGTATTACAGTTTTAAGAATTGTTGCCTTAATTTCTGATTGTGTTCAGTGTTTCTGTGGAAAATATGGTGAGGTGGATGTTAACACTGCAGCTTTGTGGGTTCTGTGTCCTGCATTTCAGTTCCACACAAAGTTGCTGTCGTGATACCAGAATTTTAGTATTCAATACCAATACCAGTGAAATTTCACAGTTTTTGATACCATAGCAAAACCAGAAATCCTATTTAACTGCCTTTTACTGAAAGTGTATACATTATTAAAGTAAATAATATTGTGCCTTTTTTTAACTAGAATATAAAATATGTAAATACTAGTACATTTACATATTTGGCTGATAGCTTTATCCAAGGTGACTTGCAATATTTGAGACGCAATTGGTTACATTACTTTTATTTTTCCATTTAGTGCACAGACAGGTGAAGCAATTTGCTAATGGTCATGCAGTGTCAGTAGGGAGATTTGAACCCACACTGACAGGGTTTGAAGTCCACAGCCTTAACCACTATGCCACACTGCCACATATCTTATGCCTTCACAAATGAAGCAATAAAACCCATCTGAGTAATCACAAACACCTGTGTTATGGTAATTGTCGCAGTTATTATGGTGCCCTGAAATGGGGAGACCATATATAAAAAGTGTAATTTCTACATGGTTTGACTGAAATGTATGCAAATACCCTTAGATTGAAGTCTGCATTGTGCTTTTTAATCACGTCGTAATTGTTTTATTTGTAATTTTAAACTGTGGAGCAGATGGGGAAATAAAGAAGAAATGTATCTTTGTCCAAAACATTCTGGAAGGTACTGTATACACCAGCTATTACTAGTATATGCATTATTATTCATATATGCATAACTTCTTTAAAATTGCATATATAAAGTTCTCTGTTTATTATGTTTTTTACATACTCACCATTTAGATAAATTATGCCTTTTGTTTAAGTTTTAAAATAATTTACAGTATATTTCAAATGTAATTGAAAAGTGGCAAGAAGTTTTAAGAGTCTGTTTTTTTTTTAAAGCAAGGAAGTAATATACAGTTTTAATTAATTATTTTAGCCACAAAAACAGTGCAATAGTGTTTTTTTTTCACCTTCAAAGTAGTCACATTGCTGAAATTCTTAGGGTGTTACAAACAGTTATGTCACGATTGTGGGTATTTTGCAATGTTGCAATATGTTCTGAAATTACCAAAATCTGTCAATCACTTAAATGCTGTTTTTATGAAAAACATTTTGCTGACTGTCAACAAAACACATCACATTCTGACATAAGAATTTTAATCTACTAATATGTCTCTGTTAATTGTGCTAGTTCAGAGTTTATCTTGAAAACAAATTTAACTTTAATAAATTATTTAAAATTTGACTTTAGATGTATTTTAAATACAGTTGATAGTTTTCCATTTTATAAAGTATGGATGATTGTATTGGTTGTATGTTAAGGAAACATAACCCTTTTTGAATTACAAATTATAACTGTATTTAGTGTCGTATCTGGAGGCGAACTCTTGTGATTACATCACTTAGTTGTATTGTGTATTAGTAAACAAGTGCCAAGGGAGTGGCAACCTGTTGCATATTTATTTGCAAATGTGAATAATAATGGCACTGTATAGTAATGCTATGAACAATGCTGCTCTGAATTCTGAAGCTGTATCTGATAAGAGGTTTATTTTTTAAGTTTAATTTCTTTAGGGAATCAATCACCCTATCTATTATGGTTTTAGGGACATTTTGTTCTAAATAAAAAGGACATTTTATACGGTAAGGCAGGTGTTGATATTTTTTTTTTTTGTATTTTTTGTATAGGAGGCACATCATGCAAATGGTCGTCTTTTAGAACAACTGACAGAGTTGGGACAAGAGAGAGATTTTCTTCAACAAGAATTAGAGGAGAGCCGCAAGGTATATTCTGAAACCAAATGCCCTGAACCCTTAGAGATTATTTTTTTCCTTAAATGACAATTTCACATTTTAAATATGTTTCAGCTCAAAATAATATAATGGGTTAATTTTTTTGTGGTCTCATATCAAAAAAAATCTTTTCAGACTGTGTGGTGTAACTGGTATTTTTCCTAAGGCACTCTAACCTTAATAATATTACTTTTATTAACACAGTGATAATAATAATAATAATAATAATAATGCATTTTATTTATAGGGCACTTTACATTAGCAGTAAATCTCAAATTGCAACATTAAAAGTTTAAACAAAGGCAAAGCAAGATAAAAACAGAGATTAAACAACAATTATAACATTCTTGTTAATAAGCTTTCCTAAATAGAAAAGTCTTTAGCTGTTTTTTAAAACAGCCCACAATCTGCTGTGTTCTTAGGCTCTCTGGTAGGGAATTCCAGAGCCGTGGAGCAGCGGCTGCAAGCTTTCGAGGTAACTCGGGCCTCTTCTTCAGGCAAGATCCCTCGAAAGCTTGCATATTGTAATCTTTTTAGTTAGCCAACAAAAGGTGTCATTTTGTTGACTTCTCTTTATTATTAACACATTAATATTAAGTATTGAGTCTTTATTTTTCAGGGAATAAGACTATAACCATTAATCAGGCTTTTGTAAAGTATAAATTTCTGTAAGAATTAGCAAGTTTAATATGTAATATATTTTATACGCACTCTTTCATGTTAAAAACCTTGTGCCTTTTATACTGTGTAAGTTTTACATGTCAGTCATTTTTGTGCTGTTTCAAATTTTATCCTGAGCACAAATTGAACTTTGCCAAACTGTTAAGTTTGACTTTAGATTTATTTTAAATACAGGTTTATAGGGTTGGCTTTTTATAGAGTTTGATATCATTAAGCCTCAAATGAACAAGGTTTTTATTGTTGAGAGATAGAACTGTCTAGGTCTTGAATTAATAAGATCTCATTAAAGTCCATTGAGAACTGATATTAGTAAATTAGATTATAAAATGAGGTTTCCCAGTTGTCAAAAGAAAAAAGCTTGGGAGAGTTCCATTGAGTGGTAAATAATATAACCGGCAGAATGCCATTGCAGAGCGCTTGATGTTGGTAAGAGGTGTGGAAAAGTACTAAAAGCTCCAAACAAAGTAGATTTTAGGTGAGTGTTTCTTAAACTGTGTTCTGAGGTACCCTAGGGTTTTGCAAAACCTTGCTGCATTTCTTTCAGCCATCAGTCATAAAGCCTTGTATCAGCTGTAGCTACTGGAAAAATTAGTGGTGATCAGCATATAGGCAGAATTTAATCCAACACTGATTACATTTCTTGCCACACCGATCAGAGCTTCTCCAAGCCAGTAAGCAGAGGTCCCACTATCTGTCATGATAGTAAATAAATGGTTCTCATTTGATGCATGCAATGTTGTATTTGTCATCATGCATCTAGTTATTACTAAGGTAATAATTACTATATTACCTTTCAGACATACTTAGGTTAAACTTTTTCAAAAGCCCATCACTTCAGGAAACATATAAAACAATATTGACAGTTCTAATAAAGTAGAACGTCTAAAGAAGAAAATTGAAGTTTGGATACAAAGAATTGAAAATAATTTCTTTGATAATTTCAAAACTTAATTGACCAAATGAATGAGGCAAAAAAGTGAAATGAAGTTTACAATTTTAACCAACTAACACTTGGTGTGATCAATAATGACAGACAGTCATTAGGTAAATTTGAAGGCTGTTTTTCTGAAAGTTACGACTCAAGGTTTGTTTTTTTCTTTTTTTTTTTTTTTTTTTTGTGGATTCTGAATTCATTTCATTTCATTGAACAAGTAAAGAATGATCTATTGATGAATTTGTACAAAAAAGTGTGGGAATCTGGTACAAACTACCAAGCCATGTAGTTAAAGCAGACAACTTTTAACACTAGAATTACCAGAGCCTACGAAAAAACTTGTAGATCCGGCCCACCTTAAATCCCATCGCACCTCTCCATCAGCGTCTTTTGTCCTGTAAATGTGCCGATAAAGACAAGCAGCAAGCAGCCTGCTATTCCATCCCCTCACCGCCGCAGACCGTGCACAAAGTTCTCCCAGCTCATGCCTTGATTATCTGGAAGTGAAGTGCTGGAGTTTTAGACTGGAAATAATAGGTCGTTATTTGGAACACATGCATTTCATGTGTGTTCCGTTTCTACAATAATCTGTGTAAACACATTGTTAAAACAGAAATGTTTTTCATATTTTAGTAGTACAGTAAATGACAATATGTTGGCATAACTGGATGCTTAACTAAAATTAACACAATACTGACTCTAAATTAATGTACAGTTGCTTTTAATAAATATTTGTTGCCAAAAAATATATATTTTTTTTTTTCTGGTCTTTTATGCATTTTTAGACAGCAGACAAGCGAAAGTCGATGCTTGATGAGATGGCAATTGAGATGGCACAGGAAAAATCTTTTCATAAGGAAGAGCTGAGCAATGTGCGCCTTCAGCATGAAAAAGAAGTGCTAAGTATCCGGGCAAAATATGAGAGGGAATTGAGGGAGCTGCATGAGGAGAAACACAGGGCCATGGATGAAGTCAAAACCCAGCTTAATGAGGAAAGGGTAATTGAACTCTGCAATAAAGTATAAGAGAAAAGATAATGAAGAGAAGTACAGTATTTTTAAATGGGGAAATGAAATCCTACATGTGAGAATTGAATGACTGATACATGTTTTTTATTTTTCTCTTGAACTGTAATATTCTGGCTTACTTTGGTTCATTGTAACTATAAATTATGATAACAATAGTCAAGCTGTGTTGGTTTGTGACCTGCAAATTATGTCACCTTTTTAGTAAATAGCTGGGTGACCAAATGCCACAGTGGTTAACCCAACTGCCCCATGGTCCCAGAGAAGTGAGTTTGCGTTCTCTTCCTGTGTCTGTTTGAGTTTTCTTCTAGATATACATTTTTCCTCCCATTTTTCCTGTTCATGTTAGGTAAATTGTTAATTTAAAGTAGCTGAGTTGAAGTAAGGGTAAATACAGCATGTGCTGGATGTTTTTCTCTTTTGGCTGAGTGCAGCCAAATTACAGTACACGTTTTTGAGGCAGAACCAGAATGTACGGTTTTATTGTGTGAGTGCCAGAAGATTAACTTGCTTGTACTAAAATATGTGATTTTAGAATCTTCAAGATACTATTCATTAGTTATATGCCTGTTAAATCTGTTTTCATGAACAGTTAAACATGGTCTGGGCTCATGGTTTTTTAAGAATGTTGATTCCTGAAATAAGGCTTCAATACATCTAATGTTCCAAGGTAAATCTGGAGCTAATGAATTCAACCTAGGAGAAATTTACAAAGCATTTCATTAAATGGGATGAAACCTAGATACATCATTATGACCAAGAGTCTAACCAACAGTCAAAACAACTGAAGCATGTGGATTTTCTGACACAATTGAAATTCAAGGTCCAAACGAGATCATGTGCACATTTTATTTATTTTTTTTGTTGCTGAAGGTGTAGTGTGTTTTATTTACACGCCTCGAACGCTTCTTATATCTGATCTGTATTAAACGTGTTTGTTTTGGCATTTGTGGCAGTCAGTAGAAGGTAAGAAATGAGAAAAGCTTTGGACCACCCTGATAGTAATGCAGTGGGCTACAAAGGTAGATCTGCACTGGTCTGGATTTGAAAAAAAAAAAAAAACATGCCTACAGGTTTTTCTTGACCTGTTAAAATGACTGACTTACCTGCATCTGTCCCTCAATCTGAAGTGATTCCTTTGTGGAACTCACTATGTCATTGATGTAGAATCTCTGGTCAGCTAGAGGACTTTGGATGCACAGAAAAGAAAAGTTTTATTTGAATTGCATTGGAAAGCTTTGATAATGTTAAAAATTTTAATTTTATTTTAACTGTTATTTCATCAGGTAATTGCCGTATAGAAAAAATGTTTTGTACTTCCCGGAGCAACTGACTCCTCTTATCAACCTTTTTGACTATGTGGATCTGCTTCCTTAGTTGTAAGCATGTTTCAGTCATAAAAGTTGTGGATGCATTCCACATTGTTTGCATCTGTGGGCATCTAACTTTAAAGTTTAGAAAAAGATCAGAATGTACATTCAAATTTAAATATTTCTTGTTAAAACATACAGAAGGGCTGAATGCACACAAAGTAATAAGGCTTGAGTATTTTATTGTTTTTATAGCACAGAGAGAAGGCGTGCCAAAGATTTGTAACATGTTTAGACATAGTTTTAGATGCAGTTCAGAGAAGCTTGTACAGATTATGCATAAAAGACCATTATCCAACCCGCTATATCCTAACTACAGGGTCATGGGGGGTCTGCTGGAGCAAATCCCAGCCAACACAGGGCTCAAGGCAGGAAATAAACCCCGAGCAGGGCACCAGACCACTGCAGAAGATGAACATGACTATTTAAAAAAAAAACAAAAAAAAAAACTTTTATTTAGGATGTTACAAAATTTAGCTCTTACGTGCACTGCCTTCTCACTTTGTTACTGAAAAGCAATATTCTTGAATTTATATCGGGATGTACATAAATGGACCAAGTCCATAGTATAAAGCAGATTCATTAATGAATGATTTTTTTTGTTTCAGACAAAAATTCAAAAGCTAGAGGGTTTGCAGCATATAGTAGATGAACTCCAGCAACAGATCCAGTCAATGGAGAGTACAAAAGGTTGGTTTGAGCGAAGGCTGAAAGAAGCAGAGGTAAATCCAGTTTAAATGTCCCAATGCATAGTTACTTTAACAACCATGTTTTCTTTAATAGATACCTACCTGTCACACATCTTGCAAAGATAATATCAGTCTTTAGAGGACATGTCTAATGATCACACCATGCTTGAATTCTTTTAGTACTTGTACTTTTTTGCTTTGAAATCTTTTTATGATAAAAATCAATTATAAAGTTAATCTGAATATTTCTCTACTGATGCATCAAAAACTAAATAAGTGAGTTGAAACCAGGCTCTGCAAAAAAAAAAAAGTTTAGAAAGATTGGATTGTCTTGTCTTTTAGGTAGCAGTTCCACTGCTCTCCACCATGTGTCATTGTGTACTAAATAAACTATGCAGTAGCTATTCTGATGTCTTTCCCATTCATGAAAAATACAGGAGTAATTTGTGCCAAAAAAAAATTCTCTTCTAGCTATTTCCAAAGCCTTGTCAAATTTACTCATAAAGTTTACATTGATGTAGCATTCCTGTAAGTGCCCAAAAGCACTTAGGAGTGCATCATCAATTGCTGTAAAGTCACCTTCAGCAGGACTTTGATTTTGTTTCTTGTGGATAATCATTTGGCAGCTGATCCAGGATTTCAATAATGATCTTATAGATCTTTGTGCTCTTAACTTTAATTCATCAGGCATATATCTTGAGAGATGCTATTGTATTCTCGTCCATGATGCACCTTAGAAGACACATACATTTTTGAAGCCTTTTCTTTATACAGTAGAGAATTCCCTGCATTTGACCTTTTAATTGAAGTCTGTTCATTAACCAGTGAAAATACACACTGACTGTCTTTTATCATATTATTGTTATTAGGAACATGTGTACACTTCCTTATCCATGCAATTATCTAATCAACCAATCATGTAGCAGCAGTACAATGCATAAAATCATGCAGATACATGTCAGGAGCTTCATCACATCAAGCACCAAAATGCAGGGAAAAAAATGTGATCTTACTAATTTTGACCATGGCTTGATTGCCATGGTGCCGGACATACTGATTTGAGTATTTCTGTATCTGCTGTCTGTGTCATGTATAATAGTTTACTTAGAATGCTTTGACAAACAAAAAACCTTTAATAAGTGGCAGTTGTTGAGAGAAGTCTGAGGATAATGGCCAGACTGGGTTGTGCTGACAGAAAGGCTACGGTAACTCCGATAACCCCTCTGTACAAGTGTGATGTGCAGAAAGGCACCTCAGAATGTACAACTTGTCGAATTTTGAAGTGGGTGGGCTACAACAGCAGAAGACCAAGTTGGATTCTGCTCCAGTCAGCCAAGAATAGAAAGCCTAGGCTGCAGAGGGCACATGCCAGCCAAAAGTGGACATTTGGAAGACTGTAGAATTACAGCATGGTCTGACGAAACTTGATCTCTGCTGAGACACACAGATGGCATGGTCAGACTTTGGCACCAACAGCATCAATCAATGCCCCCAGTCTGCCTTGTGTCAAATGGTCCAAACATGTAGTTATGGTATATTGGTTTGGGGAATGTTTTCTTGGCACAGTTCAGGCCCATTAATACCAATCAATCATTGGTTGAATGCCACAGCCTATTTGAATATTGTTGCTGACAATCTGCATCATTTTAATGATCACAATTTTTCCATCTTCCAATTACTATTTACAGCAACTGATGCACCATGTCACAAAGCAAAAAGTCCTCTAAAACTGGTTTCATGAACATACAGTAATAGTGGCCTTCCCAGTCACCGGTTGACTATTATAACAGTTTTGGGAGGTGGTAGAATGGGAGTTTCACAGCATGAATGTGTGTCTGTAAAATCTGCGGAAGCTACATGATGCAGTCATGTTAACATCGACCAGAATGTCAAAAAAGAATGTTTTCAACATCTTGTGGAATCCGTGCCACAGAGAACAATAGACTGCTTTGAAAGCAAAAGTAAGCCCTACCCAGTGTTAGTATAGAGTTATTCATTGCTTAGTTAGTGTAAACCTTTATTAAAATTTCTGTTGGAGACATGACCTGATTCTTGTTTAAGCATTAAAATAATTCAGGCAGTTTTTTAAAAATTTGGTGTTAAATGTTCTGCTCCGAGAGTATGGGGTACCGGACCCCCTGATAAGAGCTGTTCGGTCCCTCTACAATTGGTGTCAGAGCTTGGTCCGCATTGCCGGCAGTAAGTCGAACCCGTTTCCAGTGAGAGTTGGACTCTGCCAGGGCTGCCCTTTGTCACCGATTCTGTTCATAACTTTTATGGACAGAATTTCTAGGCGCAGCCAGGGTGTTGAGGGGGTCCGGCTTGGTGGACTCAGGATTGGGTCACTGCTTTTTGCAGATGATGTTGTCCTGTTTGCTTCATCAGGCCGTGATCTTCAGCTCTCTCTGGATCGGTTCGCAGCTGAGTGTGAAGTGGCTGGGATGGGAATCAGCACCTCCAAATCCGAGACCATGGTCCTCAGCCGGAAAAGGGTGCAGTGCCCTCTCAGGGTTGGGAGCGAGATCCTGCCCCAAGTGGAGGAGTTCAAGTATCTCGGGGTCTTGTTCACGAGTGAGGGAAGAATGGAGCGTGAGATCGACAGGCGGATCGGTGCGGCGTCCACAGTGATGCGGGCTCTGCATCGGTCTGTCGTGGTGAAAAAGGAGCTGAGCCATAAGGCAAAGCTCTCAATTTACCAGTCGATCTATGTTCCTACCCTCACCTATGGTCATGAGCTATGGGTAGTGACCGAAAGAATGAGATCGCGAATACAAGCGGCTGAAATGAGTTTTCTCCGCAGGGTGTCTGGGCTCTCCCTTAAAGATAGGGTGAGAAGCTCAATCATCCGGGAGGGGCTCAGAGTAGAGCTGCTGCTCCTCCGCATCGAGAGGAGTCAGATGAGGTGGCTCGGGCATCTGATCAGGATGCCTCCTGGACGCCTCCCTGGTGAGGTGTTCCGGGCACGTCCAACTGGGAGGAGGCCCCGGGGAAGACCCAGGACACGCTGGAGGGACTATGTCTCCCGGCTGGCCTGGGAACGCCTTGGGATTCCCCTGGAAGAGCTAGAAGAAGTGGCTGGGGAGAGGGAAGTCTGGGCATCTCTGCTCAAGCTGCTGCCCCCGCGACCCGACCTCAGATAAGTGGAAGAGGATGGAGGGATGGATGGATGGATGTTAAATGTCATTTCTTTTCAAAAGGCTATAATTAACTTAAAGTATCTGATCATGCAAATCTTTTTATGAGTAATGTACAACTTTTGTGATTCTTATAGGAGGCTATTGAGAAAAACTTGCTGGAGTACCAGGATGAAGTTAAAAAACTACAGGCTGGTCACAATGAAGACCTACAGGTATCAAAGGAAATATCCTTTCAAAATTAGGTCTCTGCACAGCTGAACCATTCAGTGTAGAAGTATTGTTGGATTTACCCAATGCTATAAAAGGATATGGGTCTTATTTCCACTTAACTTGTGATTATTTCTTTTTTCTGTGTTTTAAAGAGGAAAGAAGAAGAAAAAGAGAGCATCAAACAGACACTGGCAGTGATGGAGCATGAGAGGGATGCACATGCTTCGGCTATTGCCGGCTTAAAGCAGGTGTGTGCAAGTGACAATTGTAATATTTTGAAGTCTTTTATAAGTTTTATTTATGTATTTACTTTTAGGCATGGGATACACTAGTGGTTGTTGAGTAGAAGTGCAACCATCACACAGATAAATTCTAGTCTAGGGGATTGACAAATATGGGGTCTAAGCATTCTTTCTGTGCATGTATGTATTTTCTGTTAATAGTTCATAGAGGTTCAATTATTTTAATTGCAAATCTAGGTTGGTCCATTCAAATGTGGGTTGATGGAATCAAGGTTATTATAGGTAATAAAAACTAAAATCAAAACTAAAACTGTTAATAAAAAACATTTTTGAAACTGAATTAAAATAATTAACAAACCCATAATGAAAAACTAAAGCTGTATTAAAGTAGCTGAAAAAACTAACTGAAATAAAGTAACAATTTACTGCATTTACACAGTGTCTAACCTTGGCTACAGGGGTTCCGAAATTAATCAAAATATATTAAGAATATCATATTTGGTTTTTGAATAAATATTCCTGCCATTATTCATTAACCCTTGTAACTTTATCTCTAAAACAGAAATTCATCAACCACGAGTCGCCCTCATATATTCATGCAGTGAATGGCGGGTGTTGACATAGCATTTGCAGTGACAGAGCAAACTGAATACGAGCGTATAAAGCATGTGATGAAAGAAGCAATTTACAGTGTGATAACTGACAGTTCTTCAGGAGCTGATAGTGATAGCTTGATAGATACTGGTTCAAGTTTTAGTGAAGCATACAAAGGTGATGGCTTTGCTTGTAATGTGCTCTGCAACTTTCAAAGCTGCTGTTCACTGGATCTCCGGGGCTCAAGAAAGAAGTATTAGATACAAATAATCCCTTACAGAGTTTCAGACTGCTCTTAAATGATGGCATGTTAGCTGTAATTCTGACTGAGCCAAACATACAGTATGTACACAGCAGCTAATAAACTGCAGCACACACTAAGCCAAATTCCAGGCTGCACATGAATCTGATGTCTGTTATGATGAGATGCCGTATTTCTTAGTGCTTCTTGTATATCAAGATGTAATTCAAACACCTGAAGTCGGAATGTGCTGTTGAACAAAACCTTTACTGTATGGACAGAAAAATCTCAAGTGAGTAACGTTTCAATTCACTTGTCAGGTGTCTACGTTTTGTTGACAGTAATTCATCCGCCACTTTGAACTGAAGAAATTCTTTTTGAAATAAAACGGCACTGATTGAGAGATTGATGGTCAACATGCAAGATCAGCATAATGTTGCTGATCAATCACTTTTGCTTTAGAAAGGTCGTTCAGCAACGAAGCAATACAAACATAGAATTCCTTAGTTGGCAATGTGTAGTCTGCCAACTGGTGAAAAACTAAACCTACTAATGTGTTTTTGAATTTATTATTTATTCATTTCTTTTGTTTAGTTTGCATTCACACCTCGAAATACATGATATTTTGAAAATAATCCAGTGGCAGAATTATGTTTTAAATATTTGTCCCCCTCTTTTCAATCTCGCACTTTCCATCAAAATAGATAGTTGAAATGTCATACTTTTTTGTTCTTAACATCATACATATAGTATTGTTACAATAGGCTGACACCCTGTCCAAGGATTTGTCCCGCTTGCAACCAAAGCTGCTGGGATAGGCTGCAGGTTTCCTGAGATCCTGCTCTGGATAAGCGTATTTAGAAGATATATTTATTGCTCCTAATCTCAGATGTTGTTTGTGGCTGTCCATACTCCTATTACCTGCTGTTACTCTGCTCATTAAGAGTTTATTAAGTCTTATGCAAGTCTCAGTACCCTTAATCTTGACACGACATGCTTGTTTTTCTTTGTTTCCCTCAATGAAGCTAGGTAGGGTCTGTACACTGATTGAAGCCTAAGAGCCCTATTCTTTCTAAGCCCCCATAATATTCATAATCACACTTTTCTGATTTTTGATATCTTTTCAGGCCTACAGGTGGCAAAATTCTGTTTATAAATTGTATGTGCCTGAAATGGAATGAGAGATCAATATGGCTGGTAGAAAATAACAGAGCCTGGTATTGGAGATTTTTGAATACGATATTGAACACATTAATTGCAAACTCATTGTCTTGGAGTTGGATATGTTGTGTGCTGTAGACATTTAGGGTAAAAAGCCCTGAAACATATTAATATTCACTTAAGTTTCATTACAAATTACATTCTGGGCAAGAAAAGGAAAAGATGAAACATTCTAATAGTCAGCGCACATTTGTTCAGCACAAATGACATAGAAAATATTTAAAAAATTTCAAAATTGTATAAAAAATTTGTTCATATTCAGAAACTGGTTTTGATTATGCTTGTTTTTAACTGACTAAAACAACACCAGATAGTAAACCATGTAGTGTAGTAAGCTTCCACTAACATTAAATTTATATCCAAACCTATCAAGTGTACAGTTCTGTCTGATTGTGACACAAAACTGTACTCCATAGCAGTTCTTTAACCATACCATAATTACTGAAACTAATATATACTGCCGTAGCATACGGCAGTGTAAGAACAGGAATGGAAAACGGTGAGAAAGGAATTCAGAAGTCAAGAAGAAATAAATACTTCTTGAAAGACGCAGTTGTTCATAGGTGTTTTGGTGGAGAAGACATATAATGAGTCGATAGGTCTAACCCTAGAAAAAGCCACATACAACTGACTGTGGCTGAAGACTGGTATCATGTCTGTGCTCTGGTCTTTGGCTATCCGACAGTGCATGTAGAATTTCCGGCCAAGCAGGATTACATGTGAAAGTGATAAATAAATCAGGCTTTCCGAATTTACGTACTATGGCCATGGCATCCTGATAGTTTTGTTGCATATATCTTGGACTTCTGGAAATGTGGACGGTAATATGATCATTTTGCCTACACATAAGTTATTTTCAGCGTTTGCTTGCAGTGCATCTGATAGTCCTTTGTATTGTTCCATGCGCAGATCTTGTTGATGTAATCTGAGATAGTTGAGACGCGCACCCTCTGTTTTAACATACGCATCTACGACATACTTTTGGAATAGTTTACCGCTGGAGTGCAAAATACTAAATGTATTCCTCATTGCTAATCTGTACGCGTAAAATTGGCATTTAGTAAGCCTTATTCGCTTGGCGGTTATTTTATTGGGAACATGTTGTAAATCTTTGTGCCAGCCAACGTCTCCGTAAGGGAATAAAAGTGGGTAAACCATAGGATCGCAAGTCATATTGAGCATGGAAATCTGTTTACAGGAGTTGCCTAAGGGATAGATGCAAATGTCCCTTTCAGCAGGCGGTTCGCCATCTTCTCCGACTAAAATCACTGCAACATCGGTGTGACATGTTAGGGCATTGTAACGTCATAAATCCTGCCTAGGGTTTTCCTTGAAAACCATTTGTACAGATGCTGTTGGATTGGACTGAGCGATTTCATGCATGTGTTTGTATGATTTAGCGAAGAGGTTGATGGTTCTGAGCATGAAATCTAGCTGGAGAAGTAAATTTTCGCTGCATGCAGAGTTTGCTCTATTTTGTAAGCATACTTCAGTAGCTTGCACTGTGTCAAAAACATACAACTGTCCATATCCAGGAGAGGTAGAAGTGTATTTGAAAACAGTATGGTCTGTGGCCAGAAGGTTGAGTTATCTGTGCACCCATGTAAGCAAATGCTAGAGAAGAGTTGTATTCTCAAATGTGTTCACAAAAATTTTTAGCTTCTGATGTTTGCTGTGTAAGAAGCTGTTGTAAAGACACAGGTGGCTCCTGCAAAGGTGGCAAAGCTACTTTACCATTGTGGCAGCACCTCGAGTACTTGTTGGATGTATTATGCTCAGCAGGCCAGTATAGTGCATGATAGTGTTTGCACTGCTGGTCTGGAGTCCCAGTGTTGTACTCTTGGACGGGAAGACAGCAATTAGGTGAACAAGTACCTGTGGTAATGGGAAAAGGATTGTGTGTATGTCTGCTGAGACTGAGTTGGTTTGGAAACGTTGCTTTGCAGATGTTGCATTGCAAGAGTTGTGAATGAGTTTTGTTGTGTTTAGTCAGAAAATCCTGTGTAGTGAACTACTTCTTGCATTTCTGGCACTCATATAGTTGTTGGGAAGAATGCGTTTTCTTGTGTTTAGCAAGTGAGGTTCGCGTTTGAAAAGTTTTGTTGCAGGAATCGCACTGGAAGAATGTGTTACTGGAGTGGGAGTCAGGTAATTTTTGCAGCAGAGTGAATTTTTGTGTGTTTGTGAAGATAGTTTTGCGCTGTGAAACATTTTGTGCAAGTGTGACACTGAAACAATTTGTCATTGCAGTGAATTTTCTTGTGTTTGGCAAGGCTGGGTTTTGTTTTGAAAGGTTTACTACAAATGTCACAGAGGAAGGTTGAACCAGTAAATGAAACTATAGTGTTTTGTGGAAGACAAGAATTACTGAGGACTGATGTGTTGGTGTTATCAGACATTATATGCTGCTGTGGAGACATGATCGGAATTGGTAGGAGAGCTTCATAGTGGCCATTGTCCAGTTGTCCTGAGTACAGAAGGTAAATGAAGAGAGTATTTCCAGAATTGTAAATGCAAGGCGGGATGTTGGGGTCGTGTTTGAAGTAAATGACAATGGTAGCATGGAGAATCTCTGAAAGAGCTTGTATTTCAGCTTCACCACCATAACCTCCAGATGTTGCCATGTATTGGTAGTACTCCTGACTTGTTGTGATAACTCGATTTGCATTGGAAAGAACAACAGGAAGAACGTCTCCAACTCTGTCCCAATGTGATGCAACGAAATCTACTGCCCTATGTCATAGTGAGAGTGCATTGCCTTCGTCAACCATTTGTGTCAAGAAATAACCCACTGATAGGAACAGGCAGTTGCTGGATCCCGGAATAGAGATGACGTTGTACAAAAACCCGTCACTGTTGTTCATTTTATAACAAAGGCTTAGGAAACAACCGTTGCAGTATAACAAAAATAGCAAGGTGTATGGGAGGCTGCAGGCAGCATGGGGAAGGGTTTGGAAGAGGACGAATAGGAATCGAGAAATGCCGTGTTGGCTGCGTGTGGGTGGGACCGGTTTTGAAGAGGAGCCGCAGGCTGTGGGGGCAAGGGTTTGGAAGAGGACGAATAGAAATCGTTAAATGCCGTGTCGGCTGCGTGTGGGCGGGACCAGTTTTGAAGAGGAGCTGCAGACAGCGTGGGGAAGGGTTTGGAAGAGGACAGATAGGAATCGAGAAATGCCATGTCGGTTGTGTGTGGGCGGGACCGGTTTTGAAGTAGAAGCAAGACGAACCAGAAGAGAAATATATATATATATATAAAAGAGATAAAAATAAAATAAAAATATCTTTGTGAAAAAAAAACAAAATTAAAACTAAACATACACAATGAAGTAAAACTAAACTGTATTTCCAAGTAAGATCAGAAATATAGAAATAAAAACTAATATAAAAGGGTAAAACTTATAATAACCTTGGATTGAATAATGTGATACATATATAATTTTGCTGTTTGAATTGCTTTAGGTGCGACTGAACAGGTAATGTTATAGAAAATTAAGAGAAGGATTTTCATGGGCAATTTTTGACTGAGAATGCATAAATTGAACAAGTCCTCTAATAAGAGTCTACATATTTTATACTTTTAAGGATATATAGAGAGTATTGTCCACTATAATGCTTGTAAAAATTCACCCATCCTAACTCAACAGTTGTAAGGTATGTGTTTTAAGAATTAATTATATCTAATAAGACAGTATTTCACTTATTTCTTCTTAATTTTCTTTAGGAAATCAAAGACACTTTAGATGGGCAGAGAATCCTGGAGAAAAAGGGTAGCTCAGCAGTAAGTGTGATAATTTAACTCATTATCCTTTTGTTTTGTTGGTGTAGTTTCTGTCTTTCTAATTTAATAGGTAACCAGAAGCTTATTTCTGTCCTCCATAGCTAAAAGACCTGAAGCGGCAACTTCATTTGGAGCGAAAACGAGCAGATAAGCTTCAAGAACGTCTTCAGGAGATCTTGACCAACACCAAAACCAGAACAGGTTAGCATAGCTGTTTGTGTGTAAACATTTTGCTCTTTGTACAAATGTTAAATATCATTTGGTCATGACCTCCTTGAATTTTAGTAATATTTTAATATTTGACAAATTGTCCCTTTCTGAATGTATAATAATATACTGTTGGTTTTAGTATGATTTTTTTTTTTTTTTTTATATATATAAAGTGCATGAAATGTGAATTAATAGAGCTTTTTAGGTTAAATTACCAAACAACCCACATTTTTCCGTCGTAAAGGATCACAAGTTCAATTTCTGCACCTCTTTGGAAGATAAGGGTTATCCTTCTTTACAAATCAAAGGTGAGCCCTTGGACCTAAAACCTAAGATGCTCTAACCATGGAAATTTTTTTGAACGATACCTCATTTTCCTCTTCATTATTGAGAGGTCTTAGGTTTTGTTTAAATACTTTTCTATCAAATTTCCAAGCTGGATGTGTATTCACTTACATTTCCTACTCTGGCAATACAAAGGCATCAACTTTTGTGTTTCTAAATGAAAGTATATTTGCTGATGGGTAACATTCTTATGATTTGTACTTCCTTGTTATGGTGTTAGGGGACATTCTTATGATTTCTACTTCTTTGTTGTGGTGTTATTTTGGCTCAGGCAACATACTTGTGAAATGCTGCTCTTTTACTTTAAAAGTAATTGATTATGGAAGAGATTTTAAAAGCTATTCGGGAAGCATCTTAAAAAGTCATTCCACCCATTTTCAAATTTCTTTTGACCTCTTCTTTTGGTAAAAAAGAAGGGCATGTCAGAATTAATGTATAACATAGCTTTTTGGCCTGTGCTCTTAATTTTCAAAATTGATATCTAAAAATCAGATTTAGTTTGCAATATACAGTGCCTCTCCATAATGTCTGGGACAAAGACATGGTTTTTCCTAGATTTGCCTCTCTGCTCCTCGTTTATATTTTCTAAAATCAAACAATTCAGATATGATTATAGTACACATTGCAGACTTTAATTTAAGAGTAGAGCACTTTGTTGCATATCCCTTGCATGCAACTACTGCCTTTGTTCCCCCCCCATTTCAGGGAGCCATAATATGTCATTGCTTCATTAGTGCAGGCATAATATAACTACTAATTGTATAGTTGCCATTGTTCTGCAAGAGGACAAGAGCTGTGCCATAGAAGCCATTATGAAGTTGAAAAACGAGGATAAAACCATTAGAGATATTGGTAAAAACCAAGTATTACCAAGAATCAACTGTCTGGAATATCATTAAGAAGAAAATCACAAAGGGACTGTTAGGCTAAGAAAGACCTCCTCCGCTAATGACAGAAGAATCTTTACTATGGTAATGGTAAAGTCTTTCCGACAGATAATAAAACCAGAATGAAGATGTGCATGTGTCAGAGACTACTATCCACAGAAGACTTCATGAACAGATATACGAGGCCACACTGCAAAATTTAAGCCACTAGCTTTCCACAAAAACAGGCCAGTCAGATTACAGTTTGGAAAAAAAAAAAAAGTATTTAAAAAAAGAGCTTGCAGAATTCTGGAAAAAAAATCTCTTGTCGACAGACAAGACAAAGATGAACCTGTATCAGAGTGATGGCAAGAGCAAAGTGTGGAGACGAAATGAACTATCCAAGAGCCAAAGCATACCACCTCATCTGTTAAACATGGTGGGTTGTTTTTTATGGATTGTGCATGTGTGGCTACCACAGGTACTGGTAGACTTATCTTCATTGATGATGTATATCCCATACTTTATGGTACTCTGAAACGGGGAGACCGTGTGTAATAAGACTTGTCATTTCTACATGGTTTGACAGACATGTATGCAAAAACCCTTAGGTTAATGACTGCAATGTGCATTTTAATCATGGCTGAATTGTTTGATTTGTAATTTTGAACTATGGCGCTGTGGAGAAAATCAAGGAAAAGTGCATCTTTCTCCCAGACATAATGGGTGGACACTGTATCTTTGCTTTTTTCTTCAATTGTTTTTTTTTTTTTTTTTGGTGCCTTGCTTCTTGGTAATATGAGTAACATCAAAAATGCACTTACAGACAAAAGCACAAGTCTAAAATTATGTTTACTCAGGTGAAATTAGTTTTCAAATTGAATTTATATGTACTATAGTCAATAGACCAGTGGTAAATGAGAGTAAGTCCATAGTGTACTGAGGTCTTAAATAAATTTTCAGATTATTCCTTTTAGCACAAGGCTTTGCACCACAAACTATTTGGATTAATTCTCTGTTGAAAGTACATGAAAAGATGAAAGTAAAGGATCCCTTGGAGTCTGAATGATTCTGTAGTGTAGTGTAGACTCCCTGCAAATGCAGCCTAATCTTTTTTTAGAGACTGTGCGACAGTTGATTGCTTCCATGAGCAAGTGGTAGAAAGTGAGAAACCAATTAGTTTGCTGACACTAAATGGGAATCTAATTTGTTCAGCTAATTGATGGCTAACAAGCTCAATCTTTTTTTTTTTTTTTTTTTTTTTTGTTTGTGATGAGTTTTTTTAGTCTAATAAACAGAAAAATGGATGAATTATTGTAAATAGCGAGTAAAAAAACTTACGTCCACCTTTTTTATTTTTAATAACTAGGGGGCTTTGCCCCCTGCTCGCTTCGCTCGCCAACCCCCGTGTTTGGTTTTCCGGATACACACTTTTTAAGATTTTTTTTCTTTGAATTGTTGCTATTTCATTAGTTTCACTTTTATTTCAGAACTTCTGTAAAAACAATATTTGTGATCTTGCGAGTCCCAATATGCAGAATCTTTTTAATGAGGTCAGGATAGGTTTCTCTGTTTGGAATTTCAGCACAGACAAAACGATCTACATCATCAGCAGTTAATAATTTTTTTTTACAAAGAAAAAAAGTAAGTAGAGTTCTGCATTGGACTCCTGTCTGTAAAGTCGTGCTATTTTGCTCTCACAATTCCAAAAGTACATGGGGTTACCAAGGTGATACCCCAGTTTTTGTCTAGGTTTTTGTACAAGGGCTAGACAGAACGTTTTTGACTCTTGGGGTAAATGTAGCTTTTTAAATAAGCAGACAGATAAATATATATACATGAACAAAGTAACCAATAAATGCATGTGCGGTAAACTCCGTTTTTGAAATTCTCAAGATTCTTTATTTGTCACATGCATAGTTATACAGGACAACATGCAGTGAAATGCATCCTGATCCGTTTATCAAAAACTGTGCAAAGTTAGAGGAATATCAGTTAGATTAACAAAAAGTCATAGATTGAAAGGTAACAGTATAGTAGAACATAAAAAATAAGTAAAATTATGTGAATAAAGTATAATTAAGTGTTAAGGTGCAATAGTGTAGTAATTATTGTGCAAAACCAAAGTTAGACTGGTGCATAGTTAAATGAGGCAGCTTGTTTGTTTGCACTACTGCGATCTTTACTTTCTTTTTTTATATTTTCAAATTTTCCTACTTTCATATATTTTAACTTTCTCCACATGTGTATAGCGCCGTTGTTTGTTTTTTTTTTTTTTTTTTTTTTTGAGCCTTTCTAATTTCCCTGGTTTCATAGTCTCTAACCTGCTCTGCATGTGTTTAGCGTCAACGTTTGTAAATGTCTTTATGAAGTTCTTTCTTTTACTCATTGTCTTTTAATTCTGAGCCGGATTAGACGTGCTTTTTTCAATTCCACTTGTTCAGGGCTGATAATTACTTTCCTTATTTTCTGAATTTGCACCTCGATTATTCTTTTTTGCTCTTTTTTCTGTCCAACGCATTTGAGTCTCTTCTCTCTGCGCTGCTTTCTTCTTCGCTTAGATGTCAACATTTAATTTATAACGTACCTTATACACTTTATATGCGCTGAAAGCCCTGGATCTGTGTGTGCTCAAATCCTTCACAAGACTGAATGTTTTGCTGCCTATTGTCCTATTTGATAGATTGTAAGTAGGGCATGTCTTTGGTCCCGCAGGTAGATTGTAAGTAGGGCGTGTCTTTGGTCTCGCGGGTCTTTAAAATGTCTTACGAGAAGATCATGTATCGTAGACTTGCTTTTTGCTTTCCAGGACAGGATTTCTTTTTATAATAGATAGATAAGAAAAGACTAGCCACAACATACTCCTCTGCTCATTGCCACATTCTCAAATTCTACCCCACCATAGATTATTGAAGAGAGTAAACAACTAAACATAAATATAAAAATGTTGCTACAAAAATAAATTGCCAAATTAAACAAAATTAACAAGTTTAAATATTTGTGCAGTGTCTGCAGCAAATTGCCTTATTTTGCAAGTTTTTTTTAACGTAGTTTAGTTAATTCTGTCTCCAAACAAAATGCATTACAAATGAGCTTGCACCGTTGTTCCAGGCTTCATTATTTTAGCTAGATGTTAGGAAATTTTACTTCTTAATGTTACCTATAAAGAAGCTCCTTTTCATTAGGCATTAAGGAAAACCAAACCTCTTTAGCCTGAGACCATGTTTAATAAGAAGACGTAAAGGCCTGGAAGATAACATTGAAACCCCTACCCTAATGCCGATCCTTACTTAAGAAGAAGGATGAGAGGATATCAGATTGAGAACATAGTTCCAGTAACATGAGCAATGTTAAAGCACCTGGTTTAATATGGAAAGATTCTGCAAAGCTTTACAACTATCAGTAAGCCAATAGTAGTAGTAATTGGATTTTGACCTTTCTGTTTATATATGTTCTCTAGCTGTTTCTCTGTTGGACACCAAGGGTCATTGTAATGCTCTGATGATTATCTCTGTGTGCTAGTGGTAACAGCCCATAATAGCCTTTTAACGTCGACCATCTAGGCATTTCTGTAGGCACTAGACACCACCTTCCTCCTAAACGCTCCATCAGTCTTCCTTCCCAAGGATTTTTTTGAGCATAAATTCATCAATATCACTCCATGCCAAGGCCTTTTTATTGATTGTCTTTAATTACAAAGTGATCTCAGATGTATTACCTTTTGTGATTGTGTGTGCATGTGAACTATTTAGTTCAAATATGCAGTTTTGCTAGATTTTATAATGTTTGTGGCAGTGTTCTAATATGTAATTGGCAGAAATTTTCTGTTTTCTTTTCTCATCCTAAATAAATTTTTACTTGCTTACCTAATTGTATTTTTGATACAAACCATTCCTTTTTTTAAAGCTGGCACCAAAACTTGCATTACCTTCAGGCCACACAACTTTGATCTATGGTAAAATAAGAACAATGTGGTTTTGACAATATATATTTCTGTTCTGAATAGACCTTATGCCCACAAGTCTGGATGTCAAAGAAGATGTAATAATTACTAATATATATGGCTGCCTTTTCAGAATTAAGTAATATTTAGTTTCTATCTTTATATATAATACGCTACCATGGCTGTTCATTTGTCTGTCCAGCATTTTAAATCACCTGTAGCTCGCAAACCGTTTGACGTGTTGACCTGAAATGTGGTTCACATATACTACGTGACGTCTACTATTCGCTTTTGGAGTGATGATTGACCTCCAAACTTATTCCTATTTTTATTTTTATTTAATTTTATTGTAGAATCAACTCTCGGCAACAGCCGTTCTCATCCCTACCACCTTCACCATCACTTCCCCTACCTTTTCATATCTTAAATCATTCTTAAGGCAGATTGAAGACTTAACTGCCAGCTTAAGAGAAAAATTAAGTACTTGCAATACAAACACTGACTTAACCAGTTTTAATGTGAAAGATGACAATGAAAGAATAGAAGAAGCGGGCCGCTAGGGTGGAGAAAAGAAGAGCTGCTCAGGAAGCAGCAAGCACATCAATCTCTGAGCAAATGAATGCTAAACGTACAGAGAAAGAGTATGAAAACTATGAATGCTCAAGTCAAGTGTATTCACTGCACGTTCATGTTTTATATTTGAAGAGACGGGTTTGGTTTCTGGAAGCATTTATCTTTGACATTCCTTCACTATTCATTGTCCAGCTCGACAAATCCGTACATCTCCTTGTTGATGTTAGAATTTTTTATTTGCCAGTTGACATGGGAGCTAATCCCAGTTCATGCATTTTGCTCTGTTTCTGCACTTTTAAAATGTTACGTGCTGTAAAGGTATTGTGGCATACCACTCAGAACTAACATATGAATTGTGCAGTTGCATCTTTAATTGTCTTTCATTGTTTTAATTAGCATATTTCAAAGTTAAAGCCTTTTGTGTATATTTACACAAGTCATTGATGTGTTTTCTTTTGATTTAATAATTTTAATTGATTTAAAATTACTGTTTCAGTTTATGTTTACATTAAATACATCAGTTTACCATCGTACCTCCTGTTAGGACTGAAAAAGCATGGATAAATAAAGGGACATGTATTATTTGAAAAAATTACATATATCTGCAATTTCACACATTTATTAAATCAAATTTGCATCAACTTCTGCAATTTTTTTAATTATACATGCAACTTGGATAGAGATGGGGATAGACACATATAATTGAAGGATATTCCAACATTTTTCATTACATACCTGAAGCAACAGGTGAAAGATTTGGTTCCATCAAAGGTGACAGGCTGATCAAATTCTTTTCATAAACAATAAGTGTTTTGATCACAAAGACCTCCACAAAGTTCACTTAAAAGGTCATTCCATGACTTTAAAAAAAGTTAGAAATACACCATTCTTTCTAATTTTTTTTGTAGTATATAATGGTGAACCTTATGCCCTCACAGTAAACTTTACAAAACACATTTATCCATCGAAATACATTGTCACTAAGCAAGTTTTCCCACTCAAGTATTAATAACTGTACTAAGTATGAAATTTTACTTTACAATTTTTTGATTTTTTTTTTTTACATTAGTTTCATTATAAAAAGCAGTATATGAAACAAACATCAACTGTGAAACCACTATTTCTGCTTCTACTTTGTGTAAACATAACATAGTGCAAGGTTATCATTTGCAGAACACCCTTAAAAATTCATGTTAAATCAGTGCTGACTTTAGTTTTATTTCATATTTTGAAGGAAAAAATTAAGCAAAAAGTAATAATGTTTGGTTGGTTGTGAGCAAGAATATCTTGGTATTAAATTTAGGGCCACTTATTTGTTTACCTCCGTTGAAGTTTGCCTATATAAGGCTGGCAATTTCTTTATTTTCATATATCTTTATTTATACATACAAGTACTGTGTTCATTCTTAACTCTTTCCTTCTTAAAATCAGACAGTTCTTCCTTTTTATGGTTGACAGTCATTTGTTAATACAGTAATCCCTCCTCCATCGCGGGGGTTGTGTTCCAGAGCCACCCGCGAAATAAGAAAATCTGCGAAGTAGAAACCATATGTTTATATGGTTATTTTTATATTGTCATGCTTGGGTCACAGATTTGCGCAGAAACACAGGAGGTTGTAGAGAGACAGGAACGTTATTCAAACACTGCAAACAAACATTTGTCTCTTTTTCAAAAGTTTAAACTGTGCTCCATGACAAGACAGAGATGACAGTTCTGTCTCACAATTAAAAGAATGCAAACATATCTTCCTCTTCAAAGGACTGCGTGTCAGGAGCACAGAATGTCACATAGATAGAGAAAACAATCTCTAGCAAACAAATCAATAGGGCTGTTTGGCTTAAGTATGCGAAGCACCGCGGCACAAAGCTGTTGAAGGCGGCAGCTCACACCCCCTCCGTCAGGAGCAGGGAGAGAGAGAGAGAGACAGAGATAGAGAGAGACAGAGTTTGTTTTTCAGTTAAAAATCAATACGTGCCCTTCGAGCTTTTGTGCAGCATGTCGTTTCAGGAAGCAGCTGCACAAAAGATAGCAATGTGAAGATAATCTTTCAGCATTTTTAGACGAACGTCCGTATCGTCTAGGTGTGCGAACAGCCCCCCTGCTCAATCCCCATACGTCAGGATCAGAGAAAGTCAGCGCAAGAGAAAGAGAAAAGTAAGCAATCTAGCTTCTCAGTCATCTGCCAATAGCGTCCCTTGTATAAAATCAACTGGGCAAACCAACTGAGGAAGCATGTACCAGAAATTAAAAGACCCATTGTCCGCAGAAATCCGCGAACCAGCAAAAAATCAGCGATATATATTTAAATATGCTTACATATAAAATCCGCGATGGAGTGAAGCCGCGAAAGGCGAAGCGCGATATAGCGAGGGATCACTGTATGTAATTGTTTCATATTATGTTGCAGTTGAAGGAGAAATCAGTGTCTCGTAAATTGGAAGTGTTGTGATTTTTTTTTTTTTTTTTCCCCCCGAGTATGTAAAGAGTCTAGTCAATGCTATTTGCCAAGCAGTGTTTAATTTCTTTTACTGCAACTCGTGCTTAACATTTATAAATCTGACCAAGTACATCATGTTTTTATCCTGCTTCTTGGAAATATAGATGTTACCTTTATGTTTATTGATGTTGGTTGGAATATACCATGATTATGTCTATTCTGAATATTAGGTTTCCAAATTTGAGCCAAAATAGTTCTTTGCGTTTTGGATAATCTTGACAACAAGATGTTAAGTTGACATGCATATTATTACTTTTGGCAGAATACCATACAACTAAGTTTTTTCTACATGAAAGAGATCCTGAAAGCATACAATGTATTGCCAAGTCTTCTTCATTAAGTCAGTACCTGAATATTATATACTATGCGCATTTTTACATATATATTTAGAATATTGTTTATTTATACTCTTGTGTGCCCTTCTAAATTATATTTAATATACAGTCATATGAAAAAGTTTGGGAACCCCCTCAGCCTACATAATAATTTACTCTGCTTTCAACAAAAAAGATAACAGTGGTATGTCTTTCATTTCCTTGGAACATATGAGTACTGAGGTGTTTTCCAAACTAAAGATTTTTAGTGAAGCAGTATTTAGTTGCATGAAATTAAATCAAATGTGAAAAACTGGTTGTGGCAAAATTTGGGTATCCTTGTAATTTTGCTGATTTGAATGCATGTAACTGCTCAATACTGATTACTTGCAACACCAGATTGGTTGGATTAGCTCGTTAAGCCTTGACCTTCATAGACAGGTGTGTCCAATCGTGAGAAAAGTTATTTAAGGTGGTCAATTGTAAGTTGTGCTTCCCTTTGACTCTCCTCTGAAGAGCGACAGCATGGGATCCTCAAAGCAACTCTCAAAAGATCTGAAAACAAAGATTGTTCAGTATCATGGTTTAGGAGAAGGCTACAAAAAGCTCTCTCAGAAGTTTAAACTGTCAGTTTCAACTGTAAGGAATGTAATCAGGAAATAGAAGGCCACAGGCACAGTTGCTGTTAAACCCAGGTCTGGCAGGCCAAGAAAAATAAAGGAGCGGCAAATGCACAGGATTGTGAGAATGGTTACAGACAACCCACAGATCACCTCCAAAGACCTGCAAGAACATCTTGCTGCAGATGGTGTATCTATACATCGTTTTGCAATTCAGCGCAATTTGCACAAAGAACATCTATATGGCATGGTGATGAGAAAGAAGCCCTTTTTTGCACTCACGCCACAAACAGTCTCTTTTTGTATGCAAATGCTCATTTAGACAAGCCAGATTCATTTTAGAACAAAGTGCTTTGGACTTATGAGACAAAAATTGAGTTATTTGGTCATAACAAAAAGTGCATTGCGTGGCGGAAGAAGAACAAAGCATTCCAAGAAAAATACCTACTACCTACTGTCAAATTTGGTGGAGGTTCCATCATGCTGTGGGGCTGTGTCGCTAGTTCAGGGACTGGGGCCCTTGTTAAAGGCAAGGGTTTGGATGAATTCAACCCAGTATCCACAAATTCTTCAGGATAATGTTCAAGCATCAGTCACAAAGTTGAAGTTACGCAGGGGTTGGATAATCCAACAAGACAATGACCCAAAACACAGTTCGAAATGTACAAAAGCATTCATGCAGAGGGAGAAGTACAATGTTCTGGAATGGCCGTCACAGTCCCCTGACTTGAATATCATCGAAAATCCATGGGATGATTTGAAGCAGGCTGTCTATGCTCGGCAGCCATCAAATTTAACTGAACTGGAGAGATTTTGTATGGAAGAATGGTCAAAAATACCTACATCCAGACACTCATCAAAGGCTTTAGGAGGCATCTAGGGGCTGTTATATTTGCAAAAGGAGGCTCAACTAAGTATTGATGTAATATCTCTGTTAGGGTGCCCAAATTTATGCACCGGTCTAATTTTGTTATGATGTATATTTCATATTTTCTGTTAATCCAATAAACTTAATGTCACTGCTGAAATACTGTTTCCATAAGGCATGTCCTATATTAAAAGGAAGTTGCTACTTTGAAAGCTCAGCCAATGATAAACAAAAATCCAAAGAATTAAGAGTGGTTCCCAAACTTTTTCATATGACTGTATTAATCAATTTGACTGGCCCCTTCCGGTACTAAATATAGTCAATGATTTACTTTCAGATCTCTAGTTAATAATAATGTAGTCAGACTTATTTTATTTCAGAAGATAATACCTAATGACTTGGGAACGTGGTAGAAAAGACTTGACATTTATTTCAAATGTAAATACTTTTTTTCTAGTTGCTTTAAGGTGCATACTCAGCCTAACCTAAACCTTGGTATTTACCTATTTTCTGTTCAGTATGGTTGTTCATACGCCCTTGGAAAGGTCAGGAGAGAGCATCTGAGCTCTGCCAATCGATGTTAGACCTCTTCCATCCCCCATCTTTCCATTTCTGCTAGCTCTGATAACGGCCTATGATAACGTCACTACTTCTGACAGCCATCTTAATGCAAACTGCTTTAAAATCAATAACCCAGGGGTTGGCAGCTCTAATCTGTTCAATAACAACAGCTTGGCCAGTGCAGCATCTTAAAGAGCAACTTCTGTAACACTGAGAAGATGTTTTAAATGGCTTTTAAAAGACCTAGTTTCCTCCCTGTGAAGACTATTAATTTTTCATTTTCTATCTATTCAGTGTTTCCCTGTCTCCTTTCTGCTGCAGTGTGTCTTATTTTTTTATATTATAAATAATGTACCAGCTGTGTCTTTGCCTCGCATTTCAGGTGTGATTCTGTTACCTTTGTATTTAACAGATACAGCTTTTTAGTCTTGACAATACTTGGGTCTCAAATATTTTTGTTTCTGAGGTTGGCCTCATAGATTTTCACCTAGTACAGTATGGATACTCATATTCATTCAGTATACTTCATATATTACATTTGTCATATTTATTGTGTACTTTTATGTTAACACTTTTGTTTTTGAATCGCCTTGTAAAATTTACCCTAACCCTAACCCTAATTTTATTGATTACATTTTGTATCCTGCGCTTGTAATGCAATTCTAAATAGGCCAGAAGAGGCACTGAAGCATTTTTATAGTACAAGTGAATCCAGTATGTAGACTTTTGTCATAATGTGCCTGAAGTTATTCAATAGTCCAAATGTAAATTGTTTTCCACCTAATAAAGTTAATAATGTATTTTTAAGTTAAAGTAATTATTATAGGGTTCAGTTTGAAACCAGCGGGGCTACTTTGTTTTTAAATAGCATAAATACTTCATGAGAGAAACAAATGAAAGACTTGGCCTGTAGATTTTTTTTTCATTGATCCACCTTTTATTAGATTAAATTGTCAATTACATAGAAATGAGTTGACATTCTGACTGTTTAGGTCCAATATTGTCTGTGCTCTGTCTAATTGTTATCAAAGTTTAGCTCAAAATTTAGTTTCTCATTGAATTGTGCTTTTGGTGAGATATAGGTAGTGATAACTACCATAGATACTCGCGTATTAGTCGATCTCGCAGATAAGTCGAGTGTATTTTTAAGCCGAAAATTACGAAATTTGTTATGACCGCGTATAAGTCGAAGGTAAAACTTGACAGCTTGCGACCTTTAACACTATGTACC